>NC_054410.1:21672240-22006891 GCF_017976425.1 Toxotes jaculatrix
AAACACACTCTTTAGCTGTTTTTACATATTTCACATGTGAACTCCTGGAGATGTCCTGAGACATCGTCTTTCACACGTACGGCACTCGACCAGAGATTGTCCTCGTAGGTGAGACGCCTCCTCACACCTAGGCCTACTGGAAATACTCCGTTTGGTTGAGGCGAGGAGTGGCGTCTGGGTAGAGCGTGTGCAGGAGGCGGGATAGGAACATCATCAACACGCCCACTTGCTCACCGCGATTTCTCCGGACAGCGACCTGCGCTATTCACACATCGGCTCAATTTACACAGAGTCCATCCCAGGGAGCTCGCGCATACAGCTACTTTGACTTGTAATGTCTTGATAAGTTCAGGGTTTCCAGTGTGAAAGCAGCATATCTCATGTTAAACTAATGAATGTGAAAGTGTCTGAATAACAGTGGTCAACTATGAGCTGCTCCATGACAAGATGCAACAAGTGAGGATCTGTCTTTTGTAGAAAAAAAAAAAAAAAAACGTTTGGATTTAACAATTAAATAAGTAAAATTAATAAAAATGTTTTCACACTTTCTGTGATAGAATAATTATACACGACAAATATATTGTAAAGCAAACGAAGAAAAATGAGATGGTGGCAAGGATTAATCTCCATGTAGTGGCGAAAGAATATTCATTTCTTTTGACAGGGATGAATTAACCTACTCTGGGGCCCATAATTGAGCCATGGATCAATTACTGTTGTAACTTAGTTTGTGGTAAAATTAATTTACCAAAATTTGCCATGAAATCACAGTACATACCGAAATAATAAAAGCATTAAAGCTAGTTTCTAATTAGTTACTAGTTGTTAACTCGTAAGAAGCTATAAGAGAGTGAGACTGCCTGTCTCTCTGCTACAGTCAGGGAGGCTGGCGTTTATCATGTCGACACACTGAGAGCTTTTAAGTAAGCTGTAAAAATAATAAATACACCCCAAATACCATCTGCAGGCTCCAGAATTTGGCAATATTGATTTCAAGACAAATAGTTAAACGTCAGAAGACATTATTGGTAATTGCATCATCAGCGGTGGCAGCGCAGGGGCTGATGGTCCTTCCATGGCAGGCTGGATGTTCTGTAACAGTAGACAGGTCAGTGCAGCTCTGCCAAACTCCTCAGAAGCCTGAAGTCATAGCAGCAGTTGAGTTAGAAATCAAAGTCTATCACAGTGCCAGCTGTCTTGTCGAGCACTTCAGGAAAGCTCGTGTAACATAATACAGTTTGCTTCAAAATCTCACGAACTGCACAAACTACTTCCACAGTAGAGCCTTAGAAAAGCAGGAAAAATTTAAACTGTTCCTTTCACGAAGATGAAAGCAAAGTGTTTCCTTTTTCCAGAAACAGATGGGACGGTTGGAAATGCATTAAAAAAAAAAGAAAAAGAACTCAATCAAAGCAAGATTTCATGCTGGAACTGCAGAGTGTAGAAACAGCAGTGATGTGTTCATTCTGCTCCAAGTTCACCTATCGACTCTCATCAGAGATATGTTTTTTTAAAATAAAGATTTTTATTTTCCCTCCTTTCCCACTCCAGATTTATTGCACTGCATTACTCACTAAAGCAAATTTCAGTGTCACTATCTGTGACACCGGTGCTGCGAGGTTAAACATGCAGCTGACAGACAAATTACACAGGCCTAATCTGTTTTCTGTTCGACCTTTGTTCCCATAGTAACGGGCTCAGGATGTCAGGGGCTCCTCTGAGGTCCCCCACCTGTATACAAGGAGGGGGGATATCCTCCAGTTCAGCCATTAGCTCCAAGGGCCATCAACACATCAGCAGCTTGACAAATTGCTTCAGATATGTGAAAATAATATAGCAACAGGAATAAGGATAATACAGACAAATGAGTGGTGAGCAAAAGTAAACACTGGCTGAATAATGGATACGGAGTCCCAGGGGGGAAAAATGTCATTCAACAGGCATCATCAATGGCTATGTACTTTTGACTTTTGATGAGTCAAAAGTTTGATTGATCGTGTAATAATTTTAAATAGTTTGTGAAAATATATTTTCTCGAGCTTTTAAACAGTTGATGAAATAATAAATAAATTATACCACACTATTTTTTAACTTTTTGGACTCCTATTTGGTCTACCCGCTAAACTCTGACTAAAATTCTGGACATTTTTGTCTCATCGCCATCAAAGTCAAACTTCAGCAAACGGATGTCAGTAAGATTTCATCTGAACTGATTTCATTGCCAAAATGCCCATATGATGTTCATCTTGGTTGCCTTTGCATACAACACAAGCTAAGTAATAGGCGGCTGGCTTTATTAAAGCCCAAAACCAATGTTTACCTTTCATATGTTGAGGCCTGTGATGCAGACATTAAAAGAATTTTTGTATTTGTACACAGTTGTTTGAACAAATACACAGAACAACTAAAGGTTGTTTATGCGGCCCCGTAACAGTATATATCAAAGAATAATAACAGTGTTTCTCTGAAAACTCATGAAGGTTAAGGGGGCGGAGGCAGTTCAGTTTAAAGTTTGTCAATGACTGTAGTGATTGGCTAAAAGTGAGCATGTCGACTTGTGGTTGGATGGAGACAAGAATGAGCATAGAATTAACAGGAAACTGTGCTTGTGATTTAGAAGGCAGGGAGGCCGGACTGAATGAACTTTCACTAAGCTTCATTAATCAGACCATCATAGAATATATCACTGAACTGTGTGAATAACAATTAGAATAAAACATTACAGCCTCTGCTTACTACATGATTGTTGGAAAGTGTGACACAGGCTGCATGTGATTTTGTGTGTGTGTGTCCAAATGAGTTTTGGTGAGACTGTCCTGCTCTATAGAACAAAACACAGGACTTTGACAGGGGAGGCCGATGTTGGTTTCCTGCTTCAAACCAGTCATAATCATTGTTTCTTTTGCCCATGATTGTTCCACAACCTTTTATTGTAACCATGACAACGAAAGTCCTCTAACCTTAATAAAGTTAACCGAAAACCACAATCTTTCCCTAAACCTAACCAAGTTGATTTTTGTGCATAAACCTAACCAAACGGTCGCCGCTCCATAAGCTTAACCACGTGTTTATATTGTAACCATGACAATGAAGTTCCAGTACGCCTGCAGCTGTCAGGGGCACTATTTCATGAGATGCTGCTATGGGTCGCCTGAGAGGAAAGGGGACAGGATGCTCTGGGATATTAAAAAATGAATGTGTGTCCAATAATGTGATAAGAACTTCTTCTGAGGCACACTCACTCTGTCTGCAGAGGTCATCAACCCGCATAGACAACACACCCTGAAACACACACCCTTTCCCATTTTCCTTGTACCTTGTGTGCTAGTGAGGGTATTTATAAGGAAGCTGAGGGAAAAGATAAATCTAGATGTTATGTGTAATGTAAAATACACGTTTTTACTTTCCCAAATTTACTTCATAATGTTACCGTTTTCACTACTTTTGACATATCATTCTAATGTGTGACACCTGTGGGAGTCATGTACAGAAGACACTGATAAATCTCTCCAAACTTGTTTTTTTTAGTCCTTTGATTGTTGCCCTGCTTGTTTGTTCATGCTTGTCAAACACTATAGCGACAGTCATCCTCCTCCTGATTAAACTCAACTGGTGTCTTCTGAACCTCCGACCCCACCCTCCTCCATCCCCTCGACACTCAACAATACATTCCCTACTCAACAGAAGAAAAAAAAAAAAATAGTGATGAAGTAGATGAGGGGAACCAAGGCCTGCCAACATCATGCTCTGGTGCTTTTAATGTTTTTTTGTATTTTCTGTTCTGTTTTTGTGGCACTGGGGACATTCCTGGTGCCGAGCTCTTTGGTCTCAATTGCAAGCAGCTGCCCACTCCCATTTCCAGAGAGCAGACTCTATCTCCCATGGGATCTGCAGAATATTTATTTCTATGAAATCATTCCAACAGGGTAGCTTTTAAAAGATGTCATTTCACATTTTCTCTGCTGTCCGTGGGGAACAGCTCAGCTGCACACATCACCAAGAGAGGGGGGCGGGTGTCAACGTGCTGCCCCCTGCTGTTTGTGTTCAAAACTGTACATTAAAGTAAAAATGTAACATTTCAATTTGAAGTGTTCCATTTCAAATTAATTGAATCAGTCAATAACACCTCAACAGGAGATGCTGTTATGCTTCATATACTTGTCAAACCAATCATCCAGTTTTCACTCAAAAGTGACAAGAGTTTACAAAGTGGTGGAAATAAATCATGGTTCTACGGTTACAGTCATAAACACATGGTTAAGTTTAGGGGCTCTTGGTCATGAGTGATGTTTTTTTTTTTTTTTGACCCATCCATTCACCCTGACTGCTCCCAAGACAGACTCTGTGGCTTTAGGACAATGTCACCGGACCTCCTCCCTTGGTCCTGTCATAATATGGGAGCCCCAGAGGAACAGCTTCTGCTTAAAGTTGGTTGCATTTCTTATTGGAAAAACAGGGCTCAGTCAAAAGTAGGGACGCCCCAGTCCTTTTTTTTGGGTGATGGGTTTTTTTGTTTGTTGTACTTAACAGACTACTTACGTTCAGATTCAGTTTCCAATCAAGTTAAAGTTAATTATAGTTAAGCTGTGTGTATCAATGTGGTGCAAAAAAAGTCAAATTATTAAGTGAACTGTTGGATAATTAACATCACTAACAATGGACACATTTAGACATTATTCGATGTGACATCTGATCTTTGTCACATCAGTGGTAAGCGACAGGTAGAACCTGCACAGTTGCTGTCTTTATTCTAGCTGAACAGGAAGGATTTTCCACTCTGCCGCCTTCGTGCACACGGCAGATTTTTCTCTTCACGGATCTTTCAGCGTCGTAAAGATTTACATGCTGGCACATGTCGCCATGGAGCGGCCTCCAGTCGCTGTCTACATTTTAGGTGAAATGTGGAGGGAAGCAGTCAGGGGGGAAACAGGAGTTCTCATCTTCAATTGAGCATCAATCTTGTGTATAAATGGAGCAAATGAAAGGGGTACTTAGTAAGAGAGATCCCGCCTTTGGACAGTCCTCAACAATAACAAATAAAGTTTAAAGCTGCTGGCAGCTCGGAGGTGGAGGAGAAGGGAAAGTTGGGGATGTTTATAGTTTGCTGCAGATGCCGCTGCTTCATTCTGTAACAACACAATCTGCACAGTTTGGGTCACAACACGGTCATTCACTAGATCATTTTTCGACACTGTGTGTATTTGAGATAGATTTACGGTCTCACTTTTCGTTGTAGACAGAAACAGGACTGTGCTGCTGCAGCAGCTAAAACACTGTAATATTCCTCATGTTTCTATTCAGGCTCTGTTCTCTGACTCAGTGAAGTCTGGCAGCCTTCAAACTATGGGAAAGACTGCCCTCCACTGTTGAAATGCCACTGCCTGACACACCATCAGTGGTGAGGATTCAAATAATAACAGACACCCAGATAATACAATAAACTCCATATATGTTTCAAATCATGAAAGGCTACATTATGGCGGGCATGTATTTGTCTTAAAGGATTAGTCCGCTATTTTTCTTCTGTCAACAAACATGCTGACCCAAACCAACAAGGACTTTATGTGTGAATCAAAGCCTGATGTATCTTATTCTACTGAACCCCAGAGCTCCATTGTTAAAAACACATCAGTGAGCCACACTGTTACAAAGGAGGGGAGAATGTTCCTCCAATGCCATCAATACACACAATGTAGTTTATTTTGATTCGGACACACACACACACACACACACACACACACACACACACACACACACACACACACACACACACACACACACACACACACACACACACACACACACACACACACACACACCATTTTGTTGCCCCAAATACTCTAGAAAACCAAATGTGGAAAAAAAAAAGGCCCCAACAAAATTTCCTCCTGTTTGAGTTGTGCTTGGTAAGGATCACTCAGCCTTTTTGTCTCTTCTTTTTCTTTTAAATTAAAGTTTATATTTGTGAGCCATTTTTCTTTTTATAGATATAAGTCTTCAGTAGGAACCAATGGGCTTGAGGCTGAGAGCCACAAGCAGGGTAAGCAAGTCGGGAAGACAATGAAAAAAAACACTGACTTATCAAATTCAACAATTATTCACATCTGCCATGTAAAATAAGCCTAACTATTAGAGGGTAAGTTTTTCGGTCTCATTGCTGCATCTGTACATCTACATCCGTGACAAATGAAAGGAAAGATCCATGGTTCAAGGATTTATTTGTCACATACAGACGTTTTTATTAACATGCACACTGAAACAGAAGATTTGTCAAAAGGCTACAGGAAATGATAACAAAAAGAGTCCACTTAGCAACTTAAAACCATTGTAGGGGTAATATCATTGGCCAGTGTTGCTATGCGGCCTGTCCTCCTGTAAGCTAACTGATGTTTTCAAAGCTGGATTGGAAGATAGTGACATACAGCCCATTACACAGTGTGGCCTTGCAAATATCCTTGAATGAAGGATGAGTTCTACTGTTCTAATGTGACAGATAAGTTAAAGTTGTGAATAAAAGGATGACCTGATGTCCTGATGGCTTCAAACTTCCTCCACTTCACACTTACTGAGGCCACTGTTCTTCCTGGGAACACTCAGAGCTTTACAAATGGTTCTATACCCTGTGCCTGACTATAGTTTTACCACGGAGGTGTACAGAGAGGTCTTTGGACTTCAAGGCTTGGTTTTTGTCCTGACATGCACTGTGAACTGTTGGACCTTATATACACACACGTCTGTGTCTACACTACGTCCAGCCAACTCAATTTGCCACAGATGGATTCCACAAGTTGTAGACACGTCATGGATAATTAAAGAAAATAGGATGCACCTGAGCGCAATTTGGAGAGACACAGCAAATTTCTAAAAACATGTTTTTCCTTTATCATTATGGAGGACTGAATGTGGATTGATGGGCAAAACATGAAGTGTGCAAAAAGTCCGAAAGTGACTGTATGTGGTTTTACAATGAAATATCCTAATGTGACTTCATGCTTCCACCTCAGCTAAAAGTCTGGAGGAGCTGCAGAACTAACTAAGAGGCTAAATGGGGACAAAAAGGCAGCAGCAAGGAATGAGAGTGAGGCTGCATGTTATCTGTACATCCCCAGGCCCGTTTGTGCTTCTGATTTTAAAACAGAAACTGTGATTCTACATCTGTCCTTACTTATTCTGATCAGAACTAGGCACATGCACATTAGCTGTAGCTGTCGCACACATGCACGTATTCTGGGCAGCCCCCTTCAAATAAAAATAGCACATGTATGAACACAGGGGAGATGAAAAAACAAAATAAACGCCCAAGTAAGGCAAAATGAAAGGCATGAGATGATCAGATGTTTCTCAGTGTTGTGTTTGTCACATCGTGGGCTGAGCAGTCGTCCACAAGAAGCAGTGGAGTATTCTTCTTATCTTGGCCCAATTTGCAATCCCACTCCTTCAACCACTCCAAAGAGATTCCTCGTCATCCATGCTGAAGCACTGGCTGCGTCAGGGACAAGCAGTGCGCGCACATTTTTGAAGCAGCGGGGGTTCCGACTTTTGCCAAGGACAAAAAAAAATTCCTTCTTTTCCCTGGCAACAAAACAGGCAAAGACAGCGATGATCCCTTCCTTAGATTTCTTTTTTTTCCCACTTTTATCATCAGATTTAAAAAGGTCAGGGTGCCATCAGATAGCGCTCAAAAATAAATTCCCCTCTCATCGACGTTACAAATGTTTTTCTCCGTGTATTCTTGTCTCATCTGTCCCCGCTGGTCCTCTCAAGCCATTCCTTGCGTGACACCGTGTTGGTCTCAGCAACCTCCCTGTGCAATTTCTCTCTTTTTAAAAATGCTCAAACCGGTCTATGGAAACTTGGAAACTGTCCTCTCCCAAGCCCACTGCCAATTCTTCTGCCTGTTCCCTCACCAAGGGCCTGCTGGGGGATGAGGGGGGGGGGGGGCATTACATGACATTATCATTACTTGAGGGTGGCTTCACCAATAGGTGCTTTCCTTAGGTGCATTTGTTTTCTTTCTCCATCTCTAGCTGTCATGACTGTTTCTTCTTGTTTGAGTAGACTACACAAGGCAGCCTGTGGAACATCAAGTTTCTCTGCTCCTTCTCATTGGCTCGTTTTTGGCAGTTTGTTATAAGCTTTGAGGAGAAATGGATCCAAAATGCTTCACTCTGGAGTAACACTCTGTCTCTTTTCCCTCCACATTAGGGCTTACTGATCACCTCAGTGCCCGTAACTTATTCCTGGTTCATGAGTTGTGACAATTGAGAGACTCCTCACTTTAATTCAAGATGAAAAGAGGTGTTTATCAAAATAAAGGTAAAAGCTCATACTAAAATACGGGAAAACTAGGCATCAGTTGTGTAAAGTGTGTGTGGATGATTGGAGTATGAGTGTTAAATGTAAAGAAAAATAACACAAAAACAAACAAATCTAAACACCATGTGGAAGGCAGCATGGCTGCTCAGCCACGCAGACAGAATGAGGGAGACACAGAGGATTGCCGCCCTATTATAACCTCTGGTCTCTCCCTCTTCAGGTGCAACCAATCAACACTGATGGGCCTGCAAACAATGGCACTCCTGGAAGAAAGACAAAGAAAGAGAATCAATGACAGATTGATAGCAGAAAGAGAGGCCATCACACTTAGAACAAATCCAAAAAGTTTGCATTAGTACTTGTATTGTGTCTCAGATCATATTTTCTGTGAACATAACGAAGGAAAGTTGAAGTTAAATTGAAAGCATATGCAAACCACCTGAAGCTTGATCAAGACTTTTACGTTTGTGTGTAGAGAACTGGCCTTGGTTAAATATTAAAAAAAGGTGAATGCTGCCTTAGAGCACACAACAGTACTGTGAGACCCAGTTATACAATAGATAAACATGAATAAATACCTTTGCTGGGTTTGATTTGCTAAGGATAAGCAGTTGGTTATTTTCATTCCAGTTGGATTAAAAAGGTCCAACAATGACTGTAGTCAGTTCTGATTTCTGATTGGTTAAAACATATTACAAGCTGCCTGTTTGTTAGTTAATTTAGGGTTAGCTTTGGAGCCTAAAGAAAACAGCAGCCTTTGACCAGGCTCGCTGTGACTGACTGTGTTAATCATGACAGTGTGATATCTTTTAGTGTTTAAATATTTTGTTACCATTTTGCCTCTTTTTTTAATTTGAAGAAGAAAGACCACACCTTACATGCAATGACATATGCTTATCAGTGTGTCTAACCCTGCTCTCAGTTCTCATATTTGTTCGTTTGTGCTCAGACATAACTATAGCTTTGCAGCTGTTCTTACTTACCAATCATCTTCAATTAGACCTTGACCCATCCATGATTTTGGAGTCTCCTTCATTCATGCCAGTTGCTCAACTTCCGCGACCATGTTGGATAATCCCGTACCACATCATCACCTCCATATCTAAAAAGAGGCTGTAATCTGAGAAGTTACCCAGAGAGTAGCAGTTTTGCTACAAGTGTATCTGAAAAGCTGTGGTTCAGCCCAACTAAAGCTGATGACACAGAATTCTGCGAGAACATGAAAAAACTTAACACCCAATGACAGAATAGGATTCCTAACATCATAAAGATGGTTTAGCCTGCCTCACACAAGGTGACCTGACTAAGGATTGTCGTATGAGACTGCAGCGCAAGAAGTCTTCAGCAAAATACCCATGGCTTTTATTTGTCATGGAGGAACATTCAGTCCTGCCAGAAAAGGAACAAAGAAAATACCAGCTAAGTCAGTAGGACTGCTTGTTTGCAGGAAGCAGTAAAAGACCTGGACCAATCAAAGATTCAAGAAGCCATGTTGAAAAGAGAATTTAAGGGGATATCAAATACCCCTGCTGCAACCTACCATGGTGACGTCAAAAACAGACAGTCAAGTTCTAGGTTCTCTGTTTAAACAGCAGCATCATGTAACAAAGGACTGCAGACTGCAAAGCAAAGGACAGTGGTTGCATTTGGTAATTGTTACCAATCTACCAACAATTCACCCTTTGATAAAACAACTGGGTGACATAGCTAATCTTTTTTGGGTGTTAGTAGTACGTGTCGTGTGTGTGTATATGTATGTGTGTGTAATGGCGAACCGTCATCTTAGAGGGGTTTTTGGTTATTGAAGCCTCTCCATGTGTCCCTCAGGAACAAACACAGTGAAAACACAGCTGTGGTTGTCCAGTCCTCTGACAGAGCAGACCTCTACCATGGAGGCCAGAGCATCCGTCTGCCTAAGGGGTCCAAACCCCACGCTGCATCCCCGCCTCATGCCGTTTGCTTTATTTACTCTATGGTCACATGATCCCCACTCATTCTCAGCGGCTCTGGCAGAAGCAGTTAGCTTCCCCGTGCCTCCCCTCTCTCCGTCTGCAGATGTTACAGAGGTTTATTTATATTTAGAGGGCCTTTGTTTTCTTCAGTTGCATCAGTAAGCTGTTCCTCCACTGGTGGGGTCACATGCCTTTGTGTCAGACTGTGTCTAGCAGTTGGACAGCTGAATCCTCTGGGGCCGGATCGCTCATGTGCTCCAGCCAAACCCTCAGAGGGGTCTTACTGCCTGTGATGATCCGGTTCATGATTTGATGGTGAGCGTGGAGTTATAAAAAAAAAACGCTTCTCCACCTGGGAATTTTTTTTTTTTTGGTAATGTCTACACTTTGAATGGAAACCAAGCAGTGAAACATTTGTTGTACTGTAACTATAGTTCATTTTCTGTGGCACCCTTTTTGATCTTTGCGCATCATTTTGGAAACAGCCACCTTTTAGTGAACAAGAGCTTTCTTTACTAAACCACCCATAGTTACCACAGACTATGATCCTTCTTTTTACATGTCACTGCACTTTCTGGTCATCATGCTCTTCAAAGTCTGTGGCCAGTTCCCTTCTGTCAGCTAAGGAGGGCTCATAAGATGCAACGGTGAGTGAGGCCTTTTCACCCTGTATAAACAGGGTAATATAAATCACTACTCCACCACCTTTTGGTTTCCTGTCAATATGAAAATTATTATGCCCATCCAGTGCTTTGTCCACATTCACTGTTTCAGTTGGACAAGAATTTCAGGGGAACCTTCATTAATTAGAACATGGACACAATTTATGTAAAAGACTCATGATAATTAAATATTTAAAGGCCTTGTTGGGATTTAAAATTTCACATAAGTGCCAGTGCAGTAGGGGTGACTGGGGTAGGAACACTTGGAACCCCAGGAGGCTGAGCCATTTGGTCTACAATTCAGAAGAGGTAGGTGTGCAGTTGGTCTCTAACAATAATACTATCCATATAAAGATACTGATCACAGGGATTCAAATAATTAAAATGACTAGAACCATTTAAACCTGTAATAGACAACCAGTGACAATTTTGTTTTTCTCAGTTACGGAAATATTATTGCAGTATTGTCTGTAACTGTACAAGGTGTCAGAGCTCAAGGAAGCTCTGGGCCAGCTCCAGAGCTGAACGAGTATTTTGAGTATCAGTCATACACATGGAAAAGTTGAGACCGCATACATATATGAACCCATTTCAACTGACTGGGGATTTTTCTAAGTTAGGTAGCTGACAGTGGTAAGTAAGTGCTCACCAACTTGCAGGAAGAGTAACTCAGCTGCCAGACACAGGGTGCAGCAAATGTGGAGTACAGCAGTCATCCGGTGGGAGCATTGTCAGGTCAGGATCCAGACGGCTGCCATTCGGAGTAAGTAGAGACATGCAATCAGGGACTGAAGCACCACCACTGGCCTGCACAGGAGGACCCAATTGTCCCAGCTCATCCAGGGCTGCAATTCAGTTGTGCAGTTCATGAGTTTTTCTGAGTTCACTTTCTAAATGTTGAATTCTCTGTTATGCCTGTGTATAAATTTGTATACAATGTGCATGCAGTACCACAGACAATAAGAGACACGTGGTAGTTTGATAATATCCTGAAAGCTGTTTCAAGCTCCTTAAAGGGCTCCCTTTAAGGGTCCTTAAACAGATCAACTGAAAAGTAAAAGTAATGAATAAAAATAGTAGCAGTTCATGTAAACGCTCTGAGAAGCCATGTACTCAGCAGCAGTCTTGGTGGCGAGTTGCCGACTGTTTTCAGCCTTCCCTGAATAAACATAGTAATTGTAAGTAATCATTTGTCAAAAAACAAGTAAACCGAAGTAATGACTGCTTTCTGGCTAAAGGCTGCACTGTTCAAGTGCAGGACTGTGCTTTGCTGCTAATTCTTCATCCTTGCAGTGTTAGAATAAAGCATGAGAAGGTTTGAGTATTGTTTGATCTGTGGAAGACACAAATCAAATCACGAACGGGAAGAAGTTTATCATCCAATATAAACACAATTCAACAACTAGTATATTTTTAATGATTCCACTTTTGTAAGATTCAAAATGCATGCATTTCTTCAATCCCCCATAAATTACTTCAGTTCTAATTGTCCTCTTCTAATCCAGGATAGTGCTACTCTCTCTCTTCCCCCTTTGTGCTGTCTCAAAAACAGCGGAGAGGTCTTTATTATCTAAAAACAATTCAGGGAAGTCCCTTCGCTATAAAACAGAGACAGCATTTTATAGTGCCTTCACTGGATGGCAGCTGATTGCATTTGTACATTCATCATCAAAGACAGAGCAGACAGTGAAAGCTGACTGACTAGACTAAAGGAGTCAGGTCTCATGGAGAACATACACAAACACTCAAGTCTCCTAATGTCCACTCCTCCCCCCCCTCCCCCTCTCTCCTCCAGTCTCTCGGTGGGGCATCATGTCACTTCCTCCTGGGAGCTGAAAGTCATAGAATCTCCATAAGTTTTTCCACCTGCTCCTCTGCCTCTGGTGTGAGGCCTGCCGGAGCAAACTGACAGGAGTCAAACCCTCCATGTTGATTCAGCTTCCTCTCATCCAAAGCATTCCCTGAGGAACAGATCCTGTGTGTGAGACAGGGGGCAGGTAGGGGGTGGATGTGTGGCCTGGAGCGATCCAGATGACATGTTTCAGTTCATAAAGAACTAATTAAAGTAATGTTGTGTAAGTGTGTTAACTCAGATTGGTGAGTTAAACAGAAAGCTGCATCAGGTCAGCTCCTATGGTCTCTATATCAAGCCAAGAAACCAGAATACAACAGGGCATTCCCGCTCTGATGCTATAAGACCAATTTTTTTTTTAAAACAATACACATGCCACTCTGCAGAGGGAAAGGGTTAAGAAAACATACACACACTCACTTTGATGTTCACTGTTTCCTCACCTATGTATAGCCACAAGAACACGTACGAAAATATTGATGCGTCCAAAAAAAGATCACTGAAGTCCCAGCTGGGTGGAAGTCACATGGAGACTGTCCTCTCACCAAAAAAAAAAAGGCCCCACAGGTCATCTATCCAAGCAGGTTATTACAACCCATAGTTATGTTTTACTGTTAGTAATTATGACGGGAGCAAAGGAGGAAATGTGCTGCTGCTGATGGTCCGCATAGTTTAGGTTTTTTTTCATCCACATCCTTAACCACACATTTATTATTGCAATTTTATAAGTTCTTTAAGCTTAAAGAAGTACTTGTTTTAAACTATGATCTTTTCTGGCAACCAAGACAAAGTGTATCACACCTGATGATTTCTTTGTTTTAATATCCTGTGTGTTTACAGTCATTTATCATTTACTATTTACATGTAGTAATAATCAGTAAAATACAGGATTTTCTATTGTTACCTACACCACCAGCGTGGCTTTAGGTCTGGCAATGCTCATCACTTGGTAGGTTTGTCCATCACTTTGGTTCAGACTTCAATATCTCAACAATGAATGAATGAATCGCTATTGAATTTGGTGCAGATATTCAAGCATTCCAGGGGATGCCTCGTTCTTCAGTTTGAGTAAAGACTTCGAGGATGAGGTTGGTTTGGCAAACAAACATCTGGTTAACATTCCTACCTTTAATAAAGAGCAGCACGCAGCCCCTTTGCTTAGAATTTCTTTGGCAGGCAGGTCTCTCATTCTGTGGATGAGACAGTTGCAAAAAGAGCCGAGATTGACCGTGTCTTGGAGGCAGGAAGGACCTGTCTCAGTGCTTCTTTCATTTGAAATTGAACCCAACCCAGCATGTAGTACCTCTCAGATACTAACCACTCTCTCATCTCAGTGAGCCATCAGATGTTGCCACAATGCTGCTGAGCTGCCTTGTTTGTACAGTCACCTACTGATCATGTAGACACTATGAGGGGAAACTAGTCACTGAGCTGCCTGCATGGACTTCTTCCACTTCAGACAATGAGCCCACCCCTTCCCCCACTGTCTGATCTCATCCAAGTGGTTTCAATAATCCATGCTGGATATAAAAGAGAGACTCTGAACAATCCTAACTGTGAATATCTAATAACATCCATCTCATGGTCACCAGCAGCCACTCAGAGACCCGTTCCACATCGGCCTCACACTGGAGATAGCAAATTAAATTCAGCTGCATTTTTTTTCCCCCTGGATTTCTTGGATTTCTCTGCTACAGTGTTGCAATCAAAACTCTTGAGATTTGACAGTTGTGCTCCTCTGATGATGATGTCAGCTTGTTTTGTCACGTCCTCCCAGCTCCCTGCAACGCAGTGCCAATTCAGGATGCTCTTACACCATGAGAACAGACAAAGAACATCAATCTGAGAGGTTCGCCTTGTCTCCTTCATGTGCTTCTCACTCGGTGCATGTTTAATGTACTGAGAGTGATGCGCATGTGCCACTGGATGTCAGACCAGATCCACTTGGCAAAAAGAAGCATTTTTAAATGAGAAAGAGATTAATGATGGACTGAGATTCATGATGCAGGAACCCTTTTTACTGGAAATGGGCTTTTTCTGCCCCCAGTGGCCGATAACAAAGTCAAACACTGTCTTTTTTTTCACCATGCACTCCTTTCCACTGTCACATATCTTCTTACTTGTGAAATATATTTGGCCAGTAAACAGCACGGTTCATTCTTACCTCAGGATATGTATGTGTGACAAAATAATCTCAACTCAAAGGTTTATTGTCTAGTATATTGAGATGGAGATTTCTTTGACGTGTTGGCCATTGTTATAAAGCTGCATCACTATGGAAGCAAATACTGGCCATAAAGGGTTGGTTTGATGTAGAAGTTTAATTACCACTGAATTTATAACACACACATATTTTACTTTGACAACCATCTACTTGAATTTCTGTGGCCTGAACTCCTCTCGACGAACACCCTGCAAGAAGCTCTCAGCAGTGAAATTCAAGTTGTGAGATTTCACAAATTCTATATCCAGTAATATATTTTGTTAAAGAAAATTCAAGCCCCCAATCTTTAAATTCAATAACAACACTGATCAAATTCAGTATGATTAACTTAGATCTAAAAATTCAAGACAAGTTAAAAATAAAAAAATAAAAATCTCGCTGAAATTGGCCTGGTTATAATTCAAACATTAAATTCAAGTTGACCTGAATCTAAATCTCAATTACTCCAAGGTGCTGAATTTCAGATAAATGGTTTTTAAAGTAAAACGTTTCAGTTCTACAAATGAATTGGCATTTACAGTTAAACTTTAACTGTTCTGTACTAATTAAAGTTCATAATGAGGTATTCATTTGCTTTCCTTCTATATCACTGTCTGACTTCACCAGTGGAAGCTAAGATGCTTTTACTGGCAGTTAACTCATCTTTCCCATCATATCACAAATCCCTGTAACTCTACTATTGCTCTAATTAGCAACATTCCTTCTCCTCATTGGGGAAATGCAACTTTCTTGTATGTGGCAATTGCTGGTCAGTGGAACATTGACAACAATTTGATGGTTATTTAGAATGTACCCAAGAAAACATATTCTTACAAAGTTTTACAAAATCTGTAGAGTGGCACAGTGTTTTGGGTTTTACTTTTTGTCGATGTCAGGATGGGAGTGATACTAGAACAAGTTATAAATAATCAGAACAGTCGTGGTCAGAGTCTTATTATCTGCTTTTGTTGTCTGGGACTTGATTCTTGTTGTTCTTCTTACCTTTTCCTAACCTTTAACAAGCATTTAGTTAACCTTAGAAGATGGTAGAAGATCAGAAGATGTTCATATGAGATGTTTTTAGAACACTCACAAGCAAGACTTAATTACCAACTCAGAGCTCAAAGCTCCAGGCTTACTGCATAATTTATAGTTGTGTCAGTGTAGCTGCAGTCCTCGCTGGATACATGATTATGTAAAAGCTGGTTAACTTAACCGTGTAGTGACTGTTATCTCAGTAATGTATTTGACTTTGGTTGCCACAATTCCCATACATTCAGTTCCAGCTCAACCCGTCGTCTCCCCCTCAGCTGCTGCTCCTTCACATCTACAGAGCATTTAACTGAACAGGAAAGACAGCCAAGGCCAACAGCCTGACAGAACCCAGCAGAAAAAATGAAGCAAAACGCACTTTTAAATTCACAAAGTGAATCCCAGCGGGGAAATCATTTACTGACATTTCTCACGAGGCATGCTAGCCAATGAAAAAGTTATGTAAAACTCAACATAGAGGCATGTTTTGACTTTCTAACCTTTGTGTATCAAGCTATGGAAGCTTTCCCCATAAATCACAGACTGTGTTTTGTGGGGTCTCCACACTCCACATCACTCTGCCATTTTGTCACCCTCTACTTGTTATTACATCAGATATGTAAGTGCAAACGCCTGGCATGGTAACATGGGAAACAACGGTGAGGAAATGGTGCGTTCCAGCTCTATTAGACTGAAGGAGACCTCCATCTTAGAATCAGATAGGACTTATCTGTCAGAAATGACTTAAGTGGCTCCTTATAATGGCTTTTTTCTCTACAAATGCTTTTCTGCAAAACAGATACTGTGGACCTCTGAGGGTATTTGGCAAATTAATTCAAAATGTCAGATTGTAGACTGACAAATTGAAAATGTTATTGGCTGTGTATACAGCAAAGCTGAAACTCTGGCTGTCTGCTACAGGCCCAGAAAGCTTCTAATGTTTATGGCGTTCATGAGCATTCATGGAAGCGAGATCAAGCTTTTTTTCTTTTCCAGACTTTAATCTGTGGATAGAGAAGCAGGAGTATGGCTGAGCTGTCAAACCATTCGTAGCATCCACTGGGAAGAGGTCAAAGGTCAGCAACCTGGAGTCACCAGGAGTCAGTGGATTGTGGAGAAAGATCAAGGGCGTTCACATCTGACAGCAGAGAGCATCTCTGAGTAGAGACAGAGGAAACCACCATCATAAGACTGAAGTTCTACACAGGATCACTTGAAACAAACATGGACCGGGGCCATAAAGTAGGGGAGCCAGTGGACCTTTCCCAAATTCCTATTTCCCTCTTTTCTGCGCCCTTGATTGGCTGACACGCTTTTTCAAACTCAGCCTTGACTGTGTCTCGCACAGTTATGACGGTATCACAGTGACGGTATCACAGACAGACAGACACATGCCTAAGGAATCAAAACTCAGAAAGTGTCTCCAGGAATAAATTTTGCCGTGATGACACACATACATAAACACACACACACACAGACTCACAAGGTGAAAACAATACCAACCATGCTGTCATGGCTGGTAAACTGGTCAAAGCTTGTAAAGCACCTGTTTGTACTTGTACTGGTTCCTTTTAATTCTAAGGAGAATCAGTAGGATCAGTAGGAGTGGCTCCTCCATTATGATTCAGACTGTACCGAGGTCGCCTTTCTGACCACTGTTGCTGACACAGTCTTTCTTTCCATATCATTATATACTTCAGCCTGACAGGTAAAACAAACTACAGTAAAGTCTGCCAATCTCCTGTGGCCTGCCAGCAATTAAAAAAAACAAAAAAAACAACACACAAACAATTTTTTAACTCTGCAATTATGTGATTTTATTTTTCCTAGGTCTTTCATTGCTCCAAAGCAAAGTCAGCAGGGCTTCCAAGCTGTTATGTGTTTCTTTTTCCTGTTTTCCTAGGGTTGTTGCACCAAAGAATGCTGTTTCCTGATAGGCTGCCAACAAAATCAAGAGAACATTCGTGTCTAAGTTCAAACCAGCGTGTAATGTAATGGCTGCTCTGCCCACAGAGCCAACCAGAAAGTTTATGTGCTTTATTAATTTCCACATGAATGCTTGCTTTGCTCAGTGCTTTAAGAAAGTGAAAATAGTAACTATTCTCCCAGCTCTTTCACTAACACTGCACTGTGCAGGTGCAGCTTGCAAGATACTCAATGATTAGGAACACCTGTACACCTGCTTGTTTGTGCAATTATACAATCAGCCAATCATGTGGCAGCAGTGCAATGCAGAAATCCTGCAGATACAAGTCAGTCACCACAACCTCAGAAGTGTCAAAATCATTGGAAATAATTAGTTCTGCGATATCTCCCTTCTTATGTGTTAAATCTGGGGATTAAAATCACTCACTGATGTGTGGCTTCATTTTTGAAGATTGAAGTATCAATGAAACTATAGGTGACAGTTGAATTCCAACACTATGGGCACTGACGTGTCTCCTTCACTCTTCTGAACTTCTGCCCAGAGTGTGGCCACACATTTGAAGCGTAACACTGTTTAAATTATCATACTTTACCAATAAAGTCTGTGTCCACATACCTTTGGCCACTACAGTGTATAACAGTGTGTGATGACTTCCATTCTGATTACTGGGAAATATGGCATTCGCATCTTCTTTCCTCTGAGTTTTCTTTCTTTTGTTGTTCTGTCTCAGGGTTTAATAAACTAAAATAAGGATCAAATCCATCAGACATGTCTTCCAGAGTAACTAATGACTGCAGCAGTCCTTTCTTAAAGGAAATACAGAATACTTTTATTAGTCATCTTGTAGAAAAATCAGACTTAATGCTGTAGATACGCGACCATGGTACAGTCTGGCTCCAGGAATAACAATCAACTTAATGGCTTGTCTGTTAGGACAGATGATGGAAGGTTGAGGGTTCAGGTCCATTCTTTCAATAAGGTGTGGTGTGAATTTTTTTTCTACAGGAAAAACACATAAGCTATAAGTCTCCATCAACTCTAATATAAATATTGTCCAAATCAAACTACTAATCAAACAATATCTGAAACTTCATTAATACATCAAATAACAAACCAGGGTAACTATTAAGAGAGCGATGTATCTTTAAACTGTCAAACAAAGCAAACTTAAACATCACTTACACAGTTCAAACTATGGAAAGATAAGGCCACATGAAGATAGTGAGCTTTCCTTGTTGAAAGAGGGTTTGCCACAGGTGAGCTTGTTTCCTTCACTGATTCTGGGGCTCCACCCATACAGGAAGTTAAATCAGGTAGGTTAGGAAGGTTGGAGCGGGATTCGATTTTTCACATGCCAATGGTCCAGGTTGAATCCATGCATTCCCCGACCATCTGCAGCCTCAGATCTCTGTTCTTGGCTGACAGGACTGGAACCTGATGTGGTCTCAGCTGTTGTAGTCCATCCACCTCAACGCTGGACATGTTGTTCAGTCTGAGACGCTTCTCTGTTCACCACAGTTGTACAGAGTGGTTATCTGAGTTAGCGTAGCCTTTCTGTCAGCTTCAACCAGCCTGACCTCTGACCTCTGACCTCTCTCATCAACAAGGTGTTTCTGTCCTCAGAGCTGCTGCTTCACTGGATGGTTTTGGTTTTGGCTCCTGAGTTAAACTCTGTTGTGAGTGAAAATCCCAGGAGCTCAGCAGTTTCAGAAACACTCAGACCAACAATCATGTCACAGTCGAAGTCACTGAGATCACATTTTTCCCTCATTCTGATGTTTGATGTGAACATTAACTGAAACTCCTGACCTGTATCTGCAGGATTTCATTTATTGCACTGCTGCCACATGATTGGTTGATTGGATAATTGCACGGGTAAAAAGGTGTATATGTGTTCCTGACAAAGTGCTTGGCAAGTGTTTTGAGCTTGCATTTTACATACACTATGTAATAGATAGAGCAGCCTAAAAAATCATGTACATGTCCATATATTATGGACATAAATTATGTTTTTCAGAAGAAATGCTGCTAAAATCTCTCTTTGCATTGGAAAAGTGTGGGGTACACAACCACAGTAAGTAGAGCAGGTCAAAGCTGAAGAAAGAAGTGGCTCTGTAAACTGTGATTGATGTTTACAAGAGAAAGTTTGAATACTACTTTTAGTGCTCAACTTTGTTTCCTCTTCCAAACAAGGCTGACTAATCTGGAGGATTAGTCACAAGTTTCAGTCTCTGATTTGTACGCAGGAAGAAAGATCACTGGTCAGGAATGGAGACTCTGAAATTCAACAGCAGAGGAAGGAGGAGTGTCGGGGAAGAGATGTTCCTTATTGAACTTCTGCAGGAATAATAGATGACGCTTTGTGGAATATCTGATACTTGATTATCTGCTGCTTTTAACACACAGTTAGCTTACCAATACAGAAACAAGGCGCATATTACGCTTATGGCAGCACACTAACATAACATAGCAAGTTACACGTTTTCTTGCTTCGCCCCTTTATTGTGCACCACAGTAAATGATTGACTGCCTGTCCCCTCTGTCATTACCCTGCTGTTCTGTCATGCTCATTTGAAACCGGTGTGATAATGGAGGCAAACAGGTGTGTGTGCTTCTATGTAAAGCGAACCAGCCCCGTTTCCACTGGTACATCATGTATCAAATGAAGTCAAGCTGCAAAAACATGAGCTGTTGAACTTGGAGCGAGGGGCAACAGTAAAAATTACAGGTGTAGCATGATGTCATGGTGATGTATTTAGAGCTGCAGAGCTGAGTATGATATTTGAGGTGTTATTTTCACAGTAAGCTTGTGTAATGTGCACATTCTGCTAAATTAACTTTAAATTGTCACATCAATATAGCTAGCTATTGGCTGCATTCGTTTCCCGTCGCCTGCTGTCGGCTTTGTTGTTATGATACGATTGAATTTCTGCTAATTCTGTTTAAGATACAGTTGATAAGGTTTTCATTGGCCCACAGCTCTAACTGAGCATTATATATCTGCCTCGGTTGATAGGGTTGTTAATCAATAACCATGACTCATCTAGTTCTTGTGAATGTGCTGGAACTCCACACCCACTGGAATTTCAACACACTTCCAATTCCCCAAGATCCTCCTGGTATTTTCAGCCGCTCGGCCGTGGAGGACAGTGAAATGCGTGAGGGAGCTGAGTTGCAACACTTTTGAAAAGCCTTGTTCTCCAGCCAAGAGAGCAACACAAGAGCAGCAAGATTAATCCAGTGCTGCCTGGCAGTGTGTTTTACCACTGAGTTCCTGGGTTTCTGATAGACCGCAGATTGATAAAAGTCAACTTTTATTCAAAACACATCTTCGGATAATGAGCAAACATATTTTTGGTACAGACGTCTCCAGTGAGAGTCAGACCTTTGACCCCTTCACTGTTTTCTGTGCCATGTTTTTACATGTATTGTGGCAATGTTGAAAACGATCCATGAAATGACTCCTCGGAGAGAAATAGATCAGTTCCACTGAACTCTGTTTAGATTTGGGTTTATTCCAAATTTAATAAGAGATGCTTATAAAACACCGCGGAGTCCAATTTTACAAGAATGTATTTGTGAAGCTACTGAAGCCACAAGAGATTGTAATCCACTGTAATCCAAACATTACTGCTAAAGCCCAGCATTCAATCTGTGTCTCAGAAACCTCTATGAAAAAGAAAAATAAATCAGTATAATTATGTTGTTGTTGTCTTTTGGCTGCTTCCTTTGGGGGGGTCGCCATGGTGGATCACCATCCGCAGATTTGGTTTGGCTCAGGTTTTTACACCACTTGCCCTTCCTGATGGGACCTGGGGTTCAAATCACCTACACAAGGATCAGTGGCCAATCTGCTCTACCACCTGAGCCACAGCCACCACAAATCAGTGTAATTATACAGATTTTCACAAATTAGAGCAAGACCAAAACCAAAACCAAAAAAATATTTGAGTTCACAATAATGGACTGTAAAGAATCACAGTCATCAGTTATAGGGATTTTTAGTCTGACTGTCTTGAGACCACCAACAACTACATTTTTAATATGAGGATTAATGATGAAAATATTTAGGTTTTGTTAAACCAGTTATCCTGATGTAAATTATCATGTCATCTAGATTCCATTTTACTGTCTCGAAGATGAAGAAGAGGCGTCTTAGGAGAGATAAGAGCAGTAATGATAGAATACAAACGAAGTCTGCCTACACTGGAGGATGGTGTTACAACCACCATTTGTAATCTTGAAACAACAAGCCTGAACTATGAAGAACCACAGCAACTCCCAGCTTCCACATTCATGCCCTGTTCTTACCGAGACTTTGCGTTAAAGGGGTTGTATTGGTGTGTCACAAGAGTTACTCGTGGTGAAAACAAAAAGAGCTTTTTAGCCTCTTTCAGGTAACTGTTTGCTTTCCAGCAGCTGTTTTCAGAGAGGAAGCTCTGATAGACCCAATGAACAAAAAAAAAAAAACAGCCACAAAACTGACTCACAGAAAAAAAAAACAACCCTTAAATCACCATGTTTCCTCAAACAACACAAAAGACATTATGTTTGGTCCTCCTAGCCTGCACTTCTACAGTGACATTGCTACTGGTCATAAGTACTCCATCTCCTCTTCCCTGAAACGGCTGCACTGTCTACTTATTATACTAAGGCTGGAAATATGCCTCTGTCAAAATACTTGTAAACAGTTTCATGGATTTATATAAAAGGGTGTAAAGGGTGACCAGAGCACACAGTGGTTTGCAGAGGAGCTAACATGTACACCTACCAAATCCCCAAATACCTCATGTAGCAGAAAAGAAAGACATATGTATGTGTTTGTACACTATAAAAGAAAACAACCAGGTAGACGTCATCCATCCATGATCAGGAGAAGCATGTCTACAGGAGTATTGGATTTCCATTTATTAGCTGGACACAAACAGGACTCCAAATGAATGCTAACATTTCTCTGCTATACTGGACACTTCAGCCATGACATCTTAATTTTAATGAGGTAATAACATATCAGGTCTGCACTTTTTTTATGAGCACAAACATAGTGTGTCTCATATGATGGACCTGACTTTCCCAGTGGGTGATTTTTATAATAAATCATTTTAGGAGCCCATCAAAATGTAGTTTAAATTGTATACTTTGACTGCTGTGTTTGCTTAAAAGGATTTTTTCTGTAACCACTATGTTTGTGTAACAGGCCCAAGTTACATGTGTTAACAAGAACAGTGCCATGGCCAGACTGATGGATGCAGATCTCACACACACACACACACAGCATCAAAATCCAAATCTCCTCTTGCTGGATGGGTCAAAGTGACATTTATTTGTCTTCAGTCCTGCGTGAAGTGATAGCATGTGACAGCAGAACCTGATGGTTCCCATTTCTGTTGCACCAGATGGAGAACGTCAAGGTTTGACAGCAACACAGTGCGCTGATTATATGAGCGAGTTTAAAATGGAGTGGGTGAGCTCCAGAGAGAAAATATAGGAAATTATAATTCATTGCTTAAGCCAGGGGCTGTGCCAAAACAACCAAGCTTAGAGGGGCTATAAACAGAGCTGGGCACAGCAGCACCGGGGGGAGTCGACACAAAGTTCAAGGGAGCCAGCCAGCATCCCAATATTTCACCCTTCACTGTTTCATCCAACCACAGAGCTGTGAATCATGATGAAATCTTCTCGCTAAGTGACTGTGTAGACTTCCATGAACTACCACAGTGTCTGCACTCTCCTGGACTCCTCCACCCAAAAGCCCCCCCAAATCCCCATTTCTCTCCTTGGCCTATTTACCTGATTAACATCAGAACCAACAGTGAGCATGGAGGTCAGAGTGTTAATGCAGAAAATGCCTACCACACTTTTCAGTGGGTTGCACTTCCCTCACACTGAGCCTGAATGGGAAGAGGGGAGGGTGGGAGATCGCAGAGTCCATCGGGGGTGGGTTCAAGCGGACCGTGGGCCCCCTGCGCATTGCATGGAAGTCAGTCAAGCATAATCAGTCATCCCGCACAGTACAGGAACATGCCCGCCGTTAAGTTGTTTACATATCCCCAAAATGACTCTGGAGTGGGTAATAAGTGCAAATCAATGAGCAGAGAAGGAAAGATCTGGGTGAACGCTGCAGCCGCTGATGAAGCCCAGGCTGACAGTACATACCCATATGATGGATTAGCGCAGCTGGCAAATTACATCTCTCTAATTGTGCATTGCAAAGTGCGTTACAATGTATCACTCTTGCTTTAATCTCAGAGAAACACACAGCTGATGTTTGATGGGGGAAAACAAAGGGTGGACACATCACAGGGCTGAAGTCCAATTGATTTCTTACTCAATTAAAGTTTGGTGCAAAGGACCATTAAAATATTTCAGGATAGTTCCAGCTTGTCACAAGTTGGGTTTTATTTTATTTTATTTTATTTTGTTTTATGTTATTTTATTTTATTTTATTTATTAGCAGATCTGGCCATTTTAAAATTATATTCACCAAGATAATGACTGGTTGTGAATGAATGCAGGTTAATGTAGGGGAAGGGTTTCAGAGAGTAACAGTACAGATGCCGTGACTTTCAGTTTGACCAAAGCAGTTTAGTTAATCTGGAGTAACTGATGCAAACTTGCTCTTCTAGTTCTTGGTCACCAAAATTAAAAGTTACTAGAAACTATGTTGTCTATGACAGTTTAGGGTTGTTACTACCTGAACAGGTGTGTTAGGTTATCACTGGTTACAAGACTTCAGCCACATGTAGCTCATGGAGGCAGGAAAGTTGAGGAACTGCGGGTGACACCACACTGGCCACTGACAGTGATGTTTAGGTCGGTTGCCAATGGAAACCCCAGCACGTAGATGGGTGAGCTGAAGTCATGCTCACACAGGAGAGAGAAAGGCTCTGCTGTTGTTGGTAGTTCAGTTTGGCCAGATGGACCTCGGGACCAACACAAGTTTGAGAAGGAGCAGCAAGTCTAGACATGGATGAAATTCTGCTATTGATATCATAAGTAGGCTTTCTGAGATCTGTGATTCAGTAACAGTCTTTGAGCGTGATTTATTTGGTTTACAAATGAGGCCTCTGAAAACTCTTAACAGAAAGGGATCATCCAGAAAGAGGTTTGGATGTGTTATCGGATGTTTTCCTCCTGTGTCACACATACGAGCATCCTGTGGGTCGCTCTCAGTGTTTGGGGAGAGTGGCAGAGGCGAGGAGGTCAGGATGCACGACACCAGAATGCCTTTTATAGCTTTAGAGCTCCACTTTCCTTCTGTAAGGAGAGGAATGCGTCATGCATTCTTTAAAAGTTACCAAGTCTCTCTATAACAAATTTAGGGCGTTTGAAATGCAAACAAAACAGAAGACAAAGTAGTTTCAAATGTGTCATTTTTGATAAGAATTTCCAAAGTACACAGAAAAGTCAGAAGTACCATCTTAGTCAACTCTGATTCTCTTCTTGAACAATCCCCATAAAAATCAACGCCCCCGAAAACAATCAGACTAATCTCTTTCTCTCTAAATCCACATCATCCAGAGTCCTCTCGGGTTTCTTGGGCCTCTTCCTACTGCATGGTAATCACAGGCAGGGTCAGTCGAGGTCAGGTCTGTCAGTGTGGCTCCCAGGAGAAGCTCTGAAGGCCAAAAATCCCAACTATTTTTGAATTCTACTGGGGGCTGAGCCTGAGACCAATTTGAGAATGACTGTAGCACAGGAAACTAATCAGCTAAATGCATGTAGGTGGAATTTGTGTGGGTTTAAGAGCACTTCACATCAAGAGGTTTATCAGACATTAAAGAACAACGTACCTCTCTGTTGTCTGGGGTGGACAAGTGAACACAAACATGGTTGTGTATGTGTTAGGGTGTTGGAAGGATGATCCTGTCTGCAGATGGACTATGCATGTAAACAATTATGTATGTGGGGAAAGACATTTGGTGCTTTAAAGAAGGTCATGGGTTGGAGAGTTGCTGCATTAGGCAACAGAAACACAAACTGTGATTCCGTCACAGAGCAATCCTGTTACCATGTCGGCTGAAATCCTGACACCTGATGTTAGCAGTTGCTTGCTGTGTATTAGATGTTGACACAACAGCGTAAGTCATCTAACAGCTCATGACAACTCTAAAACCTTTTTTGTAACGTGGTTTTGTGGGAACATTAACTGTCACTAAGAGAAATTAACACTGTGGGTTCAAAGAAAATTGAAACAAACTGTGATTTCAGTCCTGTTACTTTAAAGAACAGGCTTAGATTAAAGTTACAACATATCTCAGTCAAAACATACTCCAAGTAAATATTACTGTGTTAAAATTCTTTTAATTTTTTGCACTTTTAATATGAGACATTCAAACATTTCAGCTTTGAAAATGCTGAACAAGATAAAACATCACGCATCGTGCAGTCGGGGGGGCCCGGGGCCGTCACCTGGAGGGCTGGATGGGTCACAGTGTTCGGGAACGGTGTGCAGATGGGAGCACCCTGGGAGGACTCGGCTGTAAGTGTTGAGCTCCGCAGCTGAGACAGACCTAACCCTGTTTTTTCACATCCACATCGAGCGCCGACCTCCATTTATCAAAGCCAAGTCTTGGCCTGGGCCAGTGACACACTGGGACTGCAGTTGTCATCTAGGCCATACATTATGTCAGTTAAAGCTGTTTTTTATTAGCTGGATGATAGATAGTTCTTTAATTGTTTTGTTATCTTTTTCTCCTCATGTGAGAAAACACGAGCTCGAACATGGGAACGCGTGGACTCTGCCTTTGCTATGTTTGGACAGAAAAACGGGAACGTTTTACAGAGCATGTGTGAGGATTGCTAATGTGGTGATATATAGAAGGTTGACAGAGCGGTGACGTGTATCCAGTTCTTGGGACGTGGTTTTAGTTAAACATGTAACATAGAAGGCTTTATGATAAATAAATAACTTAATCAGTGTGTGGCGTTGAATCTCTCAGGACCTACGGCGGGGAGGTTGCCGTGCTGTGTGCTCTGACACAAGTCAGAAGGTGAGAGGTGAAGGCTTATTTAAAGTGCTCTCTCCGATTTTAGGCAACGGTACCTTAGTTTATCATCAGGATATTTCAAAACACTTCAGTCTAATGCAGCAGTGCTTGATCCTTTTGGCTTGTGAACGCTTCAGTGGATTAATGTCTACCTGTGACCTGACATCATCGGGTTGCATGTGTCTATTATCAGGTTAACCACAGGCAAGGGCTGAGATATTAGACTACAAATCCCATTGTTTATCAAGGAAAAATGAAAAAACGTTTGCTGTCACCAGCTTCTTACAATATGAGGATTTGTTGCTTTCCTCTGTTCAGTTTCACAGCACACATTTTGATTTGTCACAGTGAGAAAAGCACAAGTGTTACTAATAACGACACAGATGGCTCTGTTCCATTCCAGTGTCTCAGCGAGCCACAACAGCGTGACAATGAGCACAATACCAGGACCCTGAAACTGAAGCGGCTACGTGCACTTTGAACATCATTCACTGTTTTATTTTCACCTGTGCTTTTCCTGCTGCTACGTGTTCTAAATGGCTGTGACAAAGGCCCACTGTTCACCAGCTGCTGAGCACAGGCCCACATGGTTAGTCACCAGCTGGTGAACACAGTGAAGCATTTAGCAGCTAAGAGTCAACATATTGTCCTCAGTTGCTGGTGGAGACCAAAGACATGGCTCAAAGAGTAAACATTGGATTTACATTCATCTGGTGGACACATACATTTCTCAGACTTAACAATAATTGACACTGCCTACAATACACACTGTAGTTCATTCATGCAAATACACAAAAAGTCACAAATTGCAGTAACATGAGTAATCAGTCATTTTTCAAAATCACCCATTTCAAAATGCTATCACCCATAACTGTATTTGCACTTGTTTCCTCCTGCTTCCAGTCCTTGTGCTAAGCTAAGCTAACAATATCCTATATCTGACATGAAATGGACATTGATCTTCTCATCTAACTGTGGGTTTGATGCACATGTAATTTTCAAATAGTTGGACTGCTCCTTTAAGGAGGTGCTCTGCACACTTTTTATTCTGTTTCCTTTTCCTTTTCTCTGTGCAGCCATAAACATGTTCATTTTCTTGTCATAGTTTGTATAAGGGTATATAAGTTTTTATTTTTCTCTGTAGGCAGCTCTGCAGCAGCTACCGGTGTGATGGGAAGCTGCAGAGCTGAAGCAGAGCACCGGGGCTGGACCCAGGCTTATTTGTCGTTTACAAGTTCAACTTTAACTCCAATGTTTTCCAGATGTTACAGATGTTATTACCACATTATTGCTGCTGGTAGAGCCCCAACTGTGAAACCAACCACAACAGGCCCAGCCTCAGTACTAGTGGTGGAAGTAGAGGAGTTTGACTCTGTGTTGTTTCTTTTGGCTACAGGCCACTGGGGCCTCTAAAGGCTTTAACTGATGTATTTAGGAAATCTGAGGCTCCAGCAAAGAAGTCGTGAGGGTTTTCAGTAGAATGTGTACACTTAGTGCATACACTCAGTGGTCAGTTTATTAGGAACACCAAAAATAATGCTGTCCAATAAGCCTGCAATAAATCCTCTCACATGAAGGTTATAATCAGTGTCTGTGTTAAAGAGCTGTTGATTCAGCTGTGCGATCATTTTGGAGGACGTAGTATGTGGTGCTGCTGAAATGCATTGCGTTACATTGACAGGTGTTCCTATTATTTTGTCCACCACATTCAAATTCAAAAAGAAAACGGCAGACACATCTCTTTCTATAATATAATATATATAATATAATGCAATACAGTTCAACAGCAGCACAAATTCTCATCAGAACAGGTGATTCACAGCTGCCTGTCAACATCAGACTTAAACCGCTCACAGCATCCACTGGGAGAAGGTCAAAGGTCAGCCACCAGGAGTCAGTGGACGAACAGAAAAAGATCAAGGAGAACATTCACATCCGACACCAGAGGCCATCTTTGATCAGGGACAGAGGGGACCATCCTCACCTGTTTAGATCTACCTGTTATCGTGCAACTTAAAATATGACCTTAGATCACATGATGACAACTAAACAACCTGAGGAAAACTGTGTGACGCAGTGAAGAGCTCCTTAAAAAGCTAGTAAGTGGAGCTTGAGTAAAGATTCATTTGACACATTATTATTGCAAAGGTGAGTGAGTGGCCAACCAGACAACCAGAATATACTAAGAACAAACAAACACATTAAGATAACTTTACAACTGTTGTTTCTCTGAGTTCATACTCCCCTCTCCTCTATTCTTCCATCTTCTTACTTTAAATCTACTGGGCCTGTATACTATTTAGAGGATTTGACATAAGTACTGAAACCTATGCAATAGATGCAGATTTGGTTTGTCAGAGTGAGTTTAGAGGATGCACTGGCAGTGTGGCCATCAGGAGAACTGGTCCACTACACACACACAAGGGATCAGTGGCTCAATGTGAAAACAGAGAGAGAGAAAGATGTAGTGATGATCAGCTCAGTTGAACAGGCTGTGCAGTCCTCTGTGGTTCTGTGTGGCCATTATCGCCCTCTCCCCACCCCAGCTAACTTTGGTTTGGTTTGGTTCCCACCTGCTTACCATGAATGTGGATTTGTATCTTTTATATATAGAGTGAAGCTGGCAGCAGTGAACTGTTGCGTACTTGATTAAATGAACAACAAAGTGTAAAAAACACAAATGCTTGCCTTACAAGCTGAGAGAAAAGAAGTTAAAATCCAGAAACATCCAAATGTTTCAAATAGTTGTTGTGCATCCAGCTGCAGTAACTCTGCAAACGACAGAGGAGGATCAAACCTAGTCCGAGTTTATTTAGCACAAACTACTCACAAAATCATCATAGAATCTGTAATTAATGTGTGTAAATAACAATTAGAGTACAACATCACAGCCTATATAGTGAATTTAACCTCTGTTTAATTCTTTCGTTCATTCGTTTCGTTTGAAGTGCGACAGGCAGTATGTGATTGTGTGTGTCCACATGGGTTGTGGTGGGTCAGTCTGAGTCAAAAGTCCCAGGCTGATTTTTATTTCCACTCCACCCCTGAGAAGATGGATATCAGTGTCATGACATCAGTCTCATATCAGTGTGTGAGGATGGAGCTGGAGCCAGGATGTGGTTAACCTAGCTCAGTATAAAGACTGGAAGCGGCTGGAAACAGCTAGCCTGAGTTAAAAGATGAACCTAGTCAGAGGTAGATAAGCCAACAGGAGGATGGGTTGGTGGACCACCATTGCCACCTCTGGGCCCTGCAGCGGTCATGTCATCCCTTTATCACACAGTTGATTAGTGCTACTAGTGTCTAGAAAGTAATATCTGTATTTTTTTTTTTTTTTTTAGTTAATCTTCCATTTAAACCATAGTGTTTTATAACGTATATACGTTATTATGGAGGTCGTGTGTATTTAGTTACATGACCTCCATAATAACGTATTCGTTATACAACACAGTGGATAATAAAATAACCGTTATTCGAACATTATCGACTGAAGTCATTTGAATGTGTGAAATTCAGTTTTACGAGCTTACACGAAGGGAACTGTCGCCTGTTGTGAATTCTGGGTAATGAAGTACTTCTGTGTTGTTGTTGTTGTTGTACACTCGTGCAGCTAGTTAGCTTTAGATGCTGGTTACTCTGAACGGCAGCGCAGTGGATGTCTAATGGAATGGAAGATGAATGGAAAGACGGTGATAGTGACCGGTGCCAACAGCGGCATAGGAAAAGCCACAGCAGCGGCCATAGTGAAGCTCCAGGGCCGTGTGATAATGGCCTGCCGGGACCTGAGCCGGGCTGAGGAGGCAGCTCGGGAGATCCGAGAGGAGACCGGTGCAGACAGTTCACAGCTTGTCCTCAAACAGCTGGATCTCGCCTCGCTGACATCTGTACACACTTTCTGTCAAGATATAATAAAGGTAGTTAGATGTCTGTTAGTCAGTAAGCAAAGTTTGCTTCCCTCGCCTGCATGAAAAGAACGTCAAACCAAACGTCATTCAAAATTTCTGAATTTTTGTAAATGTGACCTCTGTCGGGTAAAAATTCCACACTGCGCAAAATTCGGCGGCACATTTTCTGCTTGACAAAACCCCGTTCTTAAATTCGGCAAACATGTGATTCCACAAATATCGCGTATTTAATTATAATTTCAAATATATGCGGCTGCTGTTCCTTTCCTCTACGCACACAGACATCACGTGACTAGTACGGACGCGCTAACAAGCGCGACAGGAGGTTCATTTTTACCTGTTAGACGCTCCTGTTTATTATAGAGCCTACACCTGTTTTACACTGAATGCGCTTGATTTCTTTTTATTGAATTCTTTTTTTATTCACATGTGAATTGCTGTCCTAAAAGGGCTCATTTAGCAGATCATTAATCAATGATAAGTGAATGGATTTTACTCTCCATTGTGTCACTTTTTGTTAAAAGGAGGCCAGAAAATAGCAGTGTGTCAGAGTGTAATAACCAGTTGACTCTGCAGCCTCACATACAATAGCTTGTGACTGTTTGCAGAACCTCCATCTCAGTGCCTGTCTTGGTCACTACCCCCAAGTGTCCGTATGTGTGTGAGAAAGAATCTTCATCCTTTGAACATGCCATGAAAAGTCATGCTAAACAGTTGTATTATTGAGTTTTTATATTTTAGTATAATAATAGGTGCTGCTCGGTGGATTGTGTGAATGCAGAACACCACAACAAGTGCAGGTTTCCCTCTGAATCCAAAGCTCTGTCCTTACAGCTCGTATGGTTAAAGTACAAGCACCAGCCTTGTCTGTACATGTGTTTCATTATCTCTTCTGTGCTGCTGAACAGGAGGAGCCTCGGTTAGATGTGCTGATCAACAACGCCGGTGTCTACCAGTGTCCTTACACCAAAACAGAGGACGGCTTCGAGATGCAGTTCGGGGTCAACCATCTGGGTCATTTCCTGCTCACCCACCTGCTGCTGGACCTCCTGAAACGATCAGCTCCCAGCCGCATCGTGGTGGTCTCCTCCAAACTCTATAAGCACGGCCACATTAACTTTGAGGACCTGAACAGCGAGCATAGCTACGACAAGGCCTTTGCCTACAGCCGAAGCAAGCTAGCCAACCTGCTGTTCACCTGTGAGCTGGCCCGTCGACTGGAGGGCAGCGGAGTGACCGTGAACGCTCTGACTCCAGGCATAGTGAGGACTAATCTGGGGAGGCATGTTCACGTCCCACTGTTAGCTAAGCCCGTGTTTAACCTGCTCTCGCGGGCCTTGTTTAAGAGCCCAGAAGAAGGAGCTCAGACCTCGGTCTACCTGGCCTGCAGCCCAGATGTAGACGGCGTGCAGGGAAAGTGCTTTGCAGATTGTCGGCCTCAGGTTCTGCTGGACAAGGCCACAGACCGGGAAGTAGCCAGCAAACTGTGGGATATTAGTGAAGTGATGGTGGGCATAACCACGTGAGGTCTAAAACAAGTTCAAGCAGAGTTTTCAGATTGTAAAGGAATTTTTTTTTAATTAAAGGCCCTGAAAACACATGTTCTAACTGAGCTCCTTCCTGTGAGTGATGGTTTCCTTCATGACCATAATAATTTGTTCATCATCATAATGGCTTCCCTCAGCGTTTATGCAGTGTCTCTGTCCAGTGTCGCCCTCTGTTGCACCTCGCCAAGTGGAACATCACCTGCTGGAGGCTGTAAAATCTCACCAGGTTCATAATGAATGGAGTGTGATTAAAGACGCATTATGTGTTAACGCTTTCTTATTAATTACTGATGGTCGTATAGTTTCCAATGAACATCAGCCTTTCACTGGAGAGATGGCAGGTGTAGGTAAATGTTGTATCACAGTCTGACTCTCATTGATGTTAACAGCACATGTTTGTAACACAGTGTTATGATGGTTCCCAAAGTATTGTTTTTTCCAAAATCCCTCTAAACTTTTATTTTAATCTCTTTTTTGCGTTGCACAACATAAAAAACAAAACACCGGAGTCCCGTGGATAATGTAACCCGACTGTAGATTTGGGTTCTGATATTGAAACAATAGGTGGTCTCTCCTCAGAAGCTTTTCCTTTGTATCCAGATTCAGCTGATAAGAAGTCATTTACAGTAAAAAAGATCACTGCTCACACGTAGCACACGTTGTAACTTCCTCCCTATCACTCCGTTGATACCGTACACTGGATGTTGGATTGCAGCGGGGCCACTGAAACCCATGAAGAAAAATCAGGTTTCTTCACGGGTTAGTTAGGCTTCAATCAGCCAATGCCGGTTGCTCTGAGAGCAGTCATTAGCTGGCAGTGTTTTCCTCTCTCCGCTCACGCTGAACAGATAGAGCTCTCCTCCCCATACGTGAAGTGGTAGTGAGACCCCCAGGAAACGTAATGATTTTCCCACCTGTATTCTTCATTAGGACATTTTCTGGATCATTTATAGAGAGCTGGAGCACGAGGTGGAAACACAGAGGCAGCCACTTTATCAAATCCATCTCACACAAAATGCTCCTGGGGCATTTTAATGGCAGTTCCATACTATTTATTTTGCAAATAACTCCCAATTAGCGCAATTACGGAATTTAATGTTCTTAATCGGCGCAGTAATATTGATAGGTACCGCAGTGCTGGTATAGATGTGAGGCCCTCACTCGGGCTGTTTATGCTTCGAGGGCCAACACACGATGGTTCAATTAAAAGTGCATTAAGTCTGTCTTTTCCTCAGCTTCTGTTGGACTTTGCTCGCTGTGCTCACGGCCTCCAGCAAAATCAGCTCATACGTCGAAACAAGAACAAAGTGTTCCACCACCCCTGCTTTACACAGGGACACGAAACGGATCAACTGCTGTCGGATGGGTTCAGGTTTTCAGGTTCAGACATTCATGTTGTGGTGAACTTTTCCTCGAGCTCCAGTTTATTGTCCAGATGAACACCCAGGAACTTATAAGAAGTCACTATTCCTACATCTTTCCCACTAATACAGACAGGGGAGGGCGGGGACTGACTCCTACTAAAGTCCACCACCATCTCCTTTGTCTTGGCCACGTTCAGCTGCAGGTGATTCTCCCCACACCACCTGACAAAACTCTCCACAAGGCCCCTGTACTCATCCTCCCGTCCTCTCTCCACACACCCGACTATGGCTGTGTCATCCGAGTACTTCTGGAGGTGATATAACTCAGAAGAGTACTGGAAGTCAGCCATGTAGGTGGTGAATAGAAAGGGAGACAGCACAGTTCCTTGAGGAGCCCCCGGTGTTGCTCGTCAGGAGGTCAGACACACAGCTCTGCAGCCTCACAAACTGTGGTCGACCTGTCCTCAATCCATGAGACAATATAAAGTAAAAAAAAAAAAAGCACTATCATTAAATCCTTCCTGCACACTGGCTGGCTTTTGCGGTCTCCACGCTCAAGTTGAGATAACCCTGATGACATCACTATGACATCATCAGGGTTATTTTGACAAGGCTTCTCCAGAGACACAGAGGACATAATACAGCTGTTTTCACAGGCTGAGTAGTGCTCCTCATGATTAGTTGACTACCCTACATGTGTAAAAAAAAAAAAAAATACTCACTCAGTCAGTTTATTAGGAACACCTAGCTAAAACGAATGCGGTCCAATACAACAGGCCTGCTCTAAATCCTCTGTCATGAAGTAAAGCTGTGTGTTAAAGATGTGCTGACAGGTGTTCCTATTATTTTGTTCACGCCATTCAAAGCAATGAGGGCAGACTAAACAACAGATGCACTTTGTATGATACAGTGCAGTTCAAAACCAACATGATGCAATCCCTTAGAGAGGAGACGTGTCTCTCTCTCAGAGTTGCTGGAACTACAAACACACTCAGTCCACTCACAGTTGAAGCTGCTGCAAAGTGCTGCTATTTTTTTGTGAAAAAAAAAAATCTTTAGCTTAAGAAGTAGTCTTAAACAGCCACCAGTTATTTGACCTCTAAATCCATGTGGTCATTCTGACCTGGGCTGTTTTTGTGCGGTAACGTCCGTCATCGTTTCTGCCTGTTTTGGGGGTAGAAGTTACCTCGCAAAGCCTTCGCCGTGGTAATAACATCCACCCAGAGAGAGAGCGAGAGAGAGCGAGCCCAGCACATGAAGCTGCTCCACAGCCTATTGCACCCTAATGACACGAGCTGGGATAACCTTACATCACAGCTGATGTTAGACACGATGGTGCAACCGAGGCCACAACAGTCTACAAGCAACGCAATTAGAGAGGGTGATGAAAATCTTGAAAGAATGCGTGGAAAGGCTATAGTTTTACATATCAAGATGTCAGGGTTAATAGTTTCATGCTATAACCCCCCCAGATAGAGCTGTAGCCCTGCACGAGCACAGTTCTCTGGAGAGCAGTTGTGATAAAGACGGAAGGAGCTGCAGCTGAAGAGCATGACATTAAATAATAGTGAATAGTTTAAATGTGGTCTCAGGAACGCAGAATATCTACGGTGTCTCTTAACGAGGGTGTCTACAGAGGATGTATATGATACATGTCAGATATATGATGGATCTCATTCCTAAAGTCAAGGGAACAATGACTCTACAGTGAAGGTATTGAAACAGTGAGCAGTGATCGAGAAATTACTCAACTGTAGAAAAAATGTTCGTCAGTGTCCTGATGAACCGTCCTTAAATATATGGTGTGATAGATATTAAAATACTGTGAAAGCCTGCGTGACACTGACTAAGAGCTCAGCTCTGGAAATCATCACTTGACTGGTGGTGAAAGTGAGTGACGGGCTTCTGGCAGCTGGATGCTGTTTCTGTCTTTAACAGTCTGTCTTTATTACAGCTTTACACGTGGTCTCAAAGATCCAGTCAAGATTCAAGACTCTTAAGTTGCCATTGTCATTTCAGTGCAGCTGTTTTGGGATTTGGTTTAGTAAGCTCGCATAAATCAAAATAGAAACACGAGGACGTCACGTCAAGAAAGATCTGCACAAGGAAAAATGAAAGAGCAGAGCTAACCCCGCCATCGTTACCAACCCCTGATGAAGGCCCTGTCCCCCACCTGCTCAGGTGGAGATGCCCAGGACCATTCATGGTGACTATCTTAGTATAAAGGATATTTTTTTCCCCCTTTATCTCTTCTGCTGTAGGTTCTAGGGATCATTTCAGGCCAATGTGGAGAAGAAGCAGCCAAAAACTCTCTCTCAACTTACATATGACAAAAGTCAAACAAGAAAAAAAAAATCCAAATCTATTCTATAAATTATCAGGTTTTCAGCTGCTACACTGGATTTTTTTTCAATGAATTATTAGAGGCACTAGTAGGTCTTGGCTCCTTACCTTTTCTACTTCCACCAGGAATTCTTTATCTGTGTCTTTCACCTTCTTTCCTAACACCAGCTGGAGCAGCACCAAGGCTACGCCAGGCTGAAGTAGAGCAGCCTGAGTGTTTAGTTTGGCACATGTCTCTGAACATCCAAATGTGTTCTGTGCTGTGCTGTGGCCTTAGACCACCATGCTGAACTTCTCAACTCTCCCCGACATCTATAACAGATTGCTGTAAGCCGTCCTACCTTGTTTTGTTTTTGTTTTTTTTAACATATAATAATCACAAAGTTGAGATTTTGAAGCAGAGTAATTGTTGAGTGATAATGTACATGTTTGGATTTGCACAGAAAGACGTTATTTCTTTTCACACAGTCAGGCGGTAGACTCGAGCGGATTCACTGGTTCACTGACAGTGCAGCCACACACACACGCGCACACACACGCGCACACACACACACACAATGAACATCTTTATTAGTTCAGTTGATTTTGAAACACAGTTAAAGATCTATTGAATGTTGTGTAACTGTGTGACAGTGGTTAGTGGTCTAATTATTATTTTTCTGAAGTATTAAAGGTACTCGTCACAGTACAGATGCTTTACAGGTCTATATTCATTTATATCCCAAGCAAGGACTTGTGTGAAAGTCTGTGTGTTTTTATGATGTTGCTGACACTGTGAACCAGTAGCTAAACTTTTAGAAATAGTGGGGTTGTTACATTTAGTCAGTTTTTTTTTTCTTGAGGATTCAAAATATAGACCTCAAGAGCAGGAGTATAGTAAAACACCATCTTTTATTATGACCAGGATATGAATGAATAAAAGTTGGCACAGGGCAGACGGTATTCCAGGAGACAGGTAGATAACGGGGCATGGGAGTCTAAAGGAGAATGGAGCAGCCTGAGAGCCGTGGGGAAAAAAATCCTCCAGGTGGATCTTGGTGGCAGGTGTAGATGGACCCGAGACACAGGTGAGAGACTAGCAGTTAACTCCAGGAAGCAGGGAAAGGTCCCTGCAGTTCCTTACATAAAAATACAGAGGACATGAACTCAGTGTCCTCAGTGGTAGCTACAGCCCCGATAGTGTGGCCATTAAAGTGAAGTTCACATGAAAACCCCATACTATCAGCCCCAGTTTGTTCCATGACTAAAGTCTGTACAACTGATGCAACCCTTCCGGAAAATCCTCTGTGCTCATCTCAGCATTAAGACAGGCGGGCTGCAGAGGCAGGAAGTCAGCTAATTCCAAGCATCACTGATCCACGCTGCATCCTCTGGAAAACCAACATGAAGACTTTATAAAACTGCTGCAGGGGAACACGGAGTTTAAAGCAGATGAAGCACGTTTAACTTGCAGCAGATTGTTGGGGTCGTCATGCGGAGCGCTCCGGTTAATGATGGTTCGCAGTGCACTGGGCGGAGAGAGAGAGAGAGAGCCCCGTCAGCCTGCTCTCTGTGCTGAATGAAAGGTGAGCAGCAGCGAGTCTCTGAGAGGAGAGAGCCCATAAATCATCTGGAAGAGTTTAGTGTAAAGTAGCGAGTAGAGAGTTTCGCGGGGGCCCAGGGAGCGCTTGTCTCCAGCCTACTGCTTGGCCAGGGGGGGATTTGTTTGCTTTAACCAGACCAGTCAGGAGAAGAAAGACCGGGCCTGCTCCTCACAGTCCCACCGTGGGACTGTCCGTCCCTTTCCCTCCTCTTTCTGTCAAACATACACACATGTTCCCTCACATATATTCACTCTGTAGGGGGGGGGGTGGTGTATGGTGCTCACCACCATACAATAACTATTATATACTATGCTAAACTTTGTTCACCCTATTAAGCCTCTCTTTTTGCAGATATCAGACCTTGCAAACACTTTTTGGAGGCAGTTGAGTCTTTTTATTTGCTTATTCTTTACAGTTCACTTCAACACAACATGTTTAAGATCAAGCCACAGATTTTCACTGCTGTGAAAGTCAGGGGATGCATCAGATTCTGTTTGTTGAGAAAGTTCATGGTGGATGGTGAGGTATGTTTTAGATCATTGTCCTGTTGTAGAAGCCAGCCTCTTTTTCTGTTTCTGCATCCAGACTCTGCTGATATTTAGTGGAATCCATTCTTCCCTCTATCTGCACAGTGTTTCCTGTGCCACTGGCTGACACACAGCCCCAAAGAAGAACATTTCCAGCTCCATGCTTAACAGTTGGCAAAGGTGCTCTTTTTTTTTTTTTTTTTTTTTCCATCTGTCCACAGCACTTGTTTCCACTATGACTCTGGCTTATCCAGATGTTGCTTTGCAGGCTTCAGAGCTTGACTTGTGTGATGAGGACACAGGTAAGGTTTCCTTCTGATGACTCTCCCGTGTAGACCGTGTTTGTCCAAGCAACACTGCACACTGGAACAGACACTTGTACGTCAGCTAAAACCTTCCTACAGCTCCTCTGCAGTCATATGGTGGGTTCTGCTTTACTTTTTGTGTCCAGCAGACCTGCAGCTTTAACTCACGTTTTTTTTAAGTTCATGAAATAACAGTGCATTAGCATCTGAAGGATTTTTGCTCCAAGGATTGTGTTTACTTTGAACTTATGGATATGCCGTTTTCTTTTCTCTGGTTCTCTGGGCTGTGGATATAAGATCAAGCATGTTCTGTGTTTCCTCTGTTATAAGGCCTTAAGCAGAATTAGCCTATTAAAGGGTATGTTGTGGTTTAAGTTGGGGCCATGCTTGAGGTTAGGCTCTGCCAATCCCACCACAGGGTTACAAACTGAGAGGAAGCTCTCTCTGAGAGTTCAGGGCAAGAGAGTACTCTGTGAAGTACTTCAACATTGAAGTTCACAGCTGTTCCAGAAACTGTTTTGGATTTGACTTTTAAAACACAGATCCAGGACCACCATGCGACACATCACTGTCCTGCAATGCTATCTTCCAAAAGTCAGATGTTGCAGTGGCTGAGCAGTTCATAACATTCTCAATAACTTACAGGGTGACCTTTTGTTACTTTGCACCTGCTAAACGTTGTTTCTTCCCACACCATGGGTTGTTAGGAAGCCTGCAAATCCACAGAATTTGTATTTGAACTTTCTTCCTGTTCCAGATTTTGTGAGTTGCTCGGTGTCAAAGTTCTGGGAGACGGCAATGGAAAAGGGCTAAAAATGATAGGGGCAATAAGAGGGCAATAATCATAATAATAATAATAGCTAGTTGGGATGCTGATAGTATCTTGAATGGAATTACATAAAACACCATAATCTTTCACTAACCCCAACCAAGTCTTTTCCTCTTCTTACAAAAATATAGAAGCTCTCTAACGCATTATGTGTAAGCACTGTTCATATGCTCTTGACAGAAACACTCCCTCTTGTGGCCAACAGTGGTAACAGCACCTTCTTGACTTTTCTCTCACGCAGTGAGAGTTTAATAAATCTGACCCACCCAGTGTTTCCAACCTGTCTGATTAAAGGGTCTCTGGCTGCCACAACAAACATCCTGATTAAGATTATGAGCGTCGGGAGTAAATAAAGGATTAGAATTGAGGGTATTTTAAGGACTTTCATTGACACTTATAAAAAAATAACTAAATTAATAAAAACACTCTTCCACTCATCCCCCAGCGCAGCAGCATTAGTAAATGGGCAGTGCTGTGGTGTTTCTGTCTGAGTCACTGTGACAGAGCTCAGAACTCAGTCTCTGTGCCACCGCCATCTCTCACACAGAACAGAAAGACAAAGCAGAGGGAGACCATGGTCTTGGTATTTGTCCCCTCAGAGGTTGACCCCCACCCCGTCCAGCTTGTGCCTGAACCTGAGGGACTGGATCCACCTGACTGATTGGACCTGTACCCTTAGAAGTTAGCTGTTGTTAATATCACAGAGCACTTTGTTGACACCCCGTCCCCACCCACTCCTCTCCCGCCCGGTTCCCCCACTCTTAAAGCAAGTTGTCTGCAGAACATCACTGACTCTACAGTTGTCAGAGTCTGCTCAGACCCCCATACATCATGGACGCTGTGTGAAAAATGAGTTCCTTTTATTCCACTGAATGCTCCACAGGTCTGTGGACTGTTTTAACATTCTCCTTTTTGTTCATATTCACACTCCTGCGGTTGATTCTTCTTCTAAACTTTAAAGCTTAGAGCATTACAACAGTTGGACTGACACAGCAAAGTCTCTGCAGCAGGCAAAATGGAAACATAACAACTGTCTATCAAATGTCTATCAAATGTCCATACAGTTCCTCAGTTCATCACACTGCTGAACATGTTGGATGTAATAGTAATCTGTACTCATTCAGCCAGTGATAATAACGTTACATCTTAAAACTGTGATGCTGTGGCTCCCTCTACTGTAATAAGAGGGAATTTTGACTTTATAGCTTCAAGTAACTGAATGTAAAGAGGATGCTGTCATTTAATTCCTCTGAAAACTGAGTGAACTTATTTATCACTTTATTCATGAGACAGATGAAACTCTCAAAACAGAATACAAAACACTTCAGATTACTGTCCCACCCCCATCCACAGCCACAGCTACCTCATCATTCTTCTAAACTGGAAAGATCTTGATCCAGTCCATTTTTCATGGTGGAGGACGCAGCAGACACTTTGGAAATTCTTTATTCATCAACATTTTTGCAGACAGAATAAATAACATACAGTTACATATCCAAGTATTAAATATAAAGACCATTAATAATTAGTAAACCAAAATCTACATAGAACAGAGATGAAATCAAACCATTCATACATAGATAAAAAAAATAAAGGCTAAAATATTTCAGCCTCATTTTTAAGATCATTGAGGTCATGTGGATTTTTGGTTCTCAATGATTTCTAATGATTTCTGAGATCCATCGTGGAGCCGCCGCTCTGTAAGATGCGATCATCCACCCACTGCCCCTTAAATGCTTCACCTAAACACAGAAATAACAGTGAGAAACATTCTCCCTTTTAACTTTGCTGGTAAATTAAGATAAAAACAAAAGATTGTTGCTTGAATAATAAAAGATTTCCCTCTGGGCTGTGTCTGCTGATGGTTAAAATACGGTGAGCAGTACAAAAAGCCCATAGAGCAGGGCACATGGGTATGCCACCAGCAGCTGCTGGCCCTCCATGGCGAGGGTGGAGATGAAGATCTTGGAGGCAGAGAGACTACACCAACAAATCACCAACAAGGCCAGAACTGTACCCAGGATGCCTCTGTGAAAACAAACAAGGTGCGGTTGGAAACTGTGGAAAAGTTAATTATGGGACCTTCAGATTCTCAAGGTCACAAATAACCTATCATGCTCAACTTTTGAGTTTTAACATCCAACAAGTAAGAAACAGAGACTGAAGTGATACACAACCAGTGAATGGACTTACTGCAAAGAGTAGAAGACAGCAAATGCAGAGAGGGCCACGATGGGCAGGAGGCAGTAGCCCAGGACACTGGCCACGCAGCCGTAAGACACCGGCAGGGAACTCATCAGACTCAGCAGAATGTACATCCCAATACAGGCTGTGGCACTGATCCCATATACATAACCAAAGTGAGCTTTACCTGCCTGAACATATGAGAGTAACAAAAAAAAAAAAAAAAAAAAGAAACTCCTGTGGATTGCTGTACATATTTTACATCAGTGGATGCTGATGGGGTCCTAGTAATAGTCATGTACTTGGTTGAGAAAGGCAGTACCGTGCTAGTTGCTCACCATCATTAAACAGACCCCCAGTGTGATGCAGAAGACGATAGGACCTGTCAGGTCGGTCTCGTTCATGATGCTGCCATCTGCAGGTTTAAAGGGGTTCAGCACTGTCAGCGTCTTCTGCCAGATGTGATCAAAACTGATGCCAAGTTCTAGACAATGAACAGACGGGGGGGGTTGCTCAATTCACACAAAGTAAATATTTGAAAATTCAATCTTTGTGATCTATTTACAGGCACTGCAACAAAAGGTTCTCCTGATCATCATTGTCAGTAGAGTGAAGTCCCAGCACCATGTGGCTTTTATTTGGAGTGTGACTACAGACATGTTGGTCTCACTGATTAGCTGGTTTCCCCAGATGCATCCTGGGTAAACACATCTGATCTCAATATAAGAGAACACTGCTTAACTAGATTTCAGCTAATTCACAGTAGTAGAAGAAAACAATTTGTCAAGCATATAGTCCGAAAAGAAAAGAAAAGAAAAGAAAAGAAAAGAAAAGAAAAGAAAAGAAAAAGAATCATTTTACCCTCAAGAAGAGGAGGTTCCTCTTCAGGAGAATCTGTTCCCACACTCCCACAAGGCATTGCAGGTTGGTAGAACTGTCCAGTATACTGCTGGTCCATGGAAGGATCCACAGCACCCGGCATGAAAGCCTGCGCTCCACTGAAAACAGCACAACGTTCACATAAACCCACAATCAAAGAGAGATCATGCTTTTCAGTATACAGTGATCAGTTTTGTTAAAGGGTTAAAGAGTTTGTTTTGTTTCTCACAAAAACACACTGTGTGTATCTGTGTGTAGCTTTGCAAACACGCTGAGGGCATTTCCCTTCATCATCTTCTTAAAAGTCTGAAACCTGCATGTTTACCAGCTCGCAGTTCTTTCATCCACAGGGAAGCTCTGTGGATGAAAGGAGGTAGGTGAAAGGCACAGTCTTCAGCGATCCTCAGGAGGCTGAACACTTACTCGTCATAATAGTCGGGGCTTGTTGAATCGTAGCTATGCCACACAGTGTGACCCTGGTCATCTGTGTAATATCCTGTCTGGTAGAAGTCCTGCTCAAGCTGCTGGAAGTCGCCCATGCTGATCAGAAGAAGAAAGTCAGGACAACATTAAAACACAATGCAACTGTTCACCAGAGACAGACATGGAGTACAGCTCCGTTTGTGCTGAGAGGAAAACAGAGAGGCCAGTGGCTTTGATATCACCTTCAAGTTCATCAGCTCACTGACTGTGTCGTTAAACACAAAGTATCTAAGTTTTGTGGCCCCTCTGAAAATTTTACTTACATTGTTAATTATGGTTTTTTTTTTTTTTTTGTTTTTTTTTTGATAATTATTAGTTATTTTACTGGCAAGAAAAACAATTTCCAAGCTAATTTCCCAGCAGGAAACAGGTGGAACAAAAAATACTCTTTTGTAGAAGACGTAATTGAGACACCAGAAGTAACAGAGAAAAAAAAAACGTCTATATTTCCCAGTTGCTTTAAAGCTGAACATCCTATAACCACCAAAATACACTGCACACAGTGTCTGCTAGGCCACTTCATGTGTTTACGAAAGACAGGTTGGGAATTTGTTACCCAGGCTAGAGACCATTTTAGCAAGCTGGCACTAACCAGCATCACATCTCTTTGCAGAGGCTTTTGTTCACTTACTAAGTTTTTTTTTAATGTTTATTTTAACTCATCGTGGAGTCCGGTTGTACCACACCAGTGTAAGGATCACTCAAACAAACACTAGAGAGAGTTATGCAAATCATTTCAAATCTACCAAGAGCCACACTGACAGCTAAGTTAAATTTAACAAAGCCAAAGATAACGGATAGAAAAATTATTGATGCACCATCACTGTAAAGTCAGAACACTTTGACTTTCCTGGGTTTTGTCAGTCTCAGTTTTCTTGTGTTGTGTTTTTAGTGGACCATCTTGATCAGGTAGAAAAAAGGAGTAGAAAAGGGAAGAAAGGTGGGGGGAAAAAAACAAAGTTAGGTTTTAACTGTTAATTTCTTTAAATAACAACCAGTGACTGTAGAGGCTCAAAACTTTGGCTGGAGAAGCTTCATCCTCAGTGGAATCAGTTCCCACATATAGATAAGACAGAAACTCTAAGCACTAGAGTAGTTCAACCTTTTAGTCGCAGTTAAACATTTTATCATGAAACCACCTTAAATAAGCTGATGTTTTAGAGTCAGCTTTTCCTTGCTGTGAGCAATTGAACATGGTGAGGACCTGCTTTGAGTTTAGACTTGCCCTGTGGCCGTCCATGGAGGCAGGCCTACAAAGAATGAGGAAGCACAACGTGCAGTGTAAGCACTTTATCTCCCTTTAATGATGACTTTGTCCCAGCAAGTATTACAATGCAGTGCGGCAAATAATGTCTATGACTCACAAGTCGTTCCATTTCACTTAGATTTCAACCCACATTTCCCCACCAGTCATGTCTGCCTCCCAGTTTGGGAAAAGCTGATCATCAGGGTAACTGTCAGAAAATGTTCTTTGCATTATTATGCAAAATAGGTATGAGTTTAACAAAGTGGAAAACTATATTATCCAAGTATTCATAACTAACAGCATACAGGCCTGCAGCCCACACAACAACCTCATATCTCCTCAGTAAACTCACCTGACTAGAAGGCTTCCTCCAAACCACTTCACAGAGTGCTGTGTGGTCAGGGCAGAGGACATGTGAAGCCCAGTCTGTGAGGATATTCTATTAACAGTTGGTTATATTTAGACTTGGTCTCAGGGACGTGACAACTGCTTTCTACAAACCCAAACAGCAAGACAGCTGTCTATGCTTGATGTTTCTTTTCTGTTTAAAACAACAGGCAGTGTCAAATGCATGTACAAATATACTATGTACAATATACAAAATGTATATGGTTGTTCACAGAGATGTTCTTCACATTGCCCTTTTTTTTCTGTAGGGTTGCATTGCTGTGCAAGTGTAACCACAGCCTCATTCAGGGGCAGAGTGGGAATTTGGACTCAGACTGACCCACCACAAACCATCATGATCACATTCAGCCTGTGTCTTTACATGACGATTTGTAGAACAGTACATGAAATAGATACAGCTTCACACGAATTAGATTTATTTTTTGATGTTAACGTCTAATTTGTCCCTTACACAGCTTGTTCAACAGTTCTGGTGTTATTTTTCACTTTCCATTCTCTTTAACAGAGTTTAGGCTGTAGAGTGTGAGACAGCAGGACAGTGCTAACAGCACCAGGAATGATACTTGAAAGATTCGGCCACATGTTACCACCAGTGTGAACTGACAGTCAAACAAAGAACACAGTGAAGGACTGGTGTTCTTATAGTGCCAGGTGTGGTTGATTAGGTGATTTGTCACAGGTGAGCAGGAGGTCTGGAGTGAATCAGAGAGGAGGTCGACCACACCCAGACCTAGACACACACACACACACACAAACAAACAAACAGGACAAATGAAACACACTGAACTGTGGACAAAGTAACACGCTTATACAAGTGAACATTTAAACAAAAAAAGTTGATTATAACAGCTGATAACTTCTGCTGACAAAATATACACAGGTGCAGTACATTTCTGTTAATACTGTGAGTTGGCAGAGCAATAGTAAAAGTCTTACATTATTTAATGTAACAAAACACCGCTTCTAAATGTCATAGACTATTATTGAATAAGTCTACCACTAACATTATAATACCTTCATTCATTTGACCTGTAGAGGTCCGTTTTTCTGGCCAAGTTTAAGCAGAAGTTGACCTTTCTATCAAACTGATTCATAATGAAAAACACACTATGACTACACCTCCTACAGCTGTTAAAGAAGAAACAAACATGTCTGTCATCATGTTTGATACAATCAAATCTTGTTTAACATTATGAAGATCGCAAACACGGGTCTCCAACTGAATTAATATGAAATAATTTAACTTAATTACATTAACTGTAATGTGTTAAATAAAATGAATGTTAGACATTTGAAAAAAAAAATGTCTGTTTTACACATTTCTTGTTAAAAAAAACTCTCAATTAAACAAAAGAAAAAGAAAATTAACCTATGTCTCTCAATTTCTGACTGACAACAGTTTCAGGAGGAGGAAATAGTGTATATCTTTGGACTATTTTCAGTGGTGGATGAATCCACGTATGATGTTCTAATGAGTATGAGTGAGACGACCTGCTGTAGTTTAACCCTGATTTAAGAGAGGTTAAAAAGGATAAGATGGACGAAAAGAAACAAAGAGACCTAACAGAGGGGGAGGATAAAAAGGAAGAAAGCAAAACAGCATAAATCTGACACACTGTGATTAAGAGCTGAACTATCTCAGCTGCACCAGTGAACTAAGAAAAAACTAAACACTAAGACAGTGGTAGGCAGATGTGACATCTCATGTGCAATATCTCATACCATCATTTTATGGCCTCATAACTTCCCCTTTAACACATTACACACTGTCCAAAATATATGAGCACAATAGCACACAAGAAGCAAGTAAGAACTTCAACTGCAAAGTCACAGTGAACTAATACAAGTTCAGTCAAAGACTTGATCTCATCTGTGAGATCAGAGGAGATGCAACAGTGCCTATAAATCTATTCATCCCCTTTGATGTTTTCCCCTTTTATTGCTTTTGTAAATGGAATCATAATCAATATAATTTGGCTTTTCTGACAAGAATTTACAAAAAAAATTAAATTGAATGTCAAGGTGAAAACAGATTTCCACAAAGTAATGTCAATTAATTTAAAATATGTAATGTAAAAGATGTGATTGCATAAATATTCATCCCCTTTAACGTGACTGACCTAATTCAGCAGAGGTCCAGCCAGTTGGTGCTACTAGTCTCACAGTTAGTGAAATGGAGAACACCTGAGTGCAGTGAATGGTGATTGCAGGTGATTGTGGTATGGAGACACCTGTGTGTGGAAGGCTCCAGTCACTGGTTAATCAGGTTTCCAGGCTACAATTATACCATGAAGACAAAAGAACACTGCAAACAGCTCAGAGACAAAGGTTATTGAAAAGTATAATAAAGTAGAACATTTTCAAGTCACTGCACATGCCCTGGAGTTCAATTAAATCCATCATTAAGAAATGGAGGGAAAACGGCAGGCCACAAACTGAATGACTGTGAGGGAGGCCACCAACACAACAACAACAACTGGGAAACATCAACTATTGGCTGGGTTCTTCACAAAGCTTAATGGGAGAGTAGCAAAGAGAAGGTCACTATTGTAGAAAGCACATATTAAATCTGGACCTCTCCCACTCTTAAGATACAAATGTGGGAATTTTAAAACTGTGACTCAGTCATTTTTCACTTTATCCTTACATGAACGTCTTCAGCAAAGTCTCCTGACGCTTACTATGAAGACATTTCAGCAGTATGAATAGTTTTTGAGTTGAGCCGTCTTGTTCGAGTGGTACCTCAGTGGTGTAATCAAACTGTACTGTAATTACTAAAAGTGTTCTTTTCCTACAATGTTCTTTAGAGGTTGCAAAAACATGTTCTTCAGGGAACCATTATCGGGCGTTCCCTGAAGGTTGCCTGTTTGCTGGGACGTTTGTATGGGTCTGTAGTACTGAACGGTGTCAGCTGTCAGCGCACACAGCTACAGTAACCATCTGCACCGCATGAAGCTTAACTTTGTCCCATAGTACTCAAGTGAGTTTTTAACACCATTTAGGGTTGTAATACTTTAATTCATATTACTGGCAGATAGTATAGTGACATATAAAAGGCAAGCAGGCAGTAGATGACAACAATCAACTAAAAATACAACAACTCGATAAAACTAGATTTGGTAAAAATGGTTTGAAATAAATAAAATATGAAAGCACACATAAGAAAACCAGCAAACAGGTTCTGGGAACTTTGAGAAGCGCCTGACACCCTTTAAGACCAGGTTCCCCAGATTGTCACTGAAACCTCAGCAGTCCTAAAATCTTGTCTGCAGCCCTGTTTCATAGGTTTCAGTGTTGCATTTACAGAAAACAGGAAAATCTAATACAAGTAAAACCACGAGTCCTATACAGCAACAACATTAAGCACCTGGCAGCTGAATGGGACAGTTTGCAGCTGCTGTCTGCGGCGACAGTGAGCGTGTGTGTGCGCGTCAATTACGCATTGCACCAATGTTGCGCAGCATTGACTTTCCTCAACACTTCTTCAGGAGCCGGAAACAAAACAAGTGTGTCATGTGATTCCTGCTTGTGAGTTTTGTCTATTATGTAGCTGTTGGTGGTAAAGTCACTTTAAAAAAAAAGGATTCACAGAAGGTACGTGGAGCTATTTACTGTGTTAACTTGTATTCTTGTTTAATTTTTAACTTTATACATTTCAAATATGTCTAGCACGCAGAGGGTGGTGGTAGAGGCAGTCGGTGGTTGAGTTATAGGAGGAAGTAGCTAAATCTCGCCAGATACGTTGCGAAGCAGCTAACATGTTAGCATGCTTTAATTCCTTTTAAAGAACAGTTATATGAAGAGACTGTCTGAGTTACTTTGTACCGGTGACACCGTTTTAATGGAGCCTGTTGTCTGCCTGCAGTTGCCGAGAGGTGAGGGTAACACTATCAAACGCTGGCCACCATGGCTGATGTGAGTATGGCCTCTTATCCCAGTTAGCTTGTTGGAGTGAACCCTGTCCTTCCCCCTGGCACAGAGAAAGGAAAAAAAAAAAACATTACAGTTTGTAATTTTGACAACATTATACAACATTTCGGCAAAATATAACTCGAAGATTAAAGTGGCGTGAATTCATTGTAAAACCTGAGCCTGGATATTGTTGGATATTATGTTCGCCACGCTCTGTCATGGGGTTTTTATGAGAGCTCACAAACAGGAAGGCATTAAAGTGACAGAGCTTTCAGTGAGGTTAGCACCTGACAAGCCATCAAACTGTAGCTGGGCCGCCCGTGTATCTGTCAGTGTGGTGGAGAAGCTTCTCTAAAGTCATCATTTTCTATCATATAACATTTTTCCCCTTTGCAGGATTTGAAGAGATACCTGTACAAACAGCTGCAAAGGTGAGTGTGACTGAAGTGACACAATGTTAAAGCTATGACTCACAGTTGTCAATGAATGTATCAAAATGTTTAGAGTTTCATTTGTAAAATCTGCTGTCTCTTCAGTGTTGATGGTCTTCATGCCATTGTAGTGACAGACAGGGATGGTGTCCCAGTTATCAAAGGTAAGAAACCATTTTCTTAATCCTAAAAAATAAAAGAAATCCTTAAGCCTTGACTGTGTTAGTTTTGCGTTTCCTGTTTAACATAGACTATACTTCAAATACTGTCTTGATGTGGGCGTTTCACAGAGGAAGGTATAGCCGTTCACTTTTCAGAGAGTTGTTGTCAACATTGCTGCTGTGTTATTGCAGTTGCCAACGACAACGCTCCGGTCCACGCTCTGAGACCTGGCTTCTTGTCCACGTTCGCTCTGGCCACAGATCAGGGAAGCAAGCTGGGCCTCTCAAAGAACAAGAGCATCATCTGCTACTACAACACCTACCAGGTTGGGAAAACACCAGCCTTGCAGTCGTGATTCGGTGCAGCGGCTGACCCGGTTTACCCAGTTTTGGGCCTAACATGTTTGTCGTGTTTGTCTGTTGAACAGATTGTGCAGTTCAATCGGTTGCCTCTGGTCATCAGTTTCATTGCCAGTAGCAACGCCAACACAGGTAAAATCTCTGTCAGTGATCATTGTACATAGTTCACTTCAGTCCACTGTAACAATGGTAGTTTCTGAACGTCTTTCAAAAGCCATATATATACTGAAGATAATGAGGCATAGATACAGTTGAGAATAAATAGGGACTGTCTCCAGTAGCTGGTCCAGTTGACAGCAGTACCCTCTGTGCGTCCTCAGGTATCATCATGAGTCTGGAGAAGGAGTTGGCTCCACTAATAGAGGAACTGAGGCAGGTGGTGGAGGTGACATAAGCCCTGCGGACAGACTGGACAGCCCTAAGCGAGGTCACCTTTCCGGATCACGTCCTGCTCGCTGAATCTCTCCATCTCTAATGGTGCATTCGTGTTCTGTGGGGAAAAAACCTGTCTGGAGGTTTTTTTTAACAGTTCAAATCCTGACTTTGAAGTGTGAACATCTTCAGACCTGTTTACATCATGATTGAAATTTCCTGTAGTTTTTTTTTTTTTTTTTTTTGTCTGTTCACTTTGCTTTCTGCCATTTTCTGTTAAACTGTTGTTTCACAGCTAAGACAGAGTTTGTATGTCAAATCAAATGTCTGAATAAATATTTCATTTTTAGCACCTGAAGTGGTTTCCCTGCCTTTTTTCACTGTTAAGGTCATCCTTTGTGGGAGGGTTTGCCTGCGGCCTTTTTCCATGTGATGCCTTTTATACTGGCAGTCAAAAGTATTTTAAAGAGACACTCATCCTGTGTTAAATTAAAAGCCACATACTAAATATTTCTGGGGTGACGTCTGACAAATTGAAGAGGGTAATAGATGAGCAGCATGCATGTAAAATGCGTGGCTGTAAATTTTTTGGGGGGCAAATCAGTTTTGCAGTTATTAAAGGATAAAACTAGAAATGTTTTTCTTTTTGTCAACAAACCCCACACACAGACCTAAACCAGCAATGAACCGATGCCACTAACGTGTGTGTATTTTCCTCCTCTTTGTCACTGAGCTCAACTGCTATGCAAAAACTATTTAAAAACGCTTCACAGAGTGAAGCGGTTCCACTGGTCGACATGTTCCCTCATTATTATAAATGCACACTGTAGTTTAATTTGACCCAATCACACATCCTGTACACACTGACAGAAATACACACCGAAGAGTACCAAACATTATCTGCAACTGAAAAAAAGTCCCCAACAAACGCTCCATTTCCTCTTGTTTGAGTGAGATTTGCTAATATCTACAGGAGTAAGCTGTTACAGGAAATGACTGAACCTTTAAAAATAAAAATTAAATTACAGATAAGTGAGCCAGTTTTAAGATTTTGCTCTTCAGTCGAAGGCTGTGGGCTTGGGGGGCCTTGGAGTGCCACAGATAGGGTAAGGAAGTCAGCAAGTATCATGAGACCGACAATCACGTTGTTAGATTTAGTATCATACAATAATCCTACACAATAATCCTGACTTTTAAATAACTGTTAAAGCAAACGCTCATGTTAAACATTCTTAGAATAAGCATCCTCTGGGACAGAAGAGCAGCCGAGTAAGACTGCTGAACTGGAGGCTCATGAGAAATGAAGCATCTCTCTGCTAAATAAATATGTCTTCAAGCAAAAACCGGAGTCAGCCTCCAGTCAGTTCGCTCAGGGGAAAGGTTTCCCAGTGTTATTCAAGGTCAAGTTTACTCTTCAGCCTCGGACAGTGCTCGCCATCGTTCGTCCAGTTGATGTGACATCCTTCATGAAGGTGGGGCTTCTATCCATCCGTCTCCTGCGTCTCCGCTCACAGAGGTCATCGACCTTTTCTGATCTGTGACTGGAAACAAAGAGGAGTGTCACCGCTGGCAGCAAGAACTGAGAGCAACTTAGAGAAATCGACCGATCCTTTAATGAATGTTTTTCTGTTCCAAGCCAAATCAAGTCAAAATCGCGGCTAACTTCAAAACGCTTGAGTTTAAGTCGTCTTCTTCATGTCCTTTAATTGAATAAATGTCCACACTGAGGTTTCCCAAAAACCATTCAATTAGACCATTAAAATATTTATTAGCTTCTTAATAATCTTCCCAGCATGCACATTTGGGCTAATTCTCCAGAAACCCTTCTACCTGATGAACTGATGTCCACCTGTTAAGGCAGATAACCTCCATCAGTCACAGTCCTTTCTCTGAAAAAAGTATAACCAAACACTTTTTCATGGGGATGGGAAGGGGAAACGTTCATTACTCGGTGGGTCTGATTTATGTTGACCTGCTGGAATCTCACACTGCTTCTTTACGGACCAGGTCAGCATCTCTAAGTATATGGAACCTTTGAGTTTTTCTGGTTTTCAAGTTTTAGCTGTTTGCATTGTATCAGTGGCAGGAACAAGAAGAAATCTTGATACTTCAATTCCCACACAATCATTTACACAAACACAGTAAGTAGTCTAACTGCAGCAGTGAGTCCCAATAAATGCAACAGGCAGTAGGATTCGAGTCCATAGGCTAATGATTAGTGTCTACTGTCCTCTTTGTAACCGCCAAGCTGTCTCTTCTGTGTTCTTTAAATACAGGTAGAATTATGATCTGTGCAGGAAGTGATGAGGACAGCAGGTAAGAACACGGGGGGGCACCACCGGCAGCAGAGTCAAGTCAAGTCAACAAGTTTGCAGTCGGTTACTGACTCATCTCAGAGCTTCTGTTAAGGAGCCGGGCTGTGGCTATTTCTTGAAAGGAGGACAGTATCTTCTACAGACCCAGTAGTTGAGTAGTAGTCCTAACAGGTCACAAAGATTCAACTTTCAAAGTGGAAGCATCAAAGTCTTGTGTCACACACACACATTCAGTGACATGGTACAATAGTGTGTTTTTTCTTAACCAGCAGAGGATCAGTGATTTAAGAAACATGGTGCTTTTCAGTAATAAGGAAGTGGGTTAATATTACACAAGATATTTGACATATTACCCATATTGACTGGAGTGGAGAGGAGGAGGCTCTCCAACAGTTACTGGTATTAAAAAAAAAAAAAAAAAAAAAAAAAAAAAAAAAATAGAAACTTCCCGAACAAACTCACCAGCTTCCACCTCAGAATCTTGATCCACTCATCTGCTTCCACACCCGTCTTTGCACAGAGATAAAACGTCCTCTCAGGAAACACCAGGCTGTGGACACACACACACACACAGATAAGGAGAGTCACACTGGGAGGAGGGAGGAGCTGTGCTGTGTTCCAGTATATGATCCAGTTTTTATTCTAAAAAGTTGTGTGTGCAAACTAAAAAGTGGACACAGGGCTGAACATTTGCTTTGTCATTTGCCTTTTAACTGGGAAGAGGACTTGTCCTCGTTGTCTGCTGCTGGTTCTACTTCTGAGTCCACAATGCGACCCCACAACACAACTGGGTTGCACAACAGTTCATTTTGGTACAAAACGTGTGGGTCTATGACCTTAAAGAAGAATGAATCACTGAATCAGAAGGTGGTTTTTGAGGATCCTTAATCTGTCATTTCCCAGAAACCTCAGCAGAGTTGACCTGTTGTCCTCGAATAAAAACAAGTTACCCTGTCCATCTGTGGTTCAGATTGTCAGGCACTGAGTTGCAGTGGATGCTGTGTTTGCACTTTTTCATTTCAACTGTCAGAATTACAGCTGAATCTATGCTATCTGCATAATGATAAAACAACAATGAAATTTATCCTTTTTCTTGTATGTCAGGCACTAAATATTACCCATGAGCCTCAGCGGCAACTTCTACTGGAAAAAAGTCTATCAAAGGTTTCTACCTAAACACACTTCAGCCTTCATTCATTCATCTGAGAGCAGAGATGATGTTTGCCAGCTGCATGGGAAGAGAAGCAGAAGAAGAAGAAGAAGAAGAAGAAGGGGAGGAGGAGAGTCCTGTTTGGATGGATAACTGTCTGAGGCGTATTACACACCGTGTGAAAGGTAAAGGGGGGTCAGTGGCTGTAGCCTGTGCAAAGCTCCCTTGCAGCTCGTGTGAACTTCTCTTTCCCTTCTCGTTTCCTTCTGTTATTTTACTGCTCAGACTTCCTCTTTCTCAACACAACACAAAAAACTGATTTTGCTGCCGTGGGGAAGTACAGCTCAGAAAAAAAAAAAACAGCAGCTCCTCCTCATCTCAAAGAGGTGTTGGTGTCTTCTGATTCACATTTTGCTTTAGGTATTTGTGCCCATATTATATCCACATTATATTTCTCTTTATTATATCATACATACCGTACAGGTTTCATTTTTTGTGGTTGTTAAAATTGTTGTTAGAATTCTTTATTTGAAAGATAGGTGATTAGTCTGTTTATTTTATTGATCAATTAATCATTTGGTCCATAAAATGTGAGTAAAAAATGAAGAACCAGCAAAATATTCACATCTAAGAAGCTGGAACCGGTAACTTCTGGCATTTTTGCTGAAAAATGACTCAAAGGGTTAACTGATTATTTAAATGATTGTATGTTTTTAAAGAGATATTCTCTCATTTGTGTTCTAAAATCCCCAAATTTCTACTCAACTTTACTTGATGTAGCTCACTGAAGGTCCAAAAAGCTGTTGATCATCAGCTACAGTAATTTCATAGATTCACTGCTGAGATTTAGGATGAATTATAAAGTCCCCAAAGTGGGAAAAGCTGCAGAGCCCCAAACTTCCAGGGGCCCCAAAAGCCAGGTTCACTGTGTGTCAGCTGGTTGTTGGTAATTTGATGACTTGTGACTTTGTTTTCACGCTTCCACCATTACAGCTCAGCATCAAACTGGCTCCTGCATTATGGGTGTGTCAGCCCTCATAAGCTGGTGAACATGTTACCTGTTAGCAAACACACCTGCAGCTATTTACATGACTTTGTGCCAAACAGCACCACTACACTAAAAGGTTAGTCTCCTGTGGGTCCTGCTCTGCCTGTGCAACTTTAGCCATAGAAAATCATTTAAGGAACACGTTGCTTAATCTTCAGTGAAGAGAGCTGAACGACCTCACTTACCAGAAGCAGTTGACTTTGTCCTGAGAGTAGTCAAACTGGACTGCAGAGCAGGCTCTCAGATCCAGGGTTCGAATGGGCTCCTCAAACTGCAACAGAGACACACGACAGTTTACATGTACACACTACAAGCTCAAACTGTGTGTGTGTGTGTGTTTAGAAGCAGCTGAAATTTAATACAACTACTGTGGCCACACACTGTAATCACAAAGATGAAGTTGTGATTTAGTCCACATGGTCCCAAAGGTGAAGAGACACTCACCATTTTGTCTTTGAAGTACTTGAGCTCGTATCTGTTGAGCGTGAACCACCTCTGTTTCCAGTTCTGCAAACAGAATATAGTGTTCAAACACTGAACCACATGTTTCTAAAAATGTCCTCTGACCACTACCGTTCAGATAGCATTTCCAACTTCAATCTCAGGACAACAAGTGAAACGCACACACTTCCTGTTTGTGTTCAGGAGCAGTGATGTGTGAGTCTCCTACAGCTCCACCGCTCTCACCTTCACAAACGCTCCTTGTTTCACCAGGTAGCCCTCCTTTGTGCCCAGCTGAAAAGACACGCGTGTTAGTAGAAACACGATACTAGTGTCGACTTTTAAGGACAATTCGGATTTATTACAACTCGGACATGGGTTAAAATCATCTTAACTCAACGCCCACTTGTTTGCTTTTCCTTCAGCTTTCAACCACGTCCCCCACCCCGCCCCCTTTCCTCTACGTTTACTCTGGTATTTAGGTTATAGTTCCTAATGTGGCCATTCTAGTATCTCTTACTACTCTAGGTGGTCTTGAACTAGTGATCTGGCCATGTTCAGGTTAGCAGCTTTAGGTTAAAGTAAACGTGACAAACTCAAAACTTTCACTTTTCTATTTGTGGTTTTGGAAAGAGGAAAAAAATAAAAGCGCTCTGATTAAAGCCCCACGTGCATTGCTTCACATGTGGAGAAACCCAGAGCTCGACACGCCTGTCGGATGTAGAGTTGCGGTTGCTAAGCTACGATTGGGCAATTGTTTTTTCGGTTGGCAGGGTGCAGAGAAGAATCTTTTATTTTTGGTGAGTGGACAATCTATAAATACAACACCTGTGTTGTAATAATTCAGAATTGTCTTTTCAAGAGGACTTGCAAAGAGAGGTTAGATTTTGATATCTCAGGTGTGTGTGCAGCAGGCGTCATACCGATGGTGCGATCGGCACAAGATCATTTTCCGTGCGGCCCGTCTGTATGGCCGTGTGAACTCGCACGGACTCGTAGATGGACGGCTCCTCCACACGCCATGGGTACGGACACTTCAGCACAATTAGGGTTCCTGGTTCAGAGGCAGAGGGGAGGTTACAGGCTACAGACTACCTGATATTAAAATGCAGAAGAAAAGAGAACATCCAACAAAAAAACAAGACCTGTGGGGATTTTTCTGTTGTTGCACTGGGAAATGTGTAGAGGAGATTTTATAACAATATGATTTTTTTATCATAATTCCTAGTATCCTGTAAGTGGATCAGAGAAAGTGATTCGTGGATGCCAGACAGCCATCACTGTGAGTCACTGAGTGCAGTGAGTGATGGGGAGTGTGACTGTAAGGACGGATCAGGACTCTGCGATGTGTTGTGGGTTTTTGTTCTGCATCACGATCCAGACTCTCAGGGAGCAATGAGGGCGTCAGACCCTCCACTTCAAGACTGGTTTACTATTTTGCATAGAGATTCATTTCCATCAGTCTAGCACATTTATTAAGAGGCCTGTTAACCTCTTAACCAACAACAGCTTCCGGTGGCCTTATCAGGTGGCCTTATAGCTCTTTTTTTATTATGGTTCATTTTCATCAATTTACACTAATTTGGTCAATATAACATCAATTATCCATCTATTCCCTTTGGATCCTGTGTTATGCTGACATTTATTCATAATTGCCATATTGATCAGGCTCAGTCTCAGAAACTGTTCATTTTCCATGAAACTTAAATCTAAAGTCAAGTGAAGCAGCGTTAACAGAACCACATTCACATGCATACACAGTGGTCTTTGCCTTATAGCAGCTCTTTTCCAGAGAGACTCAGAGAGTCGCCATGATCAGTCTGCAGAGCTGTTTCTAAATAAACTACAGTGCCCATATTCTTCATAATGAAGAAACATGTCATCCAGTGCAACAGTGTGGCTCAAAGTCAACTGAACCAAAAGAAACCAGTTGGCACATATACTAAATCTTGGGGCTTGGGGGGCCCTCCAGGGATTTCCAAGGCCCCCACCTCAGCCCAGTGTCTTTGCTTCACCCTTGGATGTGTCTTATGGAAACTGGACTCACATGTACCCGATCACAGTTAAAACCTTTGGGTTCTGGTTTAGGGTTAGGCAGCTATAAACAGTGTTTATTGCTTGAAAAATGTTTTGGTCTGAGTTCTGTGAGAAAACAGCAGAAAGTCTGTGAGTGAGCTCGAAACTGAATCCAGGCCAGTAACTGCCTTTATTTCCTCTTGACTGGAACTCTCCTCATAACTCAGTCTCTTACATCTGATTTTAAGATTTTGCTTCTAACTTTCAAAGCTTCCTGGTTATACTGCTGATCACTGATGAATCACTTCTTGAAACTCACTTACCAAAAAAAAAAAAAAAGGTTAAGCCATTCTGACTCTTACGTACTTTACTTAACTTGCCTATTTCTACTTTAACCTTATTGCTTGAACAAGAGACTTCTATCAGAACTTCAAAGTCACTGTTGCTGTAAAAGCACTGAACCAGAAAATTTGCACGTCTTTTAATATTTTAGCCAGAGCTGGTAACACTCAGTAAGCCTGTTAGTGAAGATCTGAGGTTGTGCGTACCTGTGTCGCTGCCCAGCAGAGGCTGGTTAGCAAAGTGGTAGACAAAGTCCTGAAGGGTGGGAAACTCGTTAAACCCAAACGCGTAGCTGCTGTCTTTGCGTGTCACTTGAAAATGCTTGACTGAATCCTTCGCCCTGACACACACAACAACAACAACATTTAATGTTACACTGTCAGTGTCGTATACTTGAAAAACAGTAGTCTGCAGAGGGACATTTCCACCAAGGAGTAAGGTTAAGATTAGAACATCTGTCCTAAGAACTTGAGATTATTCAGGACATACATAGAACTAAACATGATTTGTTTTTCACTTGTATTAAATGTCTTCTCACCATATTTCTGTCAGTTAACGGAACAGTGTTATAGGCAAACTGACCTGACGGACAGGGCAAAGTAGCCTGGTCCCTCGTTACTGTTTCTCAGGAGATAACTTCCGTCAGTCCCATTGGACAAGAGAAGGGCCTCTGCAGCATGGCGGGACAGGTCATAGTGGTACCACCTTCAACAGAGTAAATTAGAAATAACCTCAAACACAATCTGTGAGATTACTAGAAAAAAAAAAGAGAGAGAAAGAGAGATTCACAACTGCCACGTTCTTTGGGGGGAAAAAAATGATCACAGAACGATAGAGAAGCGTGATCCTACAGTTTGGAACCATAACAGGGTTCCTCTAAAGTCTGGGTCATGTAGTCATGTTATCACTTCATCTTTTTTCTAAAACGATCTTTTAAAAAGATCATTGACCAACATCAAGCCGACTTGACATTTTGACAGGTAGATGTAAACACGCTAACGCCACTCAGTTATAAAAGCCGTTCCCTGCCCCCTGGATCTCAGGACTGTGCATCACCTCAGTCAGTAGAGTTTTATCAAAGAAGGGGGAACAAAGCTCACCCACCTAATGAGCTTGTTAACGTATGTTCCCAGGTGGCTTGTGGGCTTCTTGCGGTTTAACTCGCTAAATACAGTAGTTTACCAACTACGGTTTGTGAGCAGTCACTACGTCACCAGGCTCCGACAGGCAACACGTTTTGTGGAGAAGCATAGCACCGATATCAGGGTGGAAAAAGTTGAACTGCTGCATCACATGAACATGATTACATGATGATAGTGATTTGAACTTGATAACATCAACTCAGTGGTAAGTCTGTTAGGACAGATGCTAATGAGCTTTGCATTGTCAGCACCAGGATAATCCAAATTCTAGCTCAGCTTAAAGTAATGTAGGAGAACAAACCTCCCAGAGGTTTTCTATTGCTGTTAAATAGACCTCAGACTTTAAGACAGATGCAAAGGAAACCAGTACACGGATGTGAAAGTTCATTATTTGCATTAGGGCGGCTGCTCAGAATGTGTTATAAAAAAATAGAAAATAGAAGAAAAAAAGAAAAACACCCACAGTTTGAAAAATATGAACAGAACCAGATATAAAGGAAATGTCAGTGAAAATAATGATCTAAGTTGTGTATGTGTGTGTTCGCTGTCTGCAGCCTGCACACGAACCCCTGAGTCACTGATGGACTCAAGCTGGAGAGTTTCTGTGCGTTTACAATTATCTGGGTTGTAAAAGCTGCCATGGAAGACTCAGGCTCTGACACGTTTACGGACTGACCGCTGATTGAAGTGTAACCACACCTGCTGTGAATTCATATTTAAAGGAAGCTAAGAATAACAGCTTCTGTATTCGGTTTTGCTTTTTAACATTTGTGTGTCACAGCCAGAGCTTACTGACAAGGTCATGTAACAGCACAGAGCAGGTCATGGCTATGACCAAGGGTTTTTGTTTGCATTTTACAATGTCTCCCTGAACACATGGAGGTGTACTAGTGATATAATGGTTAAGACATATACTGTAAAATTGGGACCTTTCACCCTGCTGTCTTTGTCTTTGCCCCCTGAAAAATATAAAAAATATAACCTAAAGAAAAACACACACGGACTCATTACCTCAGAACATCCTGGCCACTGCCCTGCCTCACAGATTCTTGAAGAGTCTGTAAACATAGCGGATTATGGACAGAGGAGCGGCTGCGTAAATGTTGTGGGTGTTAATGTAAATCAGTTGTAAAGCATCAACCACTGTTTCAAACAATCAATCATCCATGTTCTGTGCAGCACCTGGACGTTTTCCATCACAGGAGACTTTCAGAACATCCAACCCCATAAAACAGCTGTCCTACAGTGATAAGTGTCACACAGATGTTCATTCAACTACACATGTTTCTGTCATGGAGGTTGTGGTGCTGATGTTATATTGGATCTGTCTTATAAGGAGAAGGATTTGGATGTTAAGGGAACTGATACTGTTTATCTTCTTTAACTTAGCTAAATTTCAGAAATCTAACGTCCACAAACAGCCTGTTTCTCATTCTCTGTGAGAAGGAACTTGGCAGTTCTCTGCTGCCTGGCTTATGTTATGCATTGGTAACAGAGCACAATGTAACACAGACTGAGTTCAAACTATTTCCCGATCATCTGAAATTAATTAAAATAAATGAAACGCGTCTGTATATTGTCAACAGAAAGAGCAAACAATAACAACAAAAAACAAGAGGCTAATTATGTAATAATCCTAATACAATGCAGCTACTGTGCAACGCAGTGGGCAGCAGCTATGGAAACAAATGAGACGCGCTAAGAATTTATGGCACTGTTTACACCACAATTTATGCCAGGGGGATTATATACTGCCGATTTTACCAACATAATACTGTTTTTTAAATACTTTCAACATATGTTCTAGAAAGTGTATAAATATGTGTAGATAAGTAAAAAATACTTTTAATTGCACGATTTGGTTACCGAGTCTGGTACAGTATGCTATTCGAGCTCGTGACTCGATGGCTTCTAGCAGCGTCATTCACCTGAAACAGGTGAAAGAAGACAGAAAGAGCCTCAGTCAAAACACGGATAGTCCCACACGGTCTTACCCTAGTGTCTCCAGTTCGTCGCCCAGGTCTTCGGCGGACGCATCGCTGTAGAAACTCATGTCTCCAAGTGGACTCGGTATCCGCCTCAGTGCTTGGCGACCATCTGAGGCTGCGGAGCCTAGACAGAAGTGAAAGAGGTCAGCTCGAGTCAGACACGCCTAAGAGGAAATACGCTTGTCTAAGACGTATTTGTAATATTGGCATGTTTTGCTTTCACATTCATGGTTAGGACAGATCTGAATTTCCACTCCAGTAAAGTTTTTACAGCAAACACCAAGCAATGTCTTGTGTCGTGTTCTGCTACATACTGTTGAGGGAAAGAGGGATTGTTAATGTTTTATACTAATATCCAAAAATGTAATAGGGAGTGTGGAATATATTTCTTTGATGTACTGAACAGTTTTCCATTTATTTCCAAGTGCAGGGAGTTCTGAAAGGTGAAGGCTGGTGTTAAACACTCCACCAGACTCTTTGTAACTTTTCCTAAATTTTGTTTCCCCAACATGGTCAAATGTTGTTCAGCCAATCAAAACAGTCAGACCACGTTTTGAGAGCTATAATGCCCCCCCCCCCTCCCAATAATCACACACGTGTGTGTGGTGTGTGCACATACTGTATATAAATATATACACACAGTAATAATATACCAGATGTTTTCCTGTTGTTCCGCTGGACTTGATTCGCTGAGCCTGAGCAGAAAGCATGTGGTTTTCTGTAAATAGGTTGGTTGTTACAAACCAAGCAAGATGACTTCATTACAGATCTCAAGTAATTTCAGCATCCACCGCATAGATTACACAAGGTATGAGTGACATTCTGTTTTTTGTTTTTTTTTGTTTTAATTTTTTAATTATTGCAATGTCTGAAACAAACATCTGTACAAACAGTCCTTGGAGGTTTATATTTAATATACAATAAAAAAAAAACAAAACAAAAAGAATCAGTACACAATATAAAAAATCTTCATCAGTGACTAGTCATTCAGGGTTCTGTAGGAAGGTCAGAACCTGAAAGTACTGCATCAAAGTTAAGGCTGACAAAACATCGTCATCCACAGACACGCACAGAGACAGTGAGGTCACTTCACTTTAAACTTGCTGCTTTGATTGAATCCTGACTGGCTGAACTGGTTTGCTCTGGTCTTCTATTTCACATAATAGTCTTCACACGCTTGACCCGACACAACCAGGCTGTTATTTGATCTGGTTAACCGATCTAAGATTGTATTATAATGGTCTGCATTTCAGTCAAAAACCCACAACAAACCTGTCACATCTCACGTGGTCAAACAAGTGTATTAACAGAATTCTGGTCAGAAACACACAGTTGTTGTCTAAACAGCAGTGCCCTGGAACAGAGATGTTCTTAAAAATCACATTTATGATAAATAATAATATCCGTTTACCTTCAGGTGAAGTTCGAAGACGTGATTAGATTTTACACAACCTAAAACACAACTCAGCTTTTATTTCTGTGAGAAATGTGCAGCTGATGCTCTAAACACTGAGACAGTATAAATAATAAATGGTAGATGCAAAGCACTGGCACATGCTTTTCTACCTTAGCAGACAAAGTGCTTTACAATGAGCCTTTATTCACCTATTTACACACACACACACACACACACATTCTCACTGATGGTGCTGGTGGTGGTGGTGTGGGGATCATTAAAGGCGTAGCCATTATTAAAATATTAATAATATGAAAACATTGAGCTGGGAAAATGTTACACACTGGGGGCTAATGGGGAAAAAAAAAATGTCTGTCAAATCCTGATTTAGTCTGACGGAGAAGAATTCAGACAAACAGCTCAGCTTCAGTCTGTGTTCTACACCGAGCCCTGTCACGTCCTTCATGGATGTAAACTGCAGGCCTTTGTCGGTGAGGCAGTGAGGCTCAGTATGGAGAATGTAGATTACAGTAACACAAGATCAGCTAATAAATAAACCTGGTCCAACATTGAGGTCAATATGGCTCACTGATCTGTCCTTCATTTACCCCCAAAACCAAAAAAAAAACCAGGCTGTGCATTTCAGCTTCTCTAAAAACCCATGTTTGACACACCCCGTCCACAGCTCACAGCAGCGTAAACACATTCCAACCGCGGTGAGCATGCCGGGGCCATTTGTTCATCATCGGGCAGTGCGATATCGATCTTCAATGCCATGAAACACGATCTCGATCAAAAAGGAACTTACATCCTGTAGTTAACACCTGGATCAACACACACACACAGCAGCCGTGCTGGTGCCACTATGGCTTCTCACATTGTTGCTTCCTCATCCTGCCTGCTTCCTTCACACAGACACTGAAACTTGTTCAGTCAATTCAGTCAAACGACGGCATTTTAAATTCATAAAGCAGGCAGTAACAAACCTTCTCTGTTCAAGTATCAACCAACTCCACCATAACTCTGTCCTCTGTCCTCTGTGGGGACGGTCACAAGCTTGTGGATGGAAGTCAAGTCATACATGAGAAATCAAATCTGATTCGGTCACTTTCACCAACAGCGTGAACGTAGCCTTGACCGGCGTACGTCGGTCCAGAGGACTTCCTGTTCCACTATGTCAACTGCCGCGCAAACCGAAGGCCAGTAGACGCTGGTCTCGTTCCTTTATGACGCACGTCAGAAGGTTAAATAAGCTGATGGTCTCCTGATGTTCAAAGTGATACCTACAGCTCCTCCATGCGTATATCCTCGTCTCTGAATGTTGTACATGATTGGTCAGAAGCTTCTGTTCTTATAAATTGCTTGGTGAGATGTTTCAACTTTTTTTTTTTTCCCCCTCATGGAAAAAAAAAATCATCTCACCAAGACTTCTTTGGCTGTTGACATGTAGTTAAATGAGCAGTTACTGAGCAGAGCTGCACCAAAGACTCTGTCTGCCAGCGACAGGCACTTGAATCCAGCATGTTAACATCGACAGGCTTTTCTTTCACTGGACAGATCATACACTTGGTATGAGTCTGCCCGCTCCACCCGACTGAAGGGGGACACAGCTCCATGCCTGTTTGTGTATGCATGTGTGTGTCTGTGTGTATATATATATATATATAGGGATGTCAGGAAACCACTGAGGCTGAGCTGGGCTCCAGGCTGGGGTTGTCGGCACACACTGGCACTCTGTGGACTCTGGAGTGGCTCAGGTTCCAGCGCTGCATCCTCTTGTGGTACTGCTCTGCATCCGCTTTGTCCATCTGAGCTAATCTGAGAGCAGCAGAGCGGCGTAAGGTGCTGTGCAGAGCTCGAAACAACACCCTGCAGAGGACAGAGAAGACACGGGACACAGGACAGTGTGAGCGTCACAAAACCACAGAAAAGTCTGAGTCATTTCAAGTCATTATTTTGCCAACAGATCAAGAGACAGAGGATTGAAAGACTAAAGGAAAAACCAACATAGTCAACACAAAGTCTCTGCACTCTCCTGGAGGGATGAACCGTCCATCCAAAGATATTTCTTTATGTGGTGTTTGGATGATCAAGATTCTTTGCCTCTTGATCCAAAAAAAAATCAGAATCAGCTGGACCTACTCAGCAGTATTATACATGTGCCACAGAGCAGGACTGGATGTTTAATGCTCAGTTGTACCATGTCGTGCAGCTGTGTGGAAGCATCTGCACGTGCTATGTTAAACACTGATTACAGAAAGATAAAAAAAAGTAAAAAGTGTGGGAGGACATGTGCCTTCATCCCTCCCTCCTTGGGTAATTATAATAAATAATAAAACAGTCTTCATTACATAGCTTGTTTACCATAGAGCACCGCTAATCACATTTTTTTCCAATCACTATGTATCAGGGTCACTATTTTTTAATAACAAAATATATATTTTTTTAAGTTTATGTTGTATGTCTATGTTAAAAAATAAAAACTGGCCCATAGTTTGATCAGAACGGATTATTTTAGATTTGAACTGTTATTTGAAGGACTGTTGCCTCGTAAACTCCATGACCTTTGAGTTACACTGTGATGATTCAATGAATTGGCACCAGATTAGTCTTAGTTATATAGTGATCTGATTGTAACACCCTGTATGTGGTGATGAATCACCTGTGTTTAAGGAGAAAATGATATTGAGCGCGGTGTATGTATTTACAGTAGTGTATTTGTGTGTTTGTGTGTGTGTACCTGGGTAACAGAGCGGTCACTACTGTGACAGTACATATGATGTAGAAGAGAGGCTGGGACATCTGGAGCGTTTCCACCCCCAGAGGGTTGGTGGGGGGGCTGCAGCTCACGCACAACACACTGAAGACCAGCACAAAGCCAAAGTAGAAAGCACCACTGAGCACCAGCACCAGGATATGAATCCATGTCTGCAAAGCAACACAGCCGATCACAGTTCTGCACACTACACACTGAAGATCCAGGACACACAATTGCAATTTCAGAAGTGATTTCAAACAGCTTTCAGCAGCAGCAGCAGCGTGTCTGACCAGAGTGTGACTCTCCAGGACTTGGTGCAGCAGGATGATGAGCAGAGCTGAGGCGTTGATGGGAGATCCGAACGACAGCACCCCAACGTCTGATCCTGCGAGCGCCTGCGACAAACATCACGACAATAGTAAAGTCGGACGGGGCCAGCGTTATCTGAGCAGGGTTTATTAAATGTCACCTGACAGAACTGAATGATCAGACCCAGTGTACTTACAAAGTAAGGCACAAAGAAGCAGACGAGGCTTTGGTAAAAGGCATCCAGGACTGTGATCCAGAACATGTAGGGAACGTAGACCTGCAGAAAGAGACAGGAGTCATCAGTTAAGTCTTTCTAAAGACAGCGTCCACAGGCAGGATTGGCAGGCGGGACTTCAGCACCACTGACTTTCCTCGTTCGCTCAAATTGTTGGTTTTGAAAAGGCCGGTTTGTGTTATGTGTCTCGTGTGTATGTGTATGTGTGTGTGTGCTGTCACCTTAGAGGTCTGCGCAGCCTGGTAGAGCTCAGGAAACTCCATCAGAGTGTGTGCAGGAGTGTCTCGGTCCAGGACGCCGTAGATGAGAGGAGGGACGGAGGTGAAGAGCAGGTTGAAGAAGATGAGCACCCAGGAGTTGGTCATGACGCTCCCAGAGAAACCACAGAAGAACTGATACCAGAACAGCAGATTCACATACATCTGCAGACAAAGAGACACACACAGACTGAAATGAGGACTCTCGGTTTTTTTTTTGTTTTTGTTTTTTGTTTTTTTGTGTCATCCAGCACCACACAGACAGGAAAAAACGAATTTCAAAGTCAGGACATAACAAACCATCGTGGGCCCACTGCTTGTGCTGGTTGTCACAAAACTGGGGCCTCTAACCAGATGCTTTCATCAAGATGATATACCAACATTTTTAAATCACCGGTAAAGAACTCTCACCACGTTCTTGTAGATGAAGTAGAGGACCATGTTTGCAAGCCGAGAGTAACACCAGTGACCGTGAACCAGCAGCAGCTTGCTGAGGTGTTTAAACCTGGAGATGGCAAAGTCACTGGACATCACAGCCTGGGGAACGACACACGGAAAATAAATGAGCACAATGTGTAGAAACAGAGGAAATACACCCCGACTTCTTCACACACACACACACACACACACACACACAACAGGTGCTGATGAGTTGGGTCTCTCTGAAACCAGGTGAAACCACGCAGACCTAGCTGCATTCATCCTGCTGCTTCCATCAGCACTGAAATCATCAGTAAATGTTCAGTGTTTCAGCTCCACTGGCAGCCGTCCACGCCCGAGCCATAACACAACCCCTGTGGTTGACAAATGAGGCGGCGTCTCCGGGTCGCGAGCTCTTCCTCTTTACCTCCACACATTTCCATCACCATGACAGAGGTTTGTTGTTGATCCATCAGTCCAAAGAAGAAGTCTACTGGTTTCTTTTTGTATTTGTTTTTGTGAACTGCCTTTCTGTTCTCGAGCTTTTGCCAGAGGACTGCATCTTGTGTCTTCTCTGGATCATCAGTGTCACTGATGAAGGAAACATGTCCGCTCACATCCTGGAGACTTGCTCTGCAGTCACAGAGGTGTTTTTTCTTCACCATGCAAGTACTTTCCCTGTGTTCGCCACCTTCTTTTTTTTTTTTTTTTTTTTTTTTTTTTTTTAAGAAACGATACACATCTGCCCAAGAAATGTTTAGTGTCCAATTACTTTTGGTCTCCAAAATAAAAAGTCCGTATTCTGTGACTCTCTGAACAGTGAAAGCTGAATAAGACATGCTCTCACATAATCTACCTTTGTGATATTTAGAAAGAAGAAGTGATTCTGGCCAGTGTTGGTCAGGATGAATGTTGTGGTCATTACCTGCATCCCCTCCTGCCCAGATATCCCAATGCCCACATCAGCCATCTGAATCATGCTCACGTCATTGGCTCCATCACCTAAATGACCAATAAAAGACTTATTGTCCTCCATGTCTAGATATGTCAACATGCATGTGACATTAGCGTCATCTGTTCTTCAGCATGTGTTCAACACTTATATATTTTTCTTATATAAACACTTATATATTTTTCATTAACAAGTGGAACAGGCTGAGTCCTTACCCACAGCCAGGGTCATGACGCCCAGCTGGTCCCGGATCAGCCGGACCACCTGGCTCTTCTGCAGCGGCGTGGACCTGCAGCAGATGACGGCCTTGCATCTCCGGCTCAGGTCCAGGAAGTCACTCTTCAGCTCCTCCTGAAGGGCCCAGTCCAGCGTCTGGCCGTCTATAACCAGAACGAAGCTCTCCACACTGCCTGCTGGGGAGGATTCCCCATGAGTCTCTGCTGCAGCCAGCTCAGTCACGCTGTCCGCACCACGCTGCACTTCCAGTTTGAGCTCCTCAAGTAAAGCTGCACATGCATCCTGATGGAAAAAAAAAAAGAAAATCCACTCATCACAGTCATTATGCAATGCATGCATTTATTTTTTTTTCATTTTTATTTTTGGGATTTTATCCTACAGTTAAACCCACGACACCATGAACCGTGTGAAACGTGATCTGCATATCCAAATAAAGCCGACATCAGTGCTACTACCCCTCAGACACTGACCTTGCTTCCACAGTTGGCTGTCAGCAGTTGGTCGTTGGGACGGAGCAGTTTGCAGGCATAGGCAATGTTAATGGCTGTCTCCTGTTTGTCTCCAGTCAGGACCCAGACTTTGATCCCAGCCCTCTGAAGAGCCTCGATGGTCTCTGGGACCTCCTCCTGCAGTCTGTCCACAATCCCTGTGGTACCTGTCATACAGAGACAAAAAAAAACAAAAAAACAAAAAACACGTTAATATTACAGCCCACTTTTGTTCAGACAGTGATGGATGGTGCAACTGGACACTGTTGTATCTTAATCAGCTTGAATCTGTTTTGGAAGTTTTAGTTGTTTCTTTGTCCATCATTCAAATTTTCCTTCTGTTCAATCGGGGCGGTGGGGGGGGGGGGGGGGGGCGGGGGAGGTTTGGCTATAGTCCCATGGATGTTAGTAACATTAGTAGCAAGAGCTTTTAATTTCAACCCTTTAGTAAGGGTGTCAACATGCCAGCGAGGGGCTCTCCTACCCAGCAGGGTGAGGTTGGTCTCCAGCCTCTGAGCCGACTCCAGCAGCAGCTCCTCTCGGTTCTCGATGCTGCTCTCTGCCACCAGCTGTCTCTTCAGCCACACTTCGTACTCCTCCTCCTCCAGAACCTGCTCCACACACACACACACACACAGTCGCTCAGTGACCTTGTCTGAGATGAGCTGAGCTGATTTTTATTTGAATTTATTTCTTTGTTTTTGTTATGTACAGAGCTGTTCTGAGGTGTTACCTTCTTAGCGATGCAGAGAGTGCGGAGGCCTTCTCTGGCGTAGCTGTCTAAGTGCTTTTGCGTTTGTTCTCTGATGTGATTGTAGATGTCCTGAGCTTGTTCTGCGCCTGAACATATCACAGAGACGCACAGAATGACAGAGACATGGACAAAAAGTGGTGTGATTATTATTATTATTATTTGTCTTCAGATCAGTCAGGAGACACAGTTCCTCTGTTAATTACCTTTAGGTGTCTCAGCCAGGTCCATGATGACAGAGTCGGCTCCCTTGGTGTAAACGACCACCTGTCCTGTGAGCGGGTGGCGGACCACCACTGACATTCTCTTCCTGTTGGAGTCAAAGGGCAGGATGTGAAGCAGCTGGACAGCCAGAGAGCCGATTCCTGGCAGATCCACCAGCAGGCCCTCTGCAGAGCGTCCCCTCAGGGTGCAGCGGTACGCCCGGGCCGCGTGGACCAGAGCCGCCTCGTCTGGACTCTCTGCCTCATACAGCAGGTCATCATCGCAGTCACTCTCAGAGTCCACGTCCACATCTTGTCTCGACCCGTCAGGGTTTGTCTGTATATCCTTACTGTCATCTTCTGCGTCCGCATCCTCCATCTGTCCAGCATTTCCTCCCTCCCCTCCGGCAGATGAGTCCAGCTTAGGCCTCAGGGTGGAGGTTTCGAGGCTGCTCTCTTGCCCCGGGTCTGACCCTGTGTCTGCGGTGGTGCTGCTGGGGGACGGGGAGAAGGTGAAGGAGCCGGCCTTCCCCCGGGTGAAGAGCCTGCTGGTGAAGCTGCGAGGGCTGCCTTTGATCTGGGGAGGGGAGAGGGTGGAGAGGGCCGAGAAAGGGGAGAAGCTGAAGCGCTGGAACATCAGCTTGATTTCCTCCAGGGATTTGAGAGGTGTTCGTGCTTCAGGCACCTGCAGGAAAAACAAACACAAAGAACACGGGATCAGTTTCTGTCAAAGACCTCATGAGCTGAACTGCTGACCTGAACTATAACATGACCAAAGGTCCAATTCGGACGCAGTTGCCCCCCGTCAACTCCACACCGGAGCAAACCTTTTACAGCCTCGCTGATCATGTCCTTACCACATGTCGAGGCTGACTGGGCGAGGAGACCACCACGCTGTTACAGATGGCCAGAGCCAGGAAGAAGTCGGTGATGTAGGTGAGCTCCCGGCTGGACGGACTCCCAGAGGAGCCCTCGTTCAGAGGCAGCATGGGAGAGCATAACCAGTTCAGCTTCCTCAGCAGCTCGGGGTCTGGCACCACTTCCTTCGCCTGGATGGACAGACAGACACAGAAGCAGCCGCAGCAGGGGACTTATCCATCATGGCTTGTGTAGAAAAATAGTCCAAAAAACTGGGGCACATGCTGATAACCCTATTATTGCAATTTACAATAAACCGCATGGGATGAAGACACATAATGTTTCATACAATTAAGAAATTGCAAATCTATGAATTATACACCAAAAAGTCAAAGTGCAGAACGTTTGTGCTGCAATTTTTTTTTCCCCAAAAATCAGACGTTCACCTGTTAATATTTAATAAATTAAGCTTAAAGAAATCTGTTAATATTTATATTCACCAAAATCCTGCATTGCAGGGATTCACTGTTTATCATTCATTTGAAAATCGGCTTGCAGAACAATTCAGCTGCAGATTCTCAGTTCTGAATGTACAGTTCCGACCATAAGTATACGGACAGCTACACAGGCTCTGGATGGATGGACACTATAGTAAACTCTGAGCCCTTCTGCGCATGAACTAACATTGAAACGACACACAGCTGCACAAGAAACATTTAGCAGCCAAGTGTCCAAATACTTTTCAACTCTTATGTGTATGTGTCTAAGGTTCTTTATTGATGTAAACCTACTCAAATTAATGCTCATAGCCTGAAGAACAAAAAAAAAAAAAATGTTTAACTGTCCGAATACTTATGGACTGGACTGCAGACAGAAAGATGGATGGATGGATGGATACTGCGTGTGAATGTGTGTCTGACCATGCGGCTGCTGAAGGCACTGGTCCTGGGCTGGTTGCTGGGATTGGACAGCTGGTCCTCCTCGTCCTCCGACTCAGCGGTGAGCGTGTGCAGAGACACGGAGCTGCGGTTGCAGCTGAGAGAGCGACAGCTCAGAGATTTGCCGCTGCAGCCCGACTTCAGCGTCACAGAGCGCCCGGCTGCCTTGTCCTTCTCCGCCTCGTACACCTCCAGCCTCCGAGCTGAAACACACGGCAACACACACACATGACAGAGCTGTGGGGTCTGGAGTTTGCCACTGAGGACCTTTAGTCCACGACTTCACACCACATGGGCCTCACTTGGTTCTCATTGTGACTATAAATTGTGATTACACCAGAGCGTAGAGGGCTGTGTATATACTCAGAGAACACAGAGTTACGTAACTAATGTTCTATTTCAAATGTATAATAACAAATAACAACAACAATAAGAAATGAATGAAATCAAACATTCATTTACTTATGATTTAAACATCAACAACAATTTTTTTTTTTTTTTTACCATTTTCCTCATGAGGGTATTCCACCCCATAGATGCTGCAGCGGCGGAACACCATCTTGTTTTCCGTCAGAGTTCCCGTCTTATCGGAGAACAGGTACTGGATCTGACCCAGGTCCTCGGTGATGTTGAGGGCCCGGCACTGGATCCTGGAGTCCAGCTGCTCGTTGTACAGAGCTAAGTCGTTGTGGATGAAGTAGATTTGGCCCAGTTTCACGATCTCAATGGACACATACAGGGAAATGGGAATCAGCACCTGTTGGGAAAAGAAATGGATTATACACCTCCTGCATGATGCATTCACGGACGTGAAAAGTGCATGTAAAACTGTAAACTGACCAACTTTGATGCAGTGCATAACAGGTACAGTAAAGGTAACCTTCAAAATTCTAATCTCATGAACCTAAACTCTGCATCTATGTAACTGCAGCTAATTAGAGACTTTAGTGAGACTGAAAAGATATAAAGACACTGTACCTGCAGCACAATGATCATGGTCCAGAAGACGTAGAATCCAGCCAGGGCAGGAGCCGTCTCCCCATCCACCACAAAGATAGGGTCTTTGAGGTTCTTCAGCCAGAGGCCGTGACCTGAAACACACCGAGACACCAGAGCAGCTCATCACTCCGTTCACAGCGGCGTAGTGAAGTGAAAGCTGCGTGGAGTCAGTCAGTCAGTCAGTGTCGGCACACACCTACGGCAGAGATCAGACACATGACGATGAGGAGGACCACACACCACAGGACGTCTGTGTTCAGGCGCTTCTCCAGCTGGCTGCGCTTGTACCTCGGCCCGCTGTTGTTCATCATGGCTTTGGTCTCGTGACCTGATTCACACAGTAACAGAGAGAGACAGACCGCAGCCATCACAGATCGTCACACTGGGTGAAGTACATCAGAAAAACTGAAAATTTACCCAAATAAATAAATAAATAAATATGGAAATACACTTATTCTCTTTCCTTTTGAAATACGACTTTAAAGCTCACTCATTAACACTTGGTATCTTCTTTGTTTAATCTGCACAAAAACAGAAATGTACACAGTTGCCAAACAACCTAACTATGACGACAGGACTCTGGGAAGTTACTGCACCTGATTATTACAGTTACAGCCGGTCCAATAAATCCAGCAGTCTGAAATCTTGGAGAATGAGGATTCATTCTAGGACTCAGACCAGTGAAAAGTTCATCTTGTGAACTGTCCTCGCTTTTCTGATGAATACAGGTTGTACCATAGACACTCCACTCAGGTGAATGTCTGGGATTACCTGGAGAGATCTTAATGGCTGAGATAGTGTTTGTTTTTTTTTTGTCTAATTTAATTTGATTCTTCGGGACTTCCTGTTGTTGTGGAATTCTTCTCGTCGGAGTCTGTGAATAAGTTTTTGAATGAATGAGTTTTATATATTTTCCATTACAGTTCAGCTTCTTGTTCCTTTTTTTCCCAGAGAATGAAATGATTTTTTTTCTCTTGGTACTGTTCTTCCTGTTTCCCACAGAAGAGCTGCTGACGACTGGTGAGAGAGAAATCAACGTGTGAATGTGTTCATGTACACCGGCATCAACTGATGGGTCAATGATTGTATTAAAGTCACGTCCTGTTGAAAATGTTTGAAAATAGAAGAAAAAAAAAATCTGAAAAAAGGTGGAGTCATCTGTGTTGGGGCCATAAACATTATCAGCTGTTCCTCGGCTACGGAAGATTAGTAATAAGGTGAATGTGTGTCTTTGCGTAGCCTGAATGACAGGGTGAATGAATGTGACGTCGTTGAAAAGTTTCTCTGGGTGGTTTGAGTCCTTTACTGATTCTTCAAGGTTGTCTGGGGTTTGCTCAGGAATTCCAGTGCAAACCAAGGTGTCCTTCATGCTACATGCTTTCCACAGTCTCTCTCTTTCATGGCTTTGCTCTCAGTGATAACAGAGGTGAGCGGGGTGATAAGAGTGTTGACAGTGTCTTGTTCACTCTGCTGATTGTGTATTTGGTACAGACTCATCTGGATAATAACCAAAACACATGTTCATGCAGGTGTAATTGAAAGCAAAACATAGTGCAATCAGAATGTAACTAGATCTCCCAGACCACATCTGGAGGTGGACTCATGTACTGATCTCACATCTCTGCCAATCTAAGACATTTGCACAGTGTGGCCAGATTCTTAAGTTTAGAGTCCTGCCAACTTAACAGGTCACCTGACACCACTTCCTTCTACCAACACAAGCTGCTTCTTAAAATTCAACAGAGAAGCTAAAGGAAAAACTAAATCCATGCAGCAGTATCACTCATCTTGGGACATGACGACCAGCTCTAGTTGTCATGTCATGCCATCATCTGCCGTTTATCTGGGTCCAGGCCCCAGTTCACGGGGGGGGGGGGGGGGGGGGGGGCGCGACAGCCGCCCAGCCCACAATGCACCGAAGTCCTACGGCACCTCCCACAGGTGGTGGGCCCATGGGAGGTAGTGTATTCCTGTAGCTCTGTATATTTATTCAGGATCAAGGGAAAACTTGATCCATTGTTTCTTCCATTCATTCCATTCGTTTCATCCTTCTTTGGTAAACTACATTGAGTCATGTGACCAATGCCTCAGTTGTTCTTCTGGCACTGGTCCACATTCACTTCCTCATAGATAAGTCTGTTTTGTATCCAGGTAACAAAAGCACTATAAAAAAGGTGTGAGTTCAGACTGAACGCAAAGGAAACGGAGGCAAAGATACGTTTACACACGTTGACTCCAATTCAGGAAGGTCTGGAGGCAAGAGGAACAGGAGAGAGAATGGAGCAACACAGCAGAAACAGCTGAAGTTCCTGCTGAGCTCTGAATCATTGTTTGGTTGTTTGTGGTGTTAAAAACTGCACAAACAGTCCTGGTGGAGGTTAAATGTTCACTTGTGTGGAGTTTTAACGCATCTTAAGAGGACACCTGCGTGATTTGTCATATGAAAAAACACACACGCTATCTTTCATAGGATGTGGTTGTATCACATATGTGATACGTTGATATGTGCTGTAAGTGATGCTCTTACCAGCATAGACCACGATGCCCACCACAGTCTCAGTGTTGCGGATGGTGCAGCTCCTCAACAGGAGGTTGCTGTTATGGAGGCCTACACGAACCCCACTGGAGTGCTCCCTGTGGGACCACACACACACACACACACAGATCAGAGCTAAGGCTCAGCTGCACAACATGATCCAGTTTTACCCACTGAAAGGCAGAGACAACTGAAAGCCAGTTTGAGGCAGATTGATCATTTGCAAAACACCTCTAGGACTAAATGCTCCTCAGGATGTGGGTCTACATGTTTCCTGTTCTTGAGCAGAACCTCAGAGGATTCAGCACAAGATTCAAATCGAAATCAGAAAGCTCAGGTGGCAGTTCATTACATACAACAAGAGCTCTGGAGCAAAGTTCTGTGAACTGATTTAACAACAATCAACCTCTGTCACAGGGATGGAAAGGGGGAAGTGTGGAGATAAAAAGGAACAGCTCACGAGCCAAATACACTACTTCATCTATCAAGCATGGTGCTGGTTCTCTGTTATGGTTTGGGCATGGACGGCTGCCAGAGGAAATGGCACACTTGACACTTATTGATGATTTCACTGGTGATGGGAGGCAACAGGGCGAATGCAGAGTTCTGCAGGAGCTTTTCATGTGATCACATTCAGCCCAATGCATCAAAACTGAAACTGAAAGTGGTGGCAAATACAGTGGTTTCAGAAAAGTGTGGTTTGGAAAGAGACACAACTGTGTTTACAGTACAAGGTCCCACAATTCACACTGCATGGCAGAACAAAAACCAAATCATCTCTGTGACCCAATGCAATAACATTTTGAAGTCAAATTTTATATATAAAGTAAAGGTATACAGGCTGGGGGGTTCTGGGGGATATTGGCGAGGTATCGATCAGGGCAGGGGTATAAAACCTCTGGCTCTGGGAGTGAGAGGAGAAAGATTCTCTGGTCTGATGAGACAAAAACTGAACTCTTTGGGCAGATCTCCAAACACTCATCACTGGGCTAAAACCATCCCTACGGTGAAGCCTGTTGGAGGCGGAGATGGTGCTATGGGGCGGCTTCTCAGCAGCAACTGGTCGGAACTGAAGGAAGGATGACGGATGGATAAATACAGACAGGTCCTTGAAGGAAACCCAGAGTGCACGCAACTTTAGACTGGGGTAACTGGGTTCACCTGTCTGCCCCGACACGAACCCAAAGCATATGGCCAAGACAACACTGCAGTAACTTCAGGACAAGTCTCTGACTCTCCTGAGTAGTTTAACACTTTGGAATGATCCCGTTTTGTGCATGAACTGGACACAAAATATCATCTGATCTTCATCTAAGTTCCATGTGTAGGCAAATACAATCTATTTGAACTGTAAACACATGGCGAGCTGTCCAGGACCAGAGGACAGGACAGGACAGGAACAGTACTCTGATTCGTGTGTTATTAGCTAAAAGAAATTGTGTTTGTTCAGAATTGGAACTTTCTGTGCCGCTCTATTAGTGACCAATCAGTGTAAGAAGAAAAGCTCACATGTAGCCTCTGAACCTGCTGAGGTCATTGTTGGGGTTCTCACACTCAATACGGCTGTGGAAGGTCTCAGGTGTGAACTCTGCTCCCTGGGAAAAATAAAACACCAACACACACACACAAGAAATTCAATCAAACCCGCAGATGAACACAACAGATCCACATATAGAGTACACCAGTCAGCCACAACTTTCAAATATATAACATATACATGAAGACAAAGTACAACTAGAGGCACACAATGTGGGATATGATTTTTTACAGTGGTTTTTATGGTAAGTTTAAATAAAACATGCTGATAAGGCTGTCGAATGTCCTCCACTGAGAATGAGTCTGATGTAACTGTCACATACTTCTAAACGCTGACACTGGAGTTTCTGCTCTGTTTGTAGGTCACACTGAGACAAATGTGGGACATTGACCAGCTTAACTCCTTTGTCCTAAAGCTCAGATTCCTTGAGTTGTGTCTCTTCCACGGACAGACGAAGAAGAGGTGCAGTCTTCCTCTGAGGACCACAAACTGAAGCAAAGACACATCTTACACATACTTCATGTATTACCTGTAGTGGGAGGTCTGGGACCACCTGTCTCTGTTTCAGGTTGGTCTCTCCGTCCAGGTTGGCGGTCTCGATGTAACAAACCCCACGGGGGTCAGAGGAGTACAGCAGCAGCATGTCAGCAGGGATGATTTCATTACAGGACAGACGGACGAAGTCTCCCACTCGCACGTCCTTCCAGCACTGGTCGATGTAGGCTTTCTGCTTGCTGTGGGACAATGCGAGTCGACACACAAGGGACAAGAGACAGATTCCAGTCAGTGATGGAAACAAACATTTATTCAAGAGCTATACTTAAGCTGAGGTACTCGTATTTCAATCTGCTCCCTTATACTTCTACTCTGCTACATCTGAGTTAGTTACATTTCAAATTAAGAGCATTAGTTCATAAAATAATAAAGTAGCTTCCCCTCAGGCAGCTACAACGGTAAAATAAACTGACGCATTAATATTACAAATATTTGCATGATTTTTTTTTTTTTTTCTGCAATCAATTCAGTGCACACCTCCAACGCAGTCAAAATAAATCACGCACACAATCCGGTACAGCACATTCTGCAGCTGTGCCTGCTGCAAGCGCCTGCTCATCACAGATTACAGGCTCCAGCTGATCACAACCAACAGTTTAAATCAGCCGCTGAGCACAGAACAACAGGCCTGTTGTCTGCCCAACAGGATTCTGGTATCACTTTGTCTTCTTCTCAATGACCGACAGACTGAGAGGCAGAAAAAGTCTGCAGGAGGTGCACACAGCCAGCTAGAGAGACACAACAACTGTACATAGCAGAGACACATGCCCACCAGAAGCCTTCAGGTGTGTGTGTATTGTGTATATTAGTTCTGTAAATTTATTAATACTAAACTGTACAAGCTTTTATTAGGAAATGTAATGAGGCAACTGAACTTGCCTTAAAAAAAAAAAAAAAAAAATCTAGAGAACTGTTTATGCTAACTGAATTTTAGACAGGCGAAAGGTCAGATTTCCCAACAGTGTCTGCTTCTTCGAGTTCAGAGGACACACACAGACACACACAGACACACACAAACGCACACACACAGACACAAACGCACACACACACACACACACACACCCACAAAAACACTCCTTTGGTCAACAGGTATTATTTACACATGGCACTCATATAATCAGTGGTTAATTATTACACTCATAGTCCCTTTCCAGGCAAGGAAGACTGAAATAGAACAGACCAACAGAGGAATTGCAGCAGCTATACAGTTATGTACAACGTGAGGTCACAATTTTATCTACGATAACCTACTCCATTTTTGAAGTCCAGAAAAAAAAACCCAAAACCAAATAAGGAATAGACAAAGAGTCTGTGGTGCAAACCAGACTTTGAACGGAAAATAGCAGTTACAAGAGTTTTACGACCAGTGTGTAACTGAAAAACAGTCCCAGGAGCAGAGTCTGTTGATGATGTGCTGCTACATCAGAACTTTCTATAGTTTTGGATATTTTGGATTTCAGCATCAGTTACGTGTGGATATTCAGTTTAATTTTCTTTTAATTACTTTCAGTTTCATCTGTTTTTATTTCCATTACTATTAGCATCATGTCTAAATGAACACGTTGTCAAAAATGTCCAATAACAGCCACCATGACTTTATTCCTTCTAGAACTGAAACCTCACTTTTAAAAACGTTTAATTTGAAATATTTACCAGATATTATGGGGGGGATATTTTTTTTTTACTTATAGAACCAATGTGCCAACACATCATACATGAATGCATCACAGAGAGGGCTGTGTGGTTAATCCAGACTTGGAGGTTGTTCATTGACCTGATTGGCTGTTGTCCAGAATCAGCCTTACTGGAAATCTGGATGTGAATTATTTTTGTATTTTAGCAACACAGAAGAAAGTCATTTTCTCTGTAACTTTGTTTCATTGTTACAGTTTCATAGTTACAGTTTTTTAACAGATGTTTTATAAATTGAGCTTGAAGGTTCTTTCTTTATCTCGGAAACCGTAGTTTGAGGAAAGAAAATGTGGGAAACGTGTAACTCAAGGTTCACTTACTGAATTTCTTCCAAAAAGCTGGAATCTTTTTTAAATTTCTAGGTGGAAATCCAAACTCAAACAAGCAAGTACACAACTCAGTCACAACTTTTCAGGAATCTAAAATAAAATAAATAAATGTGACCATTTCTTTTAAAGCTAAGGAGAAGATGTTGGTTGTTGCCTCATCAAACCCACCTGCTGTAAACATGGCAGAGAAGCCTGTTGATCAAATGATCCGACTTAAACCTGCGGTAGTCTTCCCAGATATCCTTGATGGCCGTCACTGACAGCACCAGTATGATAGGAACCAGAGCGATCTCTGGCTGGAAGGCCTCCACCACAGGGACAAAGTTGAGAGCGGCAAGGAAGATGAAGTAGGCGTTGGCTAAGCGATGGAGCTGCTCAAACAGATTCTTGGGCAGGAAGGAAAGGACAGAATACTTGGTGGTACGGATCTTGTTGCTTTTATACGACTTCAGGAGTTGACTCAAATCCTCGTTCTCTGTAGAGGAAGGTACCACTGTCCTCTTCTTCCGCAGGTGCTCCGTGGTAGAGTGAAGACGGGACAAACGCTTCAAGCTATACATGAGTCCACCGCTCCTGGGGATTCAGGTCCCCCCTGCCGGGTTATGTCTCCGCTCAGGAGCCTTACCTACCTGCAATTATTCTCCAGTGGTAATCCAAAATGAAAGTTTTGGTCCATGTTCATGCTGTCTCTTCTTCTAACTGGCCGTTCTGATGTGGGATCGTCTTCCCCTGTCCCTCTGAAGTACAGGCATGGATATGACATGCAAAGTGGGAAAGCGGGGGATGAGTGGATAGTTAACTACCTGGTGACGGAAGTCAAGTGCACTCCTCTAAAGGGCGCCAACGCTGTAAACAAACTCAAGGTTCAAGTTTTACAGCGGCTTCGGGAAGACAGATTGTGTAATAAGATATAGGAGAAAGGAGCGCCACAGGGCCAGCAGCAGGGCATTGTGTTGTCAATGGTTCCCTTGGCGATCCCTCTAGATCAACACAGTGGACGGATGAATTCATGAATCTCTCTGTTAAAGAAAGTCTTACTGCACATTCAAACATACAGAAAAGATCTGTGTGTTTTGGCTCAGTGTACTTTGGAGGAAAAATAAATTTCCATTAGCTGGAGTTAGCTATAGCTATCCACAGACAAGTGGAGAGAGAGTTTCAGCACAGGAAGGACAGGCTGCTTTTCTCGGCTCAGCTTCCTGTCTCTGAAAGTCACCACACGCCACCCCCCGTGAAGTTTCGCCAGCTACACTTTTGAAGCACAATAGCTTCCCCCTCACACGGCCAGGAACTAAAAGCCTGATTTGAGACTAAATGTTCCTTTTTGTTTCCATCACATCTGAAAATACAATACAGCAAAACCTGGTGCTGCTTGTAAGGAAGAGCAAATGTAGACGTGAAGAGGGAAGTGAAACTAGTGAGGACCCGCTGAGTGTTTTTACCTGGTCTAGTAAATAAAACTCAAAATCAAAAGAGAAAACACAGGAACTATGATCCTGTATTTTCTCACCGAGTTTGCTTTATCTAGTCATATAGCTAGTTTGGGTTTGATTCTATTCTCAGCACTACACTGTCGGGGCTGAATGCTGGGAAAGTAGTGACGCTGCGTTTTAAAATCCCCACGCCCCCCCCGATTGCTGTGTCATGAGAGGCTGAACCTGTGCTTCAGTCTGAGCCAGGTGCTGTGCCCTGGAGAAATCAGGTCACGAAAAAAAAAACGCCACTAGAGGTCGTCATACCTGAGGTTGTTTTACATCTCACCGCTGCTGACAACTGTTGAAAATAGCTGAGGAATGCTGCAAATGAAAAACCTTGATCGTATCTGATCTTATGAGGGCAACCCTTTCATTAGCGTCAGAATGGATTGGGTATTGTGTAGTTACACTCTCACTTCATATTTGACTCAAGAGACAAGGAAACTGATTATCTGATAAGCTGCAGAGGAACTAAAGCAGCAGCACAGCAGAGTCCTGCACCTGCACATCTGAGCTGCTTCCTTTGAAATATTATTGATACTGCAGTGAAGAAGAAGAGCAAATTATAGACTGATAAAATAGATTTTGGGGATTATCCTGAGCACAACTAGACTATAAATGAAAAGACACACACACACACACACACACACGTGTTGATCCAGCAGGCTTTCTAAACTCTTTCCTCAGTACTTAGTAATGTGCTCACTGAATTGGAAACTCTAAAAGCTGGGAGCTAAAGCCATATTCCCTCACCATTTACTGAATCACATGTCTGGGGCAGAGCTCATCCACCCAGTTCATCTGCGGTTTCAGATGAACCTGTGCACAGTTTGACGGAGCGATGGAATCTCTCTGAGCGTGCAGCTGTAAACACCTGGATGTTCAGTACCAGTTTTTTTTTTTTTCTTTTTTTTTTTAAATCACATACTTGAGCTGTCAGTGCTGTGTTCACTCTCGCCCGTCATGCCTGATGTCTCACCAGAAAGCTATGCTGTCACTTGCTGCCTCTGCTGTTGATACAAAGCCTCCACCTCCACCCGAGAATCCAAGCTCTGAGTCTGCATATCCCCTCGCAGGGAAGTTACTTCCTCTCTACTGCTGTGCATTCTGCATTTACATACAATCTGTTCCACATGAGTTGGCTGACTGAATTATCGTGAACCAGAGATCAACATTCTTTCACACCAGTTAGACCCCTGATGCCTCTTAAGGTGCTTTTTGCAGCTACAGCCATGCAGAGAGCTCAAAGACAGCATCCGTCACTGGAGCCTGATTCAGGCTCACTCACCCACAGAACACCCGGGCGACGTTGTTGTTGACTTTCTTGTCGAACAAATACCGCCTGTAGTCTTCCAGGGCGTCTTTGATGGCGATAACGGTGAGAACCACCAGCAGAGGAATCATGGTAATTTCCTTCTGAAAGGCTTCAACTACTGGAACCCAGTTCAATAATGCCAGGAACAGGAAGTAGAGGTTGGCAGCCCTGCAAAAAAATAAAAAAAAATAAAAAAATAAAAAACAGTCAGCAGAGATTATTAGAAAGCAGTTGAAATTAAAAAAAGAATGGTCGGCTCCGGGGTCTGTGAGTTATCCCAGGACTCTTGTTTCTGGAAAGAGAAGATACTGATTAATTTTTCATGCTAATGTCACTCCTCATTCGAGGGAGCACCTCCAACTGTATTGGGGTGGAAACTCTCTGCATGAACAGAAGAAGTAATCTGAGTGAAAACACAGGCTCTGTGTTTTAGAATGAACATTATTATGTTGGTTGTTTTCATGAAAATTGTTTTTTCAGGAATTAAAAGTCATCGTCAACATGACTTGTGAAAGACTCGGGGCCAGCTGACCCTGCTGCTCTGTGTTACTCACAAAGCTCATGTTTCCTGTCTGAACACATCGTCATGTCACAACACAATTCTCCACACTACTGGGATAAAGTGTTTACACTCAAGATTAGTGTGTAATTCAACTGTCTTTGGCCAACGACTGCCATGATTTGGTGTCACAACGCTGGTTCAGTTTTAGCCAGGTTAGATCGCCATGGTAACATCTGGGCAACAGCTCTGGAGCAGCGACAGACCAAAACCTGTCGACAGCCTGACGAGCGACCGAAAATGGAGTCACAGTTCCTACAGAATCCCAACATAGACAAAAGCAATGAGTTTACTTTTGTAATAAAGAGCAACAGAGACATTTCTACATTATATATCAGTAGTATCTCTTTATCTTTTTATGGAAGACACCGTGTCCACTCCACAGTTTAAAACCACTACTTGTACTTTTTCCCTCTCTGTTATGGCAGCTGATCCAGCCTGGCTTTATTTTTTAGCTACCACTATCACTTATTCCCAACGGTTTACTCAGGTGAACATTAAACATAAATAACAGATATATATATATACACACAACTGTTCACTGGTGTGTTCATACCCATATTGAGAGGAAGGTCGCAAGGTACAGGCTGCACACCGACACATGCAGATAAACAGGTTTAACCTGCACGACTGTAATCTACAGTGAACTGCAACGTTTTGGTAAAGATGAACCATCAGAGCGGAAACCAAAGGCTGCCTGGAGCGACACGTTCCAACGCACAGACCACTGCATTCTTTGTAGCAGCTACGTGATGTATGAGGGTGAAGCACTCACGCTGTATGGTCCTTTAATTCAAAACTAAACCACTTCCACAAGCTCACTCAGAGTTAGAGGATTCCATGCTTAAAAAAAGCAGAAATGATTTAATCATATTCTGACCTGTGGAACTGCTCGAACAGGTTCATGGGGATGAAAGTCAGGAGTCTGTACTTGGTGGTGCGGATGGCGTTGCCCTTGTAGCTTTTGGAGACGGCTTCGTGCTCGTGTTGGTGGGGCCCGTGTTGGGCAGACACCGTCCTCCGCTTCCCACTGACTCTGTGCGGAGAACAGTGGGCGTCCGGGGAGCTTTTGCTGGGCAGGCCATCGGGGGCAGAGTACCAGCCTCGCCCCGAGTCTCCCGCTAGCAGACTCCGACAGCGATGCTGCACCCAGTGGAGCCGCTCCATCTACGCGGCTGCGAGAGTGGCTGGGCCCCGTCCTCTGTGCTCCACACCTGGACTCTCAAAATGTCCCCTTCCTGCAAAGAGAAGAAGTCTGCTATTATCCTGTATTTTTCTGATTGTCCGTGTCTCAATACTTTTCGCTCTAATGAGTATTTCTGGCAACACGACAGTGTACGTGGGACTGAGTCAGAATAAACTGAACACACACCCACACCCACAACTTGTTAGCAGAACACATTCGTCGTGGCTTTGGGAGTGTATGTGGAATTCAGTGACAGAACATTATAAGATTTATCATCAGCCAGTAAAAGCCATGCAGACAACAAGAGATGGATTAACCTAAATCAATGTCCACGGTGTCATATAATGCCTGAGGTCTGTGTGCTGGACACTGTGAAGGAGACAAATCCTGTGGTTTTGTTGTGGCACTGTCACATACTGTGTGATCAAGTGACATTTTTAGCTAAAGGAGACTTGGAAACACTAAATCCATCACACACACACACACACACACACAAAAAACAACAAACAACTTCATGGCTTGATCACCGCATACACACAACTGATGCACATGCCTGTCCACTCTGGATGCTACTGTCCATTTACCATTTTCTATCATTTTAAAGTCAGCTAACCTGTGTTATTGTCTGTGGACAAGAAGCATCTTAAAGAATACACTATAAACAGGAACGTCATTATAACCTATAATAATTTATAATATTAGGATTTCTATAAAGAGTTGTGAATAACTGTAAAACATCAAAGTCAGTGGATCAGAGAAAAATTCTCAGCTATGGCAGAAACATAACTGTGATGTGTTCAACTGTGCCAAAAGCAGAATGTTAATGATGGGCGGCAAAAGACAGTCCACAACACAGTCATGGAACTGTGAGATAATAAGTTATGTCCTTAAAGTTAAAGCTGGTAAACTGAACTGTTTCAGTTTTACAGGCCTGAAGCCTGCAGCAGGCTACACCAACACTACTGACTGACAGTCCGTTTGGTTTTAAGATAAGATAAGATAATACTTTATTGATGCCCGGAGGGAAATTGAGTTGTTACAGCAGCATAAACATAAATAACACGCAACTAGAAAAAAGATATAAAGTAACAAATAAGCTAAAAAAGAGCTAAAATATAGAATATAAAGAATAACCATAAAAAGAAATGAAATGCACAGCAGTGTAATTATGTCCTACATCATGAATATCATGAAAAAGAAATACTAACAACTCCAATAGGGGGATTATTATTGCACAAGAAAAAACTGTACTGTTAAGAATACTGTTGTTATTGCACCAAAATACTGTTCGTATTTATTGCACATACGAAAAAACTGTTACTATTGCACAAGAGATGGAGCATGGGAAAAAAAAGAAACAGCAGCAGTGACGCTGTTGTTATACAGTCTGACTGCTGTCGGGACAAAGGACTTCGGGTAGCGTTCTTTTTTGCACTGAGGGTGCAGCAGTCTGCGGCTGAAGGAGCTCCCCAACGTCCCCCACTGTCTCATACAGAGGGTGAGAGGGATTGCTCCGGATGCTTGCCAGCTTGGCCAACATCCTCCTCTCTCCCACAGAGTCCACTGAATCCAGGGAACATGATGATGATCGCATCATTCAGCTGCATTCAGCCAGCGAACGGGGCAGAGGCAGCATCAGAGACAGAGCACTGTGAAGAACGGCAAGGCATCGAAGAGCAGAACAGGCAGCAGGAGCAGTCACAGGAGGCTGACAACCAAACCAAAGGCAGGACTCAGCTGGAGCTATTCAACCTGCTCCTGGACCAACAGGTGAAGTTATGGTGGTGTACCTCTGATGAGATGGATGGCTGACACTGAGTTGTGACTGAGCTGAGTTTGAACAGTCTGAATAAAATTGTCTACAGGCCAATATTACACATGCAATCACTAATTACTATGGTACTATCTCAGTCAAGTGCACGTTCACAGAAAACTCTGCTACAAATACTACAAAAGAATGGCCTTGACTACAGAGAGCACCCAGGTCACACCCAGCTATGGGCTCTGTGGAGATTGCATTTCCACTCCCAGTAGTTCAAAGACAGGTCAACACAGATGAGTCTGATCATTCTGGATTTTCTTTTTTTTTTTTTTTTTTAACCTGTGTATTTGTATTTTTTTTTTTATTCTGTGTACACTGTGTTATATTTCACAGACCTCTGAACATGAGCCACACTGAAAACTGAATCTCTCTCTGTCCTGTGAGTGTTTCTACAGGCTGAGTACAAACCACACAGGAAAATAAATCAGGGAACGTGCAGGCTAATCATTAACGCGCTAGGCACTGTTATTACCTCCATTAGAGCCAGTGTCTGATTATCTTCTATCCATTCGATGACATATCTGTGGAGGTTATTTTCATGTCTGGCTTTTATTTTTATTATAATTATTAGTCTATTCACACATTTTAGCCTGTTTGATTGGTTAGTTTTTCCTTTTATTTATTTATTTACTTTGTTTCAAATTTCCGGTTTTACTCACTGCTATTTATTTATTTATTTTATATTTGACACTTAAATTATTATAAATTAAACACTTATCAGATCCAGCGTTCAACGTGTTTTGCTGGTCGATTGCTTTTTTTTTTTTTTTTTTTTTTTTTCCTCCCCCTGAGCCCAAGCATCACCGCACCTGCAGTGTCAACACAGGGGCCTCATCGAAACGAATGCGCCTCCACCTGTCTAACACTGCCCTCAGCTGATTACTATCCCTAACCTATAGAAAGCTGGGTGTTTCACGTGGTTCTGCAGGGGCTTCGTAGAACCAGAAACATCTGCTGTCAACGCTACACCTGGTGATTCAACAGAGCCTCCATGTCAGCACACCCTGGTCTTCTTTACAACTTAAACTCATGTATGTGTTAAAGTTGTATGCACAGTGCAAAACAGCTGGAGGCTAAACGTCTGAGCACACGCAGGCCTCCTCTGTCCTGTCTGTAAAAACCCTCCAGTCATCGGGGGGGGGCGAGGATTTTCTACGACACATTTCTACGCATGCTGTCGTCACTGTGGTGTCAGGCCTCCAGGCAAGAGGAACAAAGAACTGTAACAATAGGACAGGAGGACATGTGAGTGACACAGTCCACTGCTTTGACAGCGAGAGACACCTGATCTAACACTGCTTCCTTCTAATGAGCAGTTTACAGTTACACAGAGACAAAAGCAAAAGGTACACGGGTATGTATTTTTTTTTACAATGCTCTTCTCCTGTTTTAAAAATGGACCGTGACTGACTTTTCTGAGCAGCTGACAGCACCGGGAAAAAAAAGCCCAGACATGAAGAGCGAGCAAAAGAAACTCCCGCGCACTGTTTTATTATTTCACATCATCATACGGAACAAAAACAGGAAACAAGCTGTAAACACAACCCTGACATGTGACCACCTGAAGTCTGTACACCTATTGTGCTGGCAAAGAGTCGCTTATTTACACACCTCAGAATGTGAACGCGTGTGTGTACTTTTAATAATGACAGACTCGTATGGAAAGCTCACGCAGGTCTGAATCTGTTCCAGCATAATCCCAGAGACACAGTGAGGACAAATGTCTCTGTAACGTCACAGCTTTAGGTGAGGGAGAACATGTAAAATTCAAAATAAAAACAAAACTGTTTTCTTCTGTCTTGTGTGGTTCAGCGTTTCTCATCTTAAGCCCAGCAGACCTCTCCTTCGACAGCACAGGGCTCCCCTCACAGAGCTCTGCGACATGCCTAACATCCTACTGACCGTCCTCAGCACATTGGTGAGACAATGACATAACAACAGACGCCGTGGCAAATGTGTCATCTTCGTTTACAATATCAAAGTAAAAGAGCAGAGACTTGCAGCTCGGTCACCGCTGATCAGGGAGACGCCTCGCAGTCTAAACTGTCTGCACAGCCACTTAGACAGATACACATCTCTGCTTTATTTCCACTCCATGATCATATCTGCTTTCATGGTTAACAGCTTAGGAGTCAGGCCTGCATCTTACTTCCTGAAACACTGTGGATAACACCGTCACATGTGCTTCACGTGTCCTGGAAGTTTGAATGTTTAATCTTTCAAGACCCAAGAATCACATGTCAGAGTCAGGATGTCATTTCTTTCTTTCTTTTTTTTTTTTAAGAGAAAACAGTGTCTGCTGAGGGGTAGTGGACTTCAATGGGTCCCAGCCTGTCCCTGTGCAGGGCAGCCATCTTTCCAGCCATCTTTCCAGTAAGTCCCTCACTTCCACAAGTCTTAAGCATGATTTTGGAGAAGTGTAAGTAGTTTGTGGTTGCTTCACCAAAAACAAGAAAAAAAAAAACATCACAAAAGATCACATGATCTCCTCTCTCTCTCTCTCTCTCTCTCTCTCTCTCTCTCTCCCTCTCTCCCTCTCTCTCCCTCTCTCTCCCTCCCGCTCCCTCTCTCCCTCTCTCTCTCTCTCCCTCTCTCTCTCTGAAGCTTTGTTGTTCTGGTACTGAAGTGTACAGCTGTTCAGACTGAGCCTGACTTCATATGATGTAGACAGTGGAAACCTTTACCAGTCACACGTTCTGTAACAGGGATCACTCTGAGTCACTGTATCTCAGGTTGTAGCTGGAGACTGCTGCAAACCCCTGAAGGATCCCTGCGGGTCCCCAGACTCTGGTCCGACCGCTGCTTGACTTAATGAAGTCATTTCCTTTTAACTAAGCGATCTTTAGTTAAACTGACTGGTGAGATTACTCAAATGTAATTAACACCAATACTGTAGTTGCACATATTAGGGACATATTATAAGAAGCCTAGCGAAGAATAAGAACATCAGCCCAAGACCAGTGTGTGAACAGAGATGTCAGCATGCCTCCATGCCACACAGAGCTCCATCCCTTCATGGTTGAACTGGTGCAAAAGGCAGATCAAGAATCAGCAAAAGCCACCAAAACAACAAAAATACATACATAAATAAATAAATACAAATCATGATCCAGTCAGTTTACTATAAACAGCTGGGAACACAGGCGGCGCCATGGTACTGGCCTGCCTGTGATTCTGTTTTTGAGTAGCAGAGAGAGTTTGTGTGAGACAGCGTCAGTCTTTTCAAGAAATGGTGGATTAACAAAAGCCTGGACTTTAACAAAGCAGAGCGCTGTTAGTTTCCCATTTCAAATGGACAATAACCTTAACCCTGTGTGTATTACTGACAAACTTCCTCTAACCTTAATGAAGTCAACATTTTACCCTAAATCATGATCCTTCTCTAAACCTAACCAAGTTGTTTTTCTGTATAAACCTGACCAAAGCTCTACCATAGCATTGTTACAGCTAAAAGAGTTAAGTAATTAGTTTTTCAGCAGTGATTTGTAACTGTTTATCTGGGGCCTATCTCCAGCTGCACTAATTCAGGACAGTTTCCAGTGAAGGTTAGGAACAGACCACCTATATGTTGTTGTTTTTTTTTTTTAGGTATGTAAACCCATAAATTAAAGGACAGTAATTATCAGGCTAATACATCTACACAAAGTTTCCAGTCTAATACAGCAACTCTGCCATAAATCCTGTCTTAGTAAAGGTAGAACATTTGACCTGTTCCATTTCCAGGCTCAGTCAGTAACACTAGTAACACTGAACACTCAGTATACAACAATGAAGGTCAACCGCTGCTCAAATCCCAGTGAGTGAAAAGCCAAAAAACACAACTTCAAAACCTTCACAGCAGACTTCCTGCTGGATTGTTTGGTTACACTGTGTTAGATTTACCTAATAAACTGGTAACTCAGTTTCACATTTGCCATTTTGTAGCCTAAAAGCTGCATGTTTGATGTTTGCCTTTGGTGTGTCAACATAGTTGACCGATGAAGTTGACTCTGTTTCTGGTAACTGCGTTTTAGCTGCTGGACCTGCAGGACTTTCAAATCTGGCTTCTGGACCTAACCCAGCATCGGAGCATATGTGTGTTGAGGCAGGCTGAGGCAGGCTTTGTGTGCCCACTTACGAGAAACACTTTCAGTTTAGAGGAACACTTTCAGTTTTTTTTGGATCTGTTGAAGACATGACTCAGACATACAGACTGTACTGTATCATCTTAAACCAGCTCTGTTTTCCCAGCTTATCTGATCAAGGTCTCTAACTGAAAGAGTCTCGAAGCTCACAAAAACTTATACTGAAGCTACAGGCTGAGGATCAGGGACAGTTCAGCTGTGCAGGGTCTCTGTCCTCAGCTGCCAAGTATCGACACCGGGGAACGGAGTCTGTATTTCTGTTCCCTGCTTCACTGTCGTAAAGCAGCCTGAAGGAGAAAAGAAAGAGGCCCCGCGGGACGCTGTTGTTCGCCTCTGCACATTGTTCACAGTTACTGAAATGAATGAACAAAACCCCTCTGGCTGACCCTAAAAGCCTCACCGCGCCACCGACAGATGACACTTACCCTGTTTATTTCCATACGCCGTGGGGGTTTGAAGTGAAGCAACAGCAGCCGCTACATCGCTTCGGTCACATCACTTGCCTGTACAGCTGAGTGCGAGGCGCACAGGGGGAGCTCACAAACAACCACCCTGTATCACCAAACCAGGATGTGAAAAACTAGCCTCGCTCGCCGAGCTGTGAGACGTTCCGCTTTCCAGTGCAGCGTCGTCCAACCGAACCCCGCTGATACTTTTCTATATTTTAAAATATTCTGTACAGTAGCAACAATATATCCAAGGTTTATTTCAAACCAATATAAGATATGAATTATTGGGCAATTTATCTTAAATTCGGCATCTAAGAGATTAATCGTTTACTTTTGGTTAAGGTACATTTTATTCATTTACAATAGCTTCACTCTGAATCTTGCACCCATACCAGCGATCAAGGTTACACTAAATTGGAGATCTTGTAATGGAGTTCGGCGAGCTTGCCAACATCAATAAAATTCTCTGTATGATAACCAATATAATAACAGTCATTTCGCAGAAGGACTCGTATTTATACACCGCATAATATGCACGTCACAACATTTCCATAGGTGCATATTAAGAAGTCATAAAAGATCACGAAGCTCATTTTTCCCAGTTATATGAACGCAACTCATTTTACCATGTGACTGACATCAGCTGATCGGCGGGCGGAACTGGATAAAAACATGGTGGTTTTACTGAGCAGGTTACCTGTCACAGACTGTCTAAAAGTAAGTACCAAGCGTTGTGCTGATGAATAATGATACGAGTTTGGTTTAATAAATGTCTAATGTTACGACTTATTCACAGCAATCGCAGAGAGCGCAGTCATCCGTAGTCAGCACATTCAGCAGCACGTAGTTTCAATACATGTGTCCTACAGACTGTAGATCTACTTAAAACACAGCTATGAAGAAGCTGTTGTATAGTGGCCTCCAGTTAACTAAATGTATGGGCTCATTAGATTATTGATTCCTTTATTATGAAATGTACGGAGTCTGGAGTGTGCCATCAAAATAATTATAAACGTCAGCGTCTGACTATAATCTCTCTCTCTAAGTTGTTATAATTTGATTTCATTGCCATTACACATTAAAATAAGTTTAATATTAGCATTAAACAGACTAAAGTAATAAATCTGTTTCCTTAGTATGTCTTGAAATGAATGAATCATTTAGTTTTAAAATAAAATATATTTTGTGAAATGTTACATTTGGCTTAATTATCACCAATATAATATATTAATTATTGGGCCTCTACCTTAAATTCAGGTTCTAAGCGATTCATCGTTTGCATTTTGTTAAGGTACATTTTATATGTTTACAATAAATTCACTCTGAATGGCGTGACCGACATCAGCTGATCAGCAGGTCTTACATGTCTGTTATATTCCATCTCACATTTCCTTTGTCTCGCAGTAAAATGCGTAGCCTACTGATGAGCCAAAACAGTTTGTCCAACCAGTGTCCAAACTGCACCCTGAACCATACACCAGCAGGGTGGAGTCCCATCACCATCATCAAAAATCTTGTGCCAAGATAACCCCTCTGGCCCCTCTTTTTCCACACTACCGTACCAAATGCCAAACTCCAGTCCTCACAGTATTGCCTGCTGTGTAGCTGTGTCACAGGGTGGTGGATGGACTGTGCGGACGGGAGCCTCCTCGCAGGGGGGATTACAGCGCCACCTGGAGCCTGGAGGAGTGGCTGGAGCTGCTCAGCTCCCTGACAGCCTTCTTCCGCCTGGCGGTGGGGAACAACAGCTCAGACGAAGAGGTGAGACAGCAGCGGGACAGGAGGGACTGTTTTAGCAAAGGCTGTCATTTAGAAATAAATAAAAAAAGTTGTCTTTGATCATACAGCACACAGTGTGTGAGTGTGTGTGTGTGTGTGTGAAGGAAGCAGGTGTTTTTACTTTCAGCAGCAGTTAAAGAGCAGCTGGACGTATGGTGGCTGCTCTCAGGTCAGATTCTTAGCTCTGCTCCTGCTGGCTGTGCACAGGTGCTGGCGGGGCTGGCGGACGTGGGCAGCAGCCATGCTCAGATGTTGCTGAGTGTGCTGAGAGCCAGAGAGGAGGAGATCCGCCACTCTCTGCTGGACAGAACCAACTCCATCTCCTCTGCTACTCTGCAGGATTTTGACTGGCAGCTAAAGGTGAGCTAAAGTTTGATCCCTCAGTGTTTTAATCTGTTGCTTTTCCAATGTAAATGGGCTGGACATGCACACCTGAGCTGACAGTAGGCAGGGTGACACACTCAAGGCATCAGCTAAGCACGTATGCAGGATGAGTCTTGTCACTGATTGGTCAAAGGCCTGCCTGCAACATTTGTTTGGCATCTGACTTCTGGCCACCTCCTGCAATGCCACTGTGTCTAAACGTCACCTTTTCTATTTCCTGTTCCTGGCCCCGCCCATCCTCTTCCTCCAGCTGGCTCTGTCCAGTGATAAGATCTCATCCCTCCACACTCCTCTGCTCGGCCTCAGTCTGGATGTGAGAGAGAACGGAGCCCTGCGGCCTGTCGCCATGGAGATGAACAGAGAGGAGTTAAACACACTCATCAATTCACTAGAGGCTGCTAATAAGGTAGACACAGACTCTCTGTGTGTGGGTGTGTCTGTGTGTGTGTCTCTCTGTATATGTGTAGAGTTGCGACTAGTTCATTTTAAAATGAAATTTTCTAGATAACGTTTGAAAAAAAAAAACACTTTTGGTTTTATGTAGCTGATCCAAGTAAGAAAAGGATCTTAACACAGAACTCCACTGATTTAACATGTGCACATGTAACACTGTTGGATTCACGACAGACCGTTCAAAAGCTACCCTTTGGTTCTATTTTAGTATTGTAACATTTAAAAGACTAAATGATCATTTGAAAAAAAAAAAAAAAAAAAAAACTTGCAAAAAGCACTGAGAGGGTGCAGATCTCCACCAAGGCCAATGGCAAACAATGTACACCAGACTTCAGAGAAAAAAAATCTAATTTATAGTAAACAATCCAGACCTGCCCCACAATTGAATGGATTTTTCTCTGGCCTGTTCCCTGTCTGCCCAACAAGTTTGGTGCAAATTGGTTCAGCACTTTTTGCCTAATCCTGATGACAAATAAGCAAATAAACCAACAAACCCATAAACAAAACAGACAGAGGTGAAGACATAACCTCCATGGCAGAGGGAATAAAGACTGACCTAACTTACAAAGGCTGAGAAAGACAAAGGGTCACAATCGACTCAGGCCAAGGGACGCACAGGCACTTTTCAAAAATGCATGAATGAGGTATTAGATATTTATAAAGGTATTAGGAGAAACACTGCCAACTGCTGAATTTTTCACATTCATGGAGACTAAAGCCTGAGTGGCTGTACTGTTACAGTACAGAGCCAGAGCTCTGCAGCACAGTGGCTTCAGAGAGTGTTCACTTTTTGCTTTCTGAAAATGGATTTTTTTTTTTTTTTTTTTTATTTACCCATGATTCTACACTCACTAACCCAAAATGACAAAGTGAAAAAAAAACATTTTTAGAAATTTTGGAAACTTTATTAAAACTCAAAAACTGAAAGGGCTTATTTATTTAAGTATTCTGACCTTTAATCCAGTACTTTGTAGAAGCCCTTCAGGCAGCAAACACAGCTTTGAGTCCTCTCCAGTTCCATCAGATTGCATGGGAAGCATCATCTCCAGGTCTCTCCACAGACTGTTCTGTGAGGATCTGCCAGGAAGGAAGGGAAGAAGTCACAAAGCTGTAATTGCTGCTAAAGAAGCTTCTACAAAAGTATTGAATTATGGGTCTGAAATATGGCAGTTTTATCAATTTAAAATCAAATCTATGACAAAATAAAGTCTGCAAAAACTGAAGCAACTATACATCAAGGCAAACAGTCACATCAATAACTGTCAGGATTTTCTAATAAATTACAGTATAAATCAGTGGTTTTGGCCCTTAATGGGATTTATTGGCATTAAGAAAAACTCCAGCAATGTCCCTTTAAAGCTGCATGAATTACCTTTTTTGGCCACTTGGGGGCAGAACTGTAGAACAAGCTAAAAATCACATGCTCTTGACTGTTACCGATTCACTGTGAACGGCACCTTTCACAGTACACAGTCATTTTATGTATTGTCAATATAGAAACACTGGATAGGGCACCTTTAACTATCCTCATTATTAACATTAACAGCTAACAAGCTAACAAGTTGTTCCACTTTTTTTTTTGCCAGCATTAAATATCTGCGGTTACTAAGTTATACACGAAATGCTAAAAATTTTTATTTATTCATGTCTCCCAGGTGGTGCTGCAGCTGAAATGACAGAAAGATGGTGGACCTCTGATCCCATTAAAGCCCATGAGCACAGGAGGTCCAGTGAAAGGATGTCATGTCATCACAAACATCTGAAAGAGCTTCTCTCCCCGCGTCGACACAGTTTATTCAGACGTAACGATGATTAGCGAGTGCTGTCCTTTGTTATTCAGTGGTGTATGTGAGCAGTCGAAACACTGTGGTGTTTTTTGCAGCGCACTGTGTTGTGTCATGAACATGTTGAAGTAAACGTTTCTTTGCTTTTTGATTTCATCGACTTTAATTCAACCTCTGTTTTACTAAGTGCCTTTGTTTCCTGCCTTTATGATGAGTGGTGCCATTATATATGACTGATCACTTCACAGAGAGCAGGAATGAAGCCGGCATTTCTCCGGTCATTGATGCTTTAACAGACAGTTAACTGGGACTGCAGAGATGCACTACATTCAGCTGGTGTGGGAGAAACTGGTCTAAGGTGCCGAGTGTGATGATGGAGCTCCATCTGTCAGCAGGCTCAGCAAACACAGTCCAGGAAAACAAATCTTTACAAAACACAGCTTTAAAATGACTGGAAACATCTGGGCTCTAACAATTCAACCAAACTTTCTCCAATATGATGTCTGAACTAACTTCAGGATGAAATTTAAGAGTCTTGTGACTGCTGTGAACGTTTCCACCTCCTGAGTTATGCAGTGGGAAAACAGGTCTGTGTGCCTCTCTGCAGTGGTATGTGGTATAACAACTGAACTGATGAGCCAAGCAACACTATATTCTAAAATCTGATATTTACCCAAAGGTAAATATCTAAAAGATAAACTGATTATTGAAATCAAAAAGATTCCGATTCTCCTCAGTTAATTTCATTCTCACCGTTAGATTAGGGCACCTTTGGTAGTAATACAGCAAAGGTCAGAAAATTTTCAGAAACATTAGGATTTGATTTAAGTTGTATTGAAAATATATATTAGGAATAATCCTCTATGGCTTTATGACAAATCAACAACACATACAGTTTTGAAAAGGCAGTTGCCTGTGTGAGTCAGTTAGAAATCCTGCTCTAAAATTTGGGTAGTTTAATTTTTTTGACAAAATACAAAGATTATTCAAGTAGTCTGATTTTCCTTAAGGAAGTATTTTGATCATTTGAGCTATCGGAGGGAGTTTTGACATGAATTGTAACCCCATTTGACTGAATTCTTAGATTTTTAAAATGTCTCTGGTGAGCTATAACCCAGCCAATAAATCAGCTGCCTGATATTTTCAATCCATGTTTGTTAATCGCAGATACAGGAGCTTCAGAAAGTATTCAGACCCCTTTAGTTTGTTTATGCTTTGCGTTGTAGATTTAGCTGTACATTGATAAAATTGACATTTTCCTGTCAGTAGTTACTTCTTGCCGACTTACTCAGTTTGTCCAGAGGGTCAACTCCATGATGAGTCCTGGTGGCTCCAAACTTTTTCCAGGAAGCTCCAGGAAACTTTCAAAGCTTTAGAAATGATTTTAGACTCTTCTCCTGAGAGAGGACAGAGATCCACACAGAGCCTCTTGGACTTCTTAGCTTAGCTTTTGTCCTAACATATAGTATGAAGGTGTGTGCCTTTCAGAACTATGTCCAGCCAATTCAGTTTGCCGCAGGTGATCTCAATCAAGCTCTAGGCACCTCTGAAGGATAATTAAAGCAAAGAAGATGCAGCTGAGCAGCTGAGCTTTCACTAGCAGATCACCACCCAGAGTGGGTGTGTCTCTGCAGCCCTCTACCTCTCTGGCTGGACCGGATGCTGAGGGAGGGTTACACATTACAGTGCTACCTGTCATCAGCCTCCACCTTTCACCGGCGTTCTAGGAGCTGTTCTCCCCGCTGCCGCAGAGAGAGCAGCATTGGAGGAGGAGGATGTATCGTTACTGCTGAAGAAATGAGCTACGTCCACTGCCCAAAATATCGGGGAACAGGAGACCCATTCTCCACCCACCCAGCATCCTTTTCCCATGCTGATGACCTGACAGTTGCTGAAATGCATCCAACCAGGCGACTGGATGACATTTTTATATCTGATGGATGCATATTTTCACACAGCGCCAAGCACTTTCTCCAAATGTGTGGAGAGGGCATTGAGAGAGAGAGCGGGCCATGAGGATTCTGACCTACATAGACGACTGGCTGATCCTCTCCTCCTCACAGCAGGGATGATGATCTTTCTTTGGGATGATGCTCTCAGGAGAGCTGCAAGCTGGATTAACACAGGCCAAGCAATTAGCCCCCGATGTTGGACAGGCACAGCTCTAGTGTTCCTCAAATCTAAGTTCGCTCAGGGGTTAAAAGTTGGAACAGTAAGGTTGATTGGATCTCTAAGGGGATTGATCAGAAAAAGGTGTGCTGATGTTTGCCAAGGTTTTAAGGCTCTCAGGATCAGAGGTAGTAAGGAGTCCTGGTTTAAAAACCAGGCAGCATATGAGGATTTTCTCAAACTCCAGCTCAGTATTTTAGAACATGGGTGTAGAAGGTGTAGTTGGGTGCAGGGTGACATCCTTATCGCTGAGTCGTTGGCCAGCCCTCCAGGGTGTCTTTGAAGATCCTGCTGGTCCTATGGAGAAGATCCAGTCTAACAGACAGTCCAGTTTTCACCAGTGTGAGCAGCAAAGGCAGCCACGTCTACTTAGAATATAAGTAGAAATAGATGAGAAATAAAATAATCAAAGCTAAGAGTGGGCAGAGAAGAAAGTGTGTGTGTGTGCTCTGGGTAACTCAAGGTGACATTTGTGTCGAGGCTGCAGCCTTCCAGTTGATTAGACAGCGGGGCTGTCTGATTAGTAATAAGAATGGGTACGACTGCCGACAGACACTGTCATGCTAAATGTGCTAATGGCATTCGTCTTCACTCCAGAGCTTCGCGTTAATCATGAGAATGAGCGTTGCCTCCGACAGCTGCAGACATGCTAACTGGACTAATGGCATTCTCCTCCAGCCGCTGCAGTTTCTCTCCAGAACCTCAGTCCCTATAAAGAGCAGCGGGCCTTCATGTCTGCCGTGTCAGTGTGCAGATGGATAGAAAAAGAGGCTGTGTCGGTGCTGTGCTCAGTCAAAGCTGTTACAGCTAGAGCTGAATGTGAGGAAGAATCGGTGCACTTCTCTCCTCTCAGAGGGATGATGTTACAGTTTGCTTTTTTTTTTTTTTTTTTACTGATTATTTAGTTATGAGGGCTTTATAATAAACTGTAACCACCATAAAATGTAGAAAAGGAGTTACTGTCAAATGTAAGCATCCCTGCTGCCTGCAGAGATATATAATGTCTGTAAGACACTGATTTCCCTGCTGAACTGCAGTGAAATGACCAACAATCGAAGTCCAGTTCGAGATTTAAGCTGCCTCATTAGCTCAAAGGTTCAGATGCCTCTGATTTCCTGGTGCACATTGGATCTTCTATAAGTTTTGCTTAAACCTATCCAGCTCATATGAAATGAAATTCAAATCTGATGTATGGAACTGTAGATAAATTAGCTCATCCTCAAAAAATTTCACATATAAATGCACAAGTCCACATGTTTCAGGTTATTTGAATGAGGTTTATGTTATCATGGCTGGATGAACCTGTTAGAGGGCCCTGGGGAAAAATCCTTTTGTTGGCCCCCCATAACCACCAAAAACAAACAGACAAAACCAACATGTAAACCAATAAAAATAGACTTTCACTGTGGCTGGTAGAGATGTCAGCAGTTTTATTTAAACTCTATTCTTTGAAGTCTCTATAAGTTGACACAAAGAATTTGTATTTTGTGTTTTCTCCCTCTCACACGTATCCATATGCTCCCACTCTCTCTCTCTCTCTCTCACACACACATGTCCACACAGTCATTCCTGCACAGTGTCTTATGTTATGTCTTATGTCTCATCTTTAGACAAGCAGCAAGACACACACTCACTCACGCACACACACACACACACACACCGCAAACACACCGACATCCCATTCCACTTGAGAGCACATATAGAGCATGAGAGAAGAATTGTACAGTAATTTTTACACAATAAGAGTCCAGCACATGTCCTCCCCGTCCCACAGCCTGTGGGCAAACCAGTTGTTCAAGGCTTGCATCAGCTACTCCGTTCACAGAGAACATGCGTCTATCTGCTCTGGGTTCTTTGTGGTAAAGAAAGGCAAGCCATTTTTTTTCTTTTCTTTTTTTTCCCCCCGTAATTCTTTTTTTCACCTCCTGTCTGTCCACTCTGCTCTGTCCACAAACAGCAACACTGACAGCGTGGAGACCAGCCTTGCAGGAGACTTGCCGGACACTGAATTCAAAAGATTGTCGTTGTAATGCTGGAATGTCTTACTACGATCTACGCTTAGATAATGGTACTGTACGTCAGAGCCTCAGAAAAGATCTTAAAGTGTCCACTTCTGTCTCTGGTACTCCTTGTTCTTCTTAATCTAAAAAAGTACAAGATGGTTTGCTTTAAATTCTACTCACTAGATAGAAGTTAAGTTAAACCCTGTGAAAATATTGAGATTCTTGGTAAAGGCACAATATTCAGCCATGAGAAAAGAGCGCACTGCTATATTGTATCCTGTAGAAGCCTATCTGATTTTTCTGCTTTTTTTTTTTTTTTTTTTTTTTTTTGAAGCCCTGATAAGACAGGCAGTTGTCCTGATCCTTGAGTTGCCATACTGCAAAAAATTTTGTCCTCAGCTGGGGCGAACCTTTGAGGAAGAAAACAGGTGTCACCGCAGACAGAATTCTGGTTTGTTCCAACTTGGGTGTTTGGGCGACCTTGTAGCTTTGGCCATCATTTCTATCAGTAATAATATCCAGGTCTCTACAAAAAGCCAGCACCTCCGGATTCCACACAGTTTGCAAGTGAGATGACAGAGGATGGCCTCACAGGCCAACAAAGTTGTGTATCGCTAAGAAATTTATAGTTTATGGGTTTTGTGATGGCAGCAGGTTCAAAATGAAACACTAACAGAACTAGAACACAAAGAAACCTGATCTGAGTGTTTGCTAAGTCAGACCCCCTTAGGTCTAGAATGTGGGACGTATATCATGTGACTGGGGCCAGAACAAAGAATTATACAAACACACAATTTGTCTGAGTTTACTACCACATCAGGTGCCTCTGCTGTCCATGTTAAACTTCTTAAAGTGTTGGTGTATCTCTAGAAATTACAGCTGTATTGTATGATTTTGCATCTTTCAATTTAAACCTTTTTTTTTTTTTATGTTCAGTGCCAACGCAGGAAGTGTAAATTTCCCTACCCTTGACCCAGTGTTTTAGTTACTGAACCCTAACCACAGAGTACTTTAATCATTTGCCACAACCACAGTTATGCTAGAATTGCTAGTTCTCTGAAGAACTAAAAAAAAAAAAAATCAGTGTGATAAATCATTTCTATTTTAATTCATGTAGTATGGAGAAAAGAACACAACAGTGTTTGTTGGTTGTTCTCTGGATGGGACCTTCCAAGCTTTTTGTACAGTCATGTAAAACAAGACTGAGAAAACACTTCCTAGTGTTAAACACTAAGCTAGCGTTTAGCAAATGAGTGTTTAGCAAATGAGAAACCTGGCTATCATTTGTTCTTGACTTTCTGTGTTAGTGTGCAGTGAACATTCCTGTGTGCAGCTAGCCATTTGCATTCATTCATTCTAACATAAAAAGCATAAACACGAACACATCAGTGCATGTCTTATCATATCAAAAATATTCACACTTGCCATGTGTGAATATTGTAGAAATTGTCATTGGTATGTACTACATTATCATTTAATGTAATTGTCCAATATTGACATTTTTACAGTTGGTGACTGATAAACCTGATCTGATGCACCCACGCACTGTGGATGACTGGGAAAATGCTGTCTGCTTTGATGTATCCTGGTCCCAGCTGCACCACCTTGACGGCACAGTGAGCCTGTGGTTTAAATACCGCAAGGTCGTGAACCGAGCATCACTGAAACTGTGCCTGCCTGGGGATGAGGTGTTAATGGGTTGGCAGGTATTAACTACTGCCTTTACACTGGGTGATGCCTGCAGATCAACATGTTGCTACCAGCAAGGCCTTACACGTTGAACGAAATAACGTTGCCTGTCGTGCCAAAGAATGTTCAGAAATATTTTTGTGGAACATTCAGATGGAATGACCCGGCTACTTCAGATGAAATCATCTAATCAATCTCACTAACACCTTGAAATGAACATAAATGCAGCACAGAAAGCAGCTCCATCCATCAGCCTTGGCACTGTAGAGCGCTGACATCAGCTGTAACACCAGTAAGCTACAGGGACATGGAAAAGTCACACTATTGACTCGAGGCAGCTGTTATCAGGGCCAACATGGTATTTCCAGGAGCTGTAAATACATACTGTAAATAATTTTCGGGTCACTGAGCGTACATTCAAGTTACAAAGTCCCAGCCAGAAAATCTGTGCTGTAAGCCTGCCTCAGCTTACTGTGTGTAACAAAGCCTTTGAGCCACGAGATGGAGAAAGAATGCACATTTTTATTACATTCGGCTCACAAGGGCTCACTGAATGCATTTATGAAAATGCTATTAATCATAAGATATGGCCATCAGAGTCACCAGATCTCAACCCAGCTGAACGCAACAATGTCTTGGACAGAGCTCTCCACCACCATCTTTTGGAGGAATGGTACTCTTCTACAGAACTGGAGAATCTATGACAAGGAGCACTGAGGCTGTCACAGCAGCTTACTAACACGCTACCTGTTGGTTTTTCTTTGCATTTCTCACCCATGTGTAGATGTTAGAGTTCCTGATGTAAAAGAACTGTCATCATCACATATCAGCCATAGTCCTTCACTAACTTTGGTAACATCTTCTCTGTCCAGCACACATGCCATGATATAACTTGTCTGATATATAACTTGTTTTGATGATATAACTTGATATATGATATAACTTGTATTTTAGGCTTTTCTTTTATTTTACAGTTTTCAGCACAGACAGGAAGGTCTGCCTTAAAAAAAATGCTTCACTTTAGTTTCCTGCCCTGTCTTTCAAGTGACACATAATATTGGACATGTCAGTATTGGACAATTCTGTAAAACCCTGGAATATGTTCAATTACAATGTCTGAGAACGCTTGTCTTTATCTGTACATGGCAAGTATGGTTAAAGTTAGGGCAAGACTTTGGTTGGAAATGTGGTTACGGTTGGGCAACTGAGACACTTGGCAGGGGTTAGGGAAATTGCAGGTCTGTGAAAGACCACCAGCTTCAGTCTCCTGCATGAAATGCCAGACTTGTGCCCCCCCCCAATTCCCTGAATTCCACACCCTCACTTCCCCCTCACTATACTGTGTTCTGTAAAGGACACACTACTTCCTACATTAGCACTGAACATAATTCGTGAAGTTACGAATTGTCCAATGTGGACGTAATTTCTAGGGACACTCACATAGACATCACTGTGTATGCTCTTTCTGTCTTTGCCACTAGGTTCTCTTCTAAAACGTATTTGGAGTTTGAGCTGGAACAAAAATTGAACTTGGGTCTTACAACTGATCCCCAGACCTTAATAATAAACAAAATGTTGACCTCATGCATGCCCTTTAACTATTTAACACTTTGAGGTGGATGGGCTTCTATGCTTATATACAACATAGTGTCAGGTATCTGACAAAAACGTTTTTCAGAAGACACTGGCACCAAGCATCTCACCACCAGCAGCGTGCTTTATCAGGGCTTGAGATTTTGAATGTGGTTTTGAAAGCGTGGTGACATCATTGGTCATTCTTTACCTGATTTCTTTTAAAGAAGATTTGCATTGTACATGCTCACAGACACTGTGAGGATACTGTTGGTACAAATCCGACTACGTTTTACTTTTTGAGAGATTAGTGGAGTTCCAATTAACATCTGCCCTGTGCTTATCTTAAATGCCATGATTGTTCAAAAGCATACAGTATAATGATTATAATACAGTGGCCCAGTAGAGCCATGCAAAGCTTTGTTTTGTTTTGTTTTTTTCATAGATATGAAAGGGAACTAAATTTGGTTTACAGTGCAAAAGCAGGTAAATGCACATGCACTCTGCACAATCCTAACAAAATCATGGCATTCGTGAAAAGCAATGTAACTATGTTTATTAGCTCACAGATGGCTGTCAGAGAGGGATTCCAACACAAGGATACACACCCAGCTCCACAAAAATGACCCTCCGTCAGGGCACTGAGCCCAAAATCAAATGAGGACTACCTCACCACGGTGGCATTCACCCAAACATCTTCTGTTTATCAGCTGAAGGAGCTTCAATCAAAAGTGAAAACTGTTTTAGTTACCCACTGTTTTTGCACTGGGCTTCTGTGTCGCTCTCTTTTTTGTTTGTTTTTTACCTTAAGAGCAAATTAAAGTTGTGTCCCATTCACATGCAAAAAGTGAGATAACAGAAGGTAAGAAAATGAGATAGAACAAATGAAAGATCATTGCCCATAACGTTGGGGTCACCAAAGTCTTTTTGGCAAGTTTGGACTTAGAAATACCATACCTCTACTGTGTCTTAGTATTTTTTATCTATATCTATTTTGTATGGATGAGTACAGTAAAAGTGATAGAATTTTTAATAAATTATACCTCTGTTTTATATACACACACACATATGTATATATATGTGTTTATATATGTATACGTATGTATGCATGTATACATATATACATGCATACATACATGCATATATATTTTTTTAAAATACAATATAATATATTAAATTGTATTTACATTGTAAAGACATCCAGCACTACTCGTTCCAAAACATGATTTATAGAAATGGACTGAACACTCCTCTGTTTTCATTGCTGTACAAGACCTAGGTAGCTTTTCTAACAAATCACGAGCAGCAGTGCTGCCACACAGGCTCACTACTGCCACCCTAGTGGACATAGTAAAGCCAGTAGACCAGGTTGAAAAAGGTGAATGTGATTGGGAAGACGACACGGGACCACTTGTCTATGGCGTTGACATCCGTGAGGTCAGGGATCTTGACTTTGAGCTGTGAGGCCCTTCTCCTCAAGCGGCCCTTCTTATGGCCTATTGGCCTGTCGAGGGCCGGTCGTCCGTACAGGTCTCGACTCGTCATAGGCTTGCGGTACTGTATGCTGGCGCTGTCGTAAGAGAACATGGTGGCCCGAGGGTCGTTGAGTGCACCCATCATATCTGCTCCACCCATCTCACTGGTTAGGTTGGTCAGGAGGATGTTGCCATGAGCATCAACCTAAGGGATGTTATCAGATTTCATTAAATTCATTTTTTTAACCAAAACTCAAGTAGGCAGCAAAGTCAAAACAGCATTTGATTTTGGTGTGGCATGCATTTATGTAGGCATTTTCCTTTTAAGAAAGCTTCTTTTAGAAAGATTTTAGGGAAGCATATAATAGTTTCTTAGAGGAGTTAGAAATCTTACAACACCTTGTGTCAACAACTAAAAGGTGGAAGAAGAACGAAAACTCCAGGTGTATGCTTCAAGCAAACTGCTTATCGGATCATCTCCCACACCTGCATCTGACACTTTTTGCAACTTTCCGAAAACCGACAAGCCAATGATCATACCCTTTTTATGCTGCAATTGGCTGTGTGTGGAAGTTTTACAGTGAGCAGGGTTTGAACTTCACAACATTTTACCCTTTATTATTTTCGTAACACAACTGCTTCTGTCGCTTTTTGACTAAGGACGCAGTGTTTTCATCCTACCTTTGACTGCAACCATTCAGATGTGGTATAAACACTGGTGTATTTAGATATGGCCATAAGATAGGTCCTTTGCAGCACCTGCTGTTGGCTTGGTGTGTGGGCTCTATGATGCCATTTTCAAAATCATATGAAAACTGCACAAAACCTTTTTCCCACCTGCACTTTGTTGCTCTCCAGTCTGCTCTTATTCTCATTGTTGGACTTCGCAGCCTTTTCTGCTACCTTCTTCTGCAGGTGAGGACCACGGCCAAAGAAGATGTAGTTGACAAAGGCATACTCCAGCAAGGCCAGAAAGACAAAGACAAAGCAACCCATGAGGTAAATGTCAATGGCCTTGACATACGGGATCTTGGGCAGAGTTTCTCTCAGGTGGGTATTGATAGTGGTCATGGTCAGCACCGTGGTTATACCTGCAGACAAGTAGAAAAAAATCCCAATCACCTTGACAGTCTCTTACAATTTTATTCTCTTTTCTCTGTTTCAGTAGCAGCATGGCTCTTGAGATATGTAGGTCAGTGTGTAGGTCAGTCCACCACTTTGGTCCAGACTGAAATATCTGGACAGAAACTGGATAAACTGCCATAAATTAAAATAATAATATAATATAATAAAATAAAAACTCAGGGTCCTTAGAGGATGAATGCAAATAACTTTGTTAACCCTTTAACTTTTCATCATCATTTTTATTCAGTGTGTAAGTCTCTGAGTGGTACATTTAGGTGCTGAGCGGTTACACCTTGTAGTGCAGATAATCCACGTGGTTACAAATTTTGAGCTGAGAAGCACGAACCCACTGAGAGCATAAATCATGCATCTTCCCATCTCTTATGCATTCTTCCTAAAAGAGTACTTGCCTCAACTGCTCAAAGCCCTGATCTGGCCAAGTATCTTGGAGAGATAAGAGATGGTGAGTTCAGGGCTGTTTTCCTTTGACAACTGTTCAAAAAAAAAAAAAAAAAACTAAAACTGGATGTGGGAATTGTCTTTCCAGGCTGTTACAGGGGATCTGCATCTGTCTGACTAGGACTAACTCAACCTCCTTATCAAATGGCTAAGGCCAGAGTCATCAGAACATTCCTTAGAGCCACATTTCTGTGCTGTTTCTAGCTGATTGCCTGTGTGTGACTATATATTCAAAGGTACTTATTGGTGATGTTAAGCTGGGTCCAGTCATGGTTAAGCTTTCCTTAACCTTTGCCTCCACTTAAACCCATTTTTATGTACTGTACTTTCACAGATGACCACTGCTTCGCAAAGGAGAGTGGATTCCGGTAAAATTTACTAAAGTGGCAGTAATTAAGTAGCTCTACTGTGCTCTGACTCACCTCTGGTTCACACACTGACACGGCCCGAGTAATGGAAGACTTATAGCCATTATAAACACTGGAATGGTTCGACCATTAACTTGATAAGCCTTTGTCGCCTCAGTAACTCAGGCCCTTCTAGCAGGCCAGCTGACACAGAAGGTTCTCTCTTGCCTAATCACAATATGACTGCAAGATGACTCGAGAGGAGCAATATGACTGCAGTTAGAGTGGAGCTGTCTAAAGCAGTGGCAGTCCCAATTTGATACTCTATAATCCTCCACAGAAAGTCCAGAGAGTCTTTTATTTCCAGCCTAATTAACAACAATGTGTAAGTACCTCTGTCTTCATGTATATATTGGGATATTGCACTGGATGATGAAAAGCTTCAACTTGAGATATTAAAGCAATCATTCAAATCAAACATTTAAAGCAACCTCATGATGACACTAGAGGTATGTCTGTGCAAAATGTTATCTCAATTAATAGAAAATTCATATTTGTTGAGATAGTTTTAGTGTCGCCCAAAGCATTCAAAAAAAGAAAAAGAAAGAAAAGAGAAAAAAAAGGATGGACAATAGAGTTTGTATGCAAACCCAAGCCCACTTGGGTCATGGTACAGCCTGCAACATCAGTCTTATACTACTACATAAACTACGCCTTTGAGGACCTGCAGCAGAAATGAAGCTATGTAACAGTACCAAAGAGGGCTCCACCGAAGAAGACCTAGAAAAACCCCACTTTGGAAAAGAGAGACATAAAAAAGCTAGACTGAAATTTAGTAAAAGGCATCTCGACAGCCCACAATGCATTTGGGAGACTTTCCTTTGGACAGAGGAAACAGAATTAGAGCTTTTTGGTGAGTCACATCAGCTCTATGTTCACAGAAGAAAAAAAAAATGAAGCTTTCAGTGAAAAGCATCCCCACTGTGAAACATGGAGGAGGCTCAGTTATGTTATGGGATTGCTTTGCCGAGTCTGGTACACGTGGCCATTATCAAGACATTCTGGAGGGAAACATGCTGCCTAGTGTCAGAGAGCTCTGTCTCAGCTGCAGGTCGTGGCTACTCCAGTAGGATAATGACCCAAAACATGCATGTCAAAGCAGCTGAGAATGGACGAGAAGAAAACATTGGAGCATTCTGAAAAGGCCTGATATGAGTCCTGATCTTAATCGAACTGAAAGAGCTGAAACTCTGAGAAGGCACCCATCAAACCTGAGAGAACTGGTCTCAATAAAAGCTACAGCATGAACTTGATTACAGTGATTGTCCCAAAAGATTTGTGCTACAGAATATTGGGTTAAGGGTCCCAGTATTTTTGTCCACACCATTTTCATTTTTTGTATTGTTTTTAGTGTGTTTTTTTTTTTTTTTTTTTGTGGAAGGATACCAACACATTTAGCCATGTCTAGGTAAAGCAAAATATAAGCTCTAAAATACTTTATACAAACAAGAGCAACCCTGAATAATGTGTGCGACCTTGCTGTCGCTTGTTAAAATGATTCATGTGTAAAGAGAAATTCTAGATTATTCACAGGATCCACAGTCTCATAGTAAGAGCTACATCACGCTGTCGAAAGGAATTCAGTCTGCCTGGGGGGGTTTTTTGGTTGGTCTGCTCTGCCCTGAGGGTGTTTGCAAATGAGCATTCAGACAAGGCAGGGGGGTGTTAACAAGCCAGTGCTGCCACTGGAGATATTCATGCTCATGTGCATTTAGAGGTGAGTACATTACACTAAAAAGGTTCCTGTATATTTAATTGTGGGACTCTACATGGATCAGAGGGTACATCTGGGATTATAACACCTGTAAGATTACCTGTAAGATTGGGGAAGAGGTAGTTTATGACCTGACACGGTGTTCACTCCCTTTGAGGCGGCTGACCGATGGCACAGAAAGTAGAGCCATCTTTCAACGCTGCTGCTTTCACTGATAAATTAATTATATAATATTGAAAATGATATATAAGCTTAAAAGTGTTATTTGATTTGTGGGCAGTAACCATGGAAACCCTGAGAGGCAAGTGAGAGTTAAAAAAAAACAAAAAACAATTTAGATCTGATTTAGAAAAATTTTCTTTTTTTCCTCACTCGCCTTTCAGGGCCTCTGCAAACATTCCTCTAGCTCATTAAGAGCTGCCTGTTTTCTATCATGGAAGGCTTAAAGTATGAGGTTGCAATTATTACTGTATTTTTCTAAGTTGGCATCAACAAATCCCTGGAAAAAACCAAAAATGTCTCTCAGTAATTTCTGACTTCTCTCCCCTGTCTGTAATGTAAGTGATCCCCTGACTTTTCCTGTTGCACCTTTGGGTTCAGGTTTATTCAGGTTTATTCATGGAGCTCAGTGCGACATAGAAGAGACATACAAATAGAATTTCTGCAAATTCTGCATGACTGAAGTCACCAGCGATGATGGAAAATCCATCTGGGTGTGTTTCCTGCTGCTGCTGCTGCTGAACTGCTGAGTCAGGTAGACTGTTACAGTACCAACAGCAGTAAACTCTCTTGGCAGATAGTAAGACAGGCACTTCACTGTAAACTCCACAATGGGAGAACAGTCATTTGGACACAACCATAGCATTCTTTAATTCAACACTCAGTTTATTTATTTATTTATTTATTTATTTATTTTTGGAGTTGGAGATGTAAAATGACAAAAGCACTGAAACGTTTGATCCGTGAGAGGCCGCTGCGTCTGCACGCGCCACCATGTCCAACCACGTCAATCGCTATCACATTATCAGGTCAAAATTCAATTTCTGCAGAACTAATGACATTACCATTAGTCTCAGTTGCACTTTGTGTGCGTGACAGTGAATGCTAACATGCTAATGTAAAGTGGGTGTAATATTTACCATGTTCACTATATTAGTTTAGCATGTTTTAAAAATTTGCTAACGAATATAAAAGTACAGTTAGTTTCTGACCACATTGCAAGTGGGTGCAGCTTCATTACTAGCTGTAATTATATATATATATACATATATATACATATATATACATATATATATATATATATATATATATATATATATATATATATATATATATATATATATATATATATATATATATAAAGTACAGCTACTGTAGCCATACCCATAGCATAATAAATTCAACCACAACTGCAGCTGTAGTCTGAGCAATGGTCATATCCACAGCCACAGCTTAAAACCACTACAGCCAGGCAGAGCAGCTACAGCTGTGCTCACAGCCAGTGGCTGTGTTCTGTCGGAGCTCTGCCTTTTCAAAGGCGTAATGAGCAATAAATCCATCATGTAAAGTGTCACATTATCTCCCCTCTCTGTACTATCTGCAGAGCCTGTCCGTAAACTGGCAGTGTATTATACCATAACTGGACTGGACCAACACAATAAGGCTGTCAATGGATCAGGAGGAAAACTATTAAAATATTGTGAGGGAACGCAAAAGTGGTTCAGAAACGGTCACCCTTTCGGGAGCTCCATAAAGTGTGGAATACATTAAGATTCTGACCTAATGATGATGGTGGATGAAAAGTCAGGGGATCACCAAAGTTTTTAGGATTCATTGTCTGGGGACCATGCATGTCTGTACAAAATTTCATGGCAACTGTCTAAAAGTTGCTGAGATACTTCTTTCTGGACTAAAGTGGCTGGCCAACTGACCAAACAACAGACATGGCAAAGTGTTACAGAGTCACACAGCTAGGATGAGTTATATCAGCAAAGACAGCAGCCGGTCTGAGAAGAATTTAAAAGTCACTGACCTAAAGCTACTCTGGCAGCCGAGGCATCGTAGTTAATCCAGAAGGAGACCCAGGACAGGATGGTGATCAGGATGGAGGGCATGTAAGTTTGTAGGATGAAATAGCCAATGTTCCTCTTCAGCTTAAAGCTCAGAGACAGACGTGGATAGGAGCCTGTGAAAGACAAAGTATAGGGTGGCTGAAGTGAGCTAAAACCTGACTAACACACATATACCTTTACAAGGTGTATTTACTCTGGGGTACTCGTAGATCCGACTTGTGTTTGCTTTGTGTGAATGTGTCAGAAGGAAGGTTACAATAACCTGAGTGTGAGCCACATTACGGCCTGGTACGTATGGGCTTGGTTGTTACTAAATATTGACAGCTTGTAATTTACTAGATGTAACATCTGTGTAGCTGAAAACAAACTGAACAATTTGCCTGCTACAAGCATAAACACACAACATATGGCCTGCTTGGACTGACTAGATGAGCTAATTGGAAAGGGACAGCATATTTTACCATCAGTGGGTAAAGCGTGGCAGACTGCGTGCATCATTTACTGAAACATGATGCTGCAGTTGACTTTGTTTGTTTTTTTACATTTTCAAATTAAGGCTGATTTCATGTGAAGGTGCAAATAATTCTAAACTATTGCAGTCCCTTAACTCAACACATAAAAAAAGCAAGCTTTTTGAAGGGAGTCTGGAAACACTCTCCCTGGGTAACATGTATAGCTTACTGCTTATTGTTACTCCCACCAGCACAGTCCAGTCATCATTCCTCTGTTATGTCAAACCTGAATATCCCAAGTAACTAAATAAGTGTGTTCACTATGCTCACTGTTGCCTACATAGAGGGAACCACCAGCAGCGAGTGAATCTGAAGACTGAGGATCAGAATCTTTACACATCACCCACAATATGATTTTTTTTCACCAGCTGACCCAGACTGTGGGTTAGTGGTTTTTCAATCCTGACAAACTGAATAACCAGGAAAGATATATTCCATGTCTGTATTCAATGTCATTAAGTCCCTTCTCACATACATACACAGGCTGCCTCTCTGGACTCAGGCCTCCAACTTCACTTTGGCAAACTCATGCAAATACGATGCACATTTAAAATGAACATTTGTGTGGTTCTCAATGAGAGGCTATTTAGCCTTTTTTCAATGGTTGTTGGTGGTTACACAAATAACCCTAGTCCCAAGCTCCCTAGGTGAGGTTCAGTTGTTTCTGTCTTTACCTACAATTCATGAATTCTCATCATAGTAATTATAGGAGATGAATTGAGTTTTGTGAAGGGTAACAACACCCTCAGATTCTGATAGAACTTTTCTTCTTTGAATACGTAATAAAAGATACAACAGAGGATTGAGGTAGGAACCTGTAGAGAGGTGGTGCTATGGTTACATAGCGTGGGGGAGACTGTCTGACTATCACTCAGTGTAGCATGTACAGTGATTTTGGACTGGTGCATGGCTCTGTGTCTCTGCTGGGAGGACAGAGAGACTGGTGGAGCGTTCACAGTCACTAGCAGCCCATTTTATGGCCCTTTGAGAGAGTGAACGGGCACCGGGGTCATACCTGGGATAGCGGGTCTACAGTGTTCCCACATGTTGTGTCTGCTGCCACTGCAGAGAAATAAATATTATTCATGTTTATGCTAATCACGCTTTCTAATGCTACCAGCAGCTATGAGAGGCACAAAGTGAGGCTAAAATTAGCCAGTGCTCTGCTTTTTATAGTCTGCACAGCTGCTGCTACTGCTGCTACCACAGTTAGTGGGGGGGGGGGGGGGGGGGGGGGGCTGTATGAAATGGACCTCGGAGTCCTTGGTTTGCTTTGCCTTGGTTAGGGAGGGGTGAGAGATTTCAGCCGAACTGAATTTTCAGATCCAAGCAGACACATGTAAGCTAATTTTGAGCAAAACAAAACAAAACAAAACAAAACAAAAACAAAAACAAAAACAAAAACAAAAAACAAACAAAAAAAACAAACAAAAAAAAAACAACATGCAACACACTACACCCATTATGTTCCAACAAGAACCTCTGGGATTATGTCAGGAGTTAAAGGTATTGAACTGACACTCTGTGGGGCTTTGTTACCTGTGGCAAACACAGCTTTCTTGGAAAGGGTTTGGTAGTCTATGATGGAGAACTGGGGCAGTTCAATGTTCTCCACCCCAGTGACCGAGCCCCCGTTGCTTCCTCCCTGCCAGTAGAACTCAATGTCGTCAGTGGTGTATCCATCTGAGAGAGGCAGGGAGAACACAACAAGTTAAACCTTGAATGGAACACAAGGACCAACACATTTAGATCCAGGCACAGTACAGTGTATGTATGAGCAGAATGCCATGCTAAGGTGATGACAGCAGGTGTTTTCGCACCTGCTGTGTTTAGTTTGGAACTCAGGAGCATTTTCTCACTTGTTACAGTTACCGTGGACAGGACAGAACTGTGTGCTGTGTAATGAACTGAATGTGAAACAGATAGGTTGGAGATTTTGGTGTTGTTGCTGATGGCTGTGACTGAGTGGTAAATAAACAGGCGAGATGAGTGGATGAGAGCAGACATAATAACAGGTCAGGTGCCTATGAATATAAAGTATGGCTTTGTGAATGTGTCTAACTAGAAATGGAGGAATCTACCTGCCTGTCTATCTGTCTGCCTGCCTGTTTGCATTTTGTTTTTCCTGACTGCTGCTCAGCTGATCGACTTCGAAGCTGAGGACCAAAGGGAGCGCAGTGTGGAGTGTGAAGTTGTCGAGCTTCTGACCTGCACCCTCCCCCCTCTAATTATGCTGGGAGGAGCTGATGGCCAATCGTCTGCTTTTCATGATCAGCCTAGTGAATTTCCTCACTGTCTATATTCCCTGCAGTTCCAGTTCCTTCTCGCTGAACCTCTGAGATGCCAGTGCAAACTCCCTTCACCTCAGTCCTGCTCATCTTCATTTAGATATTTAGTTGGTTAAGTGGCCTTGTCTGAGGCCAGTCCAGTTATTTAGCTGCTGGCTGTTGTGGCAGTGGCTTTTCTTGTCTGTAATTGTCTTTACACAAACAATGATGGTGTGTTCTCTGCACCAGCTGGGCAACCATCCTGAAAACAAGGTTTTGTGATGTATTTTCCTGTTACAGTAATACAATTAGAAATTCAGTATTCTATATTATATCTAACAAAAAAAAATGGGCTCTGCATTAATGAGGAGCGAGCCACAATAATGATGTAAGTAGCTCTGCACTAGCTTTTTGCTGAATTCTGTCTGGAGACATACTGTTTCTCATTTGATCTGGACTAAATATAACATGCTCCACTCTGCATGGGAAATGTCACAACTACGTCCTCCAGATTTTAAGAGGAACTGAAGAAACAATTCACTGTTAAATCGTTGGAGATTTACAAAGCAGAAAGTAGTCCTCTCATTTTCTCGTCATTTCTCTTCTCTGTTCAGTTTTCTGTTGAACATCTTCCACTTTCCCACAGGCTGAACTAGAACAGCACTTTAGCCTTTCCTTTCCTTTTTCTGGCCGGTCTCTGGGCTACGTCTGCAGCCTGCTACCATAGTGAAGCGGGGCCCCTGTTGCCCTCTCAGTAATTAGAACAATTTAATTGGACCAGCTAGTCTCTCTGTCTTCAGATTCTCCATCTTATCTAAGGGCAACTGCAGGATTTAAGGGAATTAGCTACTTCTCATTATTAGGAGGGTTCATTACCATTTTGCCATCTGTTTTTTCCATGCACTTAATGTATGTGAGAAATCTGACATTAGAGTAGAAATGATTTTAAAACATGGCAATGCTTCTTTAACCAAACACAGGCTCAACTGGAGACTGAAACATGTAAAAGGACATTAAGTCTTCTGAGTCTACAGGGTGATATACTCTGAATGGACAGTTAGGATCATTAGACCTAGATACAGTTTAGCTCCAATAATTCTTCCTCATTATTTAATGCATTATTTTAAGAAATTGCTAATAGCGGATTTAAATAAAATATTAAGTCAGCGGTCAGTTGAATTTCTGCTATAACATCTGTTTTCCTATTGGAAATTTGTGTTTGAAAATGTACTTTAACAACAACTTTGCTATGCATTATGTATCAAAATGCTTTGAAATAATAATGTATGTCTGATATGACACATTCCCTTCAAAGCCTTGCAGGCTGCTTTGCTTTCACCTTGCTTTCAGCTCCATGTGCTTTAAGTCTGGAGAATGTGAGATTAAATATATATTTACATACACATGTATGGTCAGTAGCTTGGACTCCATTGGCACCAGGTTAACACCACATGGTGTTAGTTAAAGTCCTATATATATATATGCATAGTTAAAGTCTATATATATATATATATATATATATCCTATATATATATATATATATATATATATATATATATATATATATATATATATATATATATATATATATATATATATATAGGACTTTAACTATGCATGACGGTGGTATCCATTATTCAGCTGAAGCACACCGGCCAGGTCTGACTGAATGAGAAATGCCAGTTTGCATTAGTTGGCATAAAGTGCAGCGTGACCTCAGAGTGGAGGTTTGTGGTAGAGGAGCATTTAAAGCTATTAAAAGCTAGATGGAACTGAACAACCCCACTGTGGCTGATTAGTCTGTGTACTTAAGCGGCGTGTTAATTAATAATCATATTAAAATAAAATGGACAAATCAGTGCGAAGCATACAGTGTGTCACTGTGGGTTAAACCTTCAGTGTGATGTCAATGAGTAAGACAAGCTTGTTGGAGGTGGAAACACTGAATATGAACATCAGCATCTTCACTTGTAAACACTCCAGGTTTTGCACTGTTAGAATTCGTATTAAAGGAATACTCCCCCTAAAATACGTCCAGGCAATAGAAACTTCTCAAAGCAGCTCCGGAGTCTAATCCACTTCTTTGCTATCGACTCTAATGTCCACTATGTCCCACACTGTGTCTCCACTCCCCACATTAATACACTACATCTCGTCACACTATTTCCTGGCACTGAAGTTCTGCCTGAAGTGGTGTGCTCATTGGCAAAAGCGAGGGTTGATGAAAAGATTGAAGAAGCTTCCAGACCCATCTTTCTTGGCGAGAGGGGACAGAATTTGAATTTTGACGCCAATTTCAGTGGTGAACGGTTTCAGATAAATCTGCTTTAAATGCTGTCTCCTGTTTATTTTACCTTGCTGGGTGAAGGAATCCCCACCTGCTATTGTCACGGCAAACTCCCCCTGCTGGGCAGGAGTGGAACTTATGCCCATTTTATGATTTTCAGCAATTTAATAAAAGCTAAAGTACTATTAAACCCACCTGCTGTTGATGAACTGTTAATGAATTAGGGAATCTCCCAGTATCAGGGATGTATTTATGTGTGAGTGCAGGGATTTTCCCTGATACATCAGAAAGAGAAGTTAAAACAGGATGTGTTGTATTTTTCAGAAGCTCCTTAATAAAACAGTGAGTGAAATATAACATCCACAGAGGAACAATCCCTGCACGATACTACACTCCAAGACTTTTTCCATCCGTTCCCCTCATTATTCTTGACAAATGAGGTCAGGTTTCAGTCTGGATCAATAATGCTCATAATTTCGACTCCAGAGAAGATAAATAAATAAATATATATCAAAAATAAACATAACAAGATCAGGAAAGTGCAAGTTAACCTGCTGTCAGGATAAACCAGAATTTGATTTTCCTCTGTGGGTCTATGAAGCCTCATGATGCATGATGACATCACTAAAACCGTCCACTGAGTGAGTTTCTTGTCAGTGCATGTGACTGTCAGGTTTACACTGGCTGTCTACAGCAACTAAAGCAAACCACAGGTGTGAAATACGGAAACCTAAAAAGTAGATGGTACATTTCTGCAAAACATACTGCTGGTGACTGTTCACGCACACACACAGACAAACTTACAGCTCTCAATCTCCAAGGTGCAGTTCTGCTCGTCCAGCGGGTATCTGCGCAGGTCCATCATGCAGGCAGCAGTCGTGGTGATCCTAAAAGAAAAAAAAAAAAAAAAAAAAAAAAGTTGTTTTAACTTGTGCACCGATGTTCTCTGTGCCCTCACCTTTCTGTACCTCCGCTATACCAGAAATCCTCATTTATATGCACAAACTGGCAAGTCAGTCTGCACTATAAGGCATTCATCATTCCAGTTTCAAAAAGAGGAAAACATTTCATTTCCTGAAGCCTGGGGGAAACACTTGACTTTATGAAAGAGTGAACAATACAGTCAGTCTACCCCGTCACACACACACACACACACACACACACACGCTGCATCCCACAGCACACTTCCTATCTCCTCAGCCTTCAATCAGACAAATCCTTTTACACCTCGACTGGAACTGAACTATCCGTTTCTTTCCCATAATTGCCTTTGCACTGCTGAAGTCACTACTGCTAGCTCCCCTCCCTTTGAAAAGCCTCGCGTTCAATCTTAATTACAAGTATGAGTAATTAAGAATTAACACAAAAATCCAGGCAAGCGCGTGAAACCCGCGACTTCCCCCCTTTGAAGTCTTACATCTGAAGGAGGAAACACTTCAGTTTGGCAATTTAGACAGAGAGAATTAATGATCGAGTCATTTTGTGTTTTTAAATGTTTCGAGTTCTTCCGGCACTTCCTGGTGAGAGTGAGGCTGCAGCCGTTTAGTGCGTCGGTCCCATTGGTTGGCTCTCCTGGAACCGAAGCAGGCCCCCGGTTACAGCCTCGCAACAGCTGATTATGAGTATTTGCAGTGTAGCGAAAGGGTCAGTCATCATAATCAACACAACACAATTAAACCTCATCCCAGCTAACCACTAAAAACCATTTAGGCATGTCACATTTAACACATTGTAATGGGAAAATTTATTACAGGGGTTATGGAGATGCAATTTTCTTGTTGACATACAGTTATAATCATACCGAGACATTAGAGGATACAAGACAAATGAGCCTTGCAGGCCTAAGATGCTACATGGAAGTTGTACCAAACTATATGCTCAGTGAGAACAGTCTGAGCCCTTTAGGATAAAGGAACTAAAATAAAATTTCATCAAAATCAGTGTCCAAAGGGACAAATGGACCCTTCCTATTTAGAAAGATGTAACAGATGCACTTAATGTTTTATCAGCCTGCATTAGACAGATTAATATATTTTTCAGTCCTCCAACCAGAATGACCATGAAGGTCATTTGTCCCAAACATAAAAAAAGAAAAAAAAAATAACATAGCATGATGATCTGCTCACACAGACGAGTGGAGGACAGTCTCGTATGTTCTGTGCCTGGTTCTGGAAAGTTCTGGAAAAATATTGAATCTCCTCAGCACCAGTGCAGTGATTAGGCACACAAATGAATAAATAAACAAGCAAATAAACAAACAAATAAATAAAACACCCCTAGCTCCAAACCCTGTCTCCTAGAAATGAATGGTTGTATACAAACTATTTTGCAACAGCAAATGAGGAAATGTTAAATTATGTATTGGGCAGGTTGCAAAAAAATGTTGATTCTGACCAGCTCTTGGTTAAAGTTAGGGAAAGATTCTGGTATGGTTTACTACAAAAAAAGTTCCACCCTGACCTCCTACCAGCAACTGAGGTGCAGTCCATAACTGCATCCACGCATAGTAGATGAGTTCCTGCACCAGACGCACCCGAGGCCAGACCACTATCATCAGCAGCAGCAGCAGGACTGATGGAGAGTCCTGGATAAGTGCTGAAAGTTTCTCACTTCAAACAACAAGGTCCAGTGGATGGTTTTATCTGGCAGAAGAGCAGGTGGTTTGGAAATGTACTTTACATGTATCTGTATCGCCTGCATCTTTAATAATGAGAGTGTCCCGGAGCTAAATGTGGCAGTGGTATGGATTTCACCTCATCATGGCTGTGCAGAGCTCATCTTTGTTTGAGATGAAACTTTTTTTTTTTGAACACTTATTGGAAACTCTGCTGTAAAATAAGCGCACAAACCTTTAATGGTAAAAAATAAATAAATAAATAAATAAAAAAATCACTGTGCTGAGAGTGAGCGTCAAGCTGCACGCACATACTCAGCTGGTGCAGCGTACGGGGGACGTAAAAAGCCCTTCAAGACATGAATATTCATCATTTTCTTACCTTGCCCGAATATTCTGGGACTGTCGATCCATGTCTTGGACTCGCTGAATGCATTAGGAAGCGCCGGATGAATTATAAAGCAGGTGCACAGAGCGTGGACACACAGTAAAAGTGCCAGCTCTGTAACCTGTCAGCAAGGACTGCTGGAATGCTGCAGTTCACCCTCACCAACTGTGTTTACACGTATGAAGCAACCCAAAATTCAGTCAGTCTCAAAGTCACATGTACACATGTCCTTAAAGTCTTTACATGCGCTGGGTAAACTAACTTTCTCCTTTACAAATCATCTTATAGCTTATTCTATGTGGAATAAAAGTGGTGACAGCTGATGGTGATGGCAAGAAGTTAAGGAGTTGAAGTTCTGAATATACCAGGGGTAACTAACAAGGAGTGACTTTTAGAAAATCTAGTCCATTTGATTTTCAGCATAGTCCCCTCCTTCATTTACACACTTTGTCCACCAGTGGTGAAGCCTTTGGTCTTTGGTGGACCTTTGGTCTCCAGAAAGTGGTCCACAACAGTGTCACACCATCGGCACTGTCAAAATGGCGAGCACTGAGTATCCTCTTTATCTTGAGGAATAGGAAGTAGTCTGAGGGGGCCAAATCAGGCCCAGGACCTCCTTTAGTGACGGCATGAAGGTCAGACTTTTCCATTTTTCTCAGGCTGTGCTCACTTTCAATTTTCATATTACCAGGAACAGAAATACTACAAAAGTCATTAATTTCAAACTTTCTGCAGAAATCACTCAAAGAGCTGAACTCATCTCCTTCTTTCTTAGGCCACAAACTGATCAATCACCCCTCATTGACTCATCATATAATGGCTATGTGAGGGCCAGTTAGTCTGGCAAGACTATATTTTAATCATTGTTTAACATAAACAGTTTTTAAGAATTTTGGTCTCAGAGTTATAGTCAAATTTTGGTGCTACTTAACTGGTTTATCTATCTTTATGGATGTGTATTGAAAGACAGGCAGTCAGTCACAGATAAACAGGTCTGATGCTTGGGGGTTGTTGGATACTAATGACAAACACACCTATATGTCTGTTATATGTCTTCTTTGTCAAACCAAGGTGTTCAGCCACTAACAACCAACATGTGTGTGTGTGTGCCCGTCAGCGGTGAGGTCATTTTGGGGAAAACCTAAATATAGCTATTGTGTCAGCAGTGAGCACACTGGATGAATAATTGTGGGAGCCGGCAGGGGATAATGATTCTGCAGCATGCCAGTGTGAAATAAATCTTCCCTCCTTCAGAAACTGTGAAAATCTGAACTCAAATTGGCAGAGGAAAGAGATGTGTTCTCTCAGAATGTGGAAAAAAAAGAAAAAGTGATGAAAAAAAATGTATATATATATATATATATGATTCAGTGCAGAGAATAGAGAGAAAAAGACAAAGTGGTGGTGCTGATTTCACATGATTAATGAATTCTTTGTCTTAAAGGATAGATTGTAATAATTATTACATTAGAATATCTGCCAGACTGCAGAGTGATCACTCGTATCTACAAGGCAATGAGACTGACAGAGCCCATAACCTATAAGTCATAAGGACGATGTCAGTTTCACAGGCTGATATGTGATACCTCCAGTGCTACCTCACATTTACTGAAATTTCCAGCTTAAAACAAACAAACAAACAAACAACAAACTTTTAAACTAGCCACATTTATGTTTTCCGTCCAAGTGACCGCTTGTGGTTGTGTGAGTAACAACAGCCCTCCCTCAGAAACAAAGCCCGAGGTAGGAAGACACGTTATCGTGTTTCAAATCCTCCTGAGAAGGAGGTTTACCAGGACCTGCTGAGAAAAACATGAGCTGATATGATAATAGCATGATTAAAATGCCCTGTCTTGATGGAAACGTTAAATGGCAGCATGTGAACGTCAGTCAGGCAGGGATGCTAATGGATGCTGTACCATCAAGCTAACAGTATCACCATAAAAAAGAACTGACAGCGTGCTGCCCGCTGTTTGCATTTTCACCGCTGTTATGTTTCCTCTCGATTTGGAAACAGCCTCCTCAGAGGAACGAAAAGAAAAAAAAAAAGGCAGGGGAGGAAGAGAGGGGCAGGGGAGTGGGGTCAAATGAGCGAGACGGGACTGAAGGAGATCCGGGGCGAGGCAGAAGGGATATGTCGTGCGTGAACTGACTTAGGGGGGAATGAAGCCCTGGTTTTCTGGACACACAGAGACATGTTTACCTCGTACGAGCGAGGAAATGATGAGGGCAGCCACAAGGCCTGTGCTCACTCAGCCATGAAGGCAGGGGCCATCCAGAGTTGTTTTTGGACAAATCCAGCCACTGCTCTCTGTCCTCTTCAACATGCTCCTTCCTGTTTGGGCCTAAGTGGAAAGAAGTCTGAGTCTGTCCCCCGGTAAACTGCTCCCTATGCTGCGCTCCCATCTCTGCTCTCTGGTGTTAGATCAACCTGACCCTCTTCATGTTTGGCAGCCAATCAAAATGCTGCATGTCGGAGACACTGTGATGGATAAGGGCATCCTTGGTTCTTATGCAAGTTTGACAGATGCAGACTGAGTTCATTACTGTGCTAAGACCAACAGCTTAGACCAATGTTCCATTAAAATCCAGTGTTTTCAATGCTAACTCACAGGTTCCAGATTTGCCAAAAGTACGAGAGTAAGTCGACAACTCCGTCTGTAAACACCCCCTGATGATGTAATAGAAACCGTTCACGCCAGTTCAGGTTGAAAGCGCAACGATAAATGGATAAACTCCTACAATTGGCCAGCTGACCAATGGTGTGACTTCATCACGTCATCACTCAGTCAGTCAGCGACCGAAATTTGCAACGTTAGCATAAAGTACCAAAACCTGCAGATTATTTTAAGCTTGTCTGGGCAGCAACTATCAGGATCTATTACCACTCCAAACAAAGAAATACAAACATCAGTATTGGTATTTATGACGTGAAGTGTGTCCTACTGTCCTCATAATTTGTAACAAAGTCACTTAAAAAGCTTCCAGATGAAGATTTGATTAGACGTCAGGGTGAAGTGCTAATCTCTTCATGTGTTTTTGAATTTACAGAATACGTTTCTATATCTTAGGGGAGGAGAATAATTTCACTGAATTATAGATTAGATATTATTTAGCCGAGAACTTTTAAATTTTAGTGGCACTTCTCATTTTTATACACCCTCACTCCGCTTCAACATCTTTGATCTTTGCGAGGTGTGGGGGAACCAAAGAGAACATGAGGGGAACATAGAACGTCCACATGAAATCACGCCCGACCACTCAAATGGTCAGTGTCACTATAAACACTGTGATAACCACCGAATGTTCCCCTGATTCCAAAATGTCAGGATTAGATGCTGATCCAGGACAAACGTGCCAAAGTTAACACCTCATTAAAATGTGCAGCTCTGCTTTGCCTCAAAGCTAAAAAAAAAAAAAAAAAAAAAAAAAATCTCTCAGTTGAAAACTGTCAAGTCATCATTCCTCTCCCTCTGAAACCCAGAATGCCTTTGAACTCAGAGGACTGAATTATTGACAGCGACCGGCCCACTGTTTCCTCAATTAACTCCACGAGGCTCACTTCAGCGTAGCTCTGCTGCAGAGAGCGTGGCTGTGTGTGTACACTGTGTTGTACACCGGGAGAGAGGCTCCATAAATGATTTACCAGCTGCTTCGCACTCGAAGCTCCGGAGTAGATGCAAACAGAGCAACACTTAGCCTCTGATGGGAGCCTTCGAGGAATCGTTTCCATGCTAATCAGCTAACACCAGCTGAACTCTGCAGTGTTCTTGCATGCCAACGTGGCCCATAAGTCTTATCCTGATCTGCTGCTGATGGAATATAGGACCAGAAGAACACATACACTCAGGTCATGTGGGGGATAGAGCTCTATTATTGCCAATCTGTGCTAAAAAGCCAATAAGCTTTAAAATGTGAAACAACGATTCATTTAATTATTAATCCAGATTCTTACTTACTGAAAGCAATACTTTTACTATTAATTACAACACTTCATTCCAGCTTTATATTGTGACTGGCTGACAGGTGCTGTAATGAGTGCCACTTTCCCATGATACACTGTAGCGTGCCCTACTTCATTGATTCCCAAAGCGGGTGCTGTATCACCCCGTGGTGCCTTGAGAATGGTCCAAACATGCCTCAAGCAGCTGCACCAAGCCGCAAACACATGTTTTATAGGTCTCTGTGTCTTCAGCTCTCAGTACGTTTGCAGTTTCAGTCCCTCGTTCCTGTTTGTACTTTCAAACATCAGCCATATTTTACCATTTATTTACCGCTTCCCTACAGGCAGCTCTGATTTAGAGCTGATTTAGGTTCCGGCTAATGAGATTTCCTGCTGCTGTTGTTTCACATTAAAAGTTTTCCAGTGGCACACCAGAGGGGAGCCTTTAACTGTGAAGCAGGTACAGGAAACGGGGGGTGAGTTTGTCACTGAGTTAGGAGAGCCTTGCTAATGGTGCCAGTCTTCAATAAAAACAGCTCTACACGATAAGATATGGATGTATGCTAGACACCATTTTGGGCCAGTAACTGGCCTGTGCAGGTCCCTGCAGAGACCTGGATTCTCTGTTGTATCTAATGTTCACATTAACATGAGGTAAAATATAGCATCAGTGCCACTGCTTCCACTGATGTCTTTTAACAAATGCTTACTTCCCTTATCTCCCACCTAATGGTCCAAACACATGACAGTACTACAAAGCAAAGAGCAGGAGCAGCTCTCACCTGAGACCATAGAGCACGGTTCCATCAGGGTGCAGTCTGATCATTCGGTTCTTCACTGTCACCCCGTGGACAAAGGACTTCTTGTCATTAATGAAGTAGGTGTCGGGGACCCACAGCTGGTCCGCCACTCGGTTGTCCAGGGTGAGGTTGAGAGGAATGCCTGTGTAGGAGAGACGCTTGTCCCTCCAGGACTGCTGGAAGTACATGGTGATGGTGTAGTCCTGCAGGAATGACATGGTGTGAGAGGAAGGTTAGCACAGCAACATAAACAACATAAACAACAACGACAGACAAATGTCTGTAGTTGCTACTGTCAGTTGAGAAGCTGCGCACATAAATTTTCATCTATTGTTGGGGCATAGGGAGAATGTCATGCCATCACAAGACAGAAGGGTAAAGTCCAAGTGAAATCACAAGTCACTAGTGCTGCAACTGTTGCTGTGGAGTCACAATTTTTTTTAAGATTTTATCTGAAAATTCTCAAAACCAATGTGAAATTTCTCATTTTGTAGTTTTAGTTTGGACCAAACATCCAAAATCTGTCTGTGGATCAATAGAGTTGTGCAGCGAGAAGGTCGCAAGGTTTGGCTACACAAGAATGTGTGAGCGAGTAAGAACGTGTGTGTGTGTGTGTGTGTGTGTGTGTGTGTGTGTGTGTGTGTGTGTGTGTGTGTGTGCAGTGGATTCACAGTCTGGGCTGTCAGGGGGCAGCAGTCTGTACCTGCTTTTCAAAAACAACTTGTCCCAGCCTCAGCACAGACTGCTGAGATGGATTATGTTTTGTAATGTCAGTTCTTATTAAGCAGCAGGAACAGTCACCGGCCTGCTCAGTCTCCATAGAGAGCTGGAGCTCCCTCCTTCACCTGCCCTTCAGCGGCTCCTGTCACCACATCAGCCTTAACCCAGCGACTGCTCCTGCTGCAGCCAAGAGGCCCGGCAGGTCCACCCGCTTACCAGACTCCACTGGGACCACTGCTGCTCCTCCACATCCTCATCGTCAAGTCAATCATCTTCCTTTTTTTTTAATTGAATGACAGCTGTCTCCTGCACCTCATCCTTCATCACACCACATCCAATAATTCTTTACCGTGACTTTTAAAATGTCAATACTGCATGGTCAAACAGGTTTTACACTTGATAGACTCATTTAAAAATAGAAGCACAAAGTATTGATTTACATCACCTGTGGCTGTACTGCAGTAGTAGGCCTATGGGATGCAGTAGAACTGTGGTACAAAACACAGTGCATATTTCTGTGATGTGTTTTATGTTTTAGGGGCACACGTGTGCGATGTCTTGGTTGCCAAGTGCACTATTCCAGACTGTATGACCAGTTTATCACAGGAAAATACTCGACACACACTTGTTACACTTCTTAGCAGCATTTCAATACAAGACGATGCTAACATGGTTATGCAGATGACTGATATTCATTTTCCAAGTACACAACCTACTTTGGGCATATCTCTCATGACCAGGCAAAGAATATAACATGTAATGTTATTTATTATCTAAACCAAATAAAAATAAAATAAATGAAAATGAAAACTTTGAAAACTTTTACATTGAATTAGTAAAACAGGTCCTGCAAACCAGGTTAGAAACACTGTTTGTATGTTGCCTTCCATAATGACTCACATTAGCGTTTCCTGAACCTAACGCCACCATCAGCAGACAGACGTCTTCTACCAGCGCCTTCCAAAAACTGTTATGAATGAAAGCAGAGAACAGTGGTTTCTAAATTTCTCTCTGTGCTTTGTTCATCCATCCACCCACCCACCCTGACCTTCTCCCTGAAAGCTTTTGTGGCTCCATAACAATGTCAAACTACTTCTGCCTTTCCTGCTGACAGACAAGAGGCATCCTCTGCACGGCCGCTGTCATTTTAGGCATTTATACATTCAACTAAGGGAATTGTTTTTCCTTGGGTGCACAGTGTATGCACACATGGAGGCAAAAAAAAAAAGGGGGGGGGTAAAAACAGGATTTTCAGGAGCTTTAACATGCTGGATTGTCTCTTTGTAGTGGTTTTTGTTTTGCTGCCGTGCGAGCTGATGTGTGATGTCTGAGCCTCAGGGAACATGTGTTTCTGCTGCTGTCCCCTCGCTCTCAGACTGCATTTCAACAATAACACCGTACAGTGTGAAATGCATTGTGTCACAGCACATTATGACGGCCTGCATACATTCAGAATCACAGGGGCTCGCCGCTCACCCTCTCTCATTCCAGCCATTCTCAGCTGTGCGCTGTGCTTTAAAGTAAAACTCATTTAAAACATCATATGCTGCACATTTTAACAATGATTATAATGCCTCACCACACGACCCACGGTCTAAGTGCCTTGATTTGATAATAAATTGGCTGCATTAGTTAGATAATGTATATTTTTACTGTAAGAAAATCGTCCTTTGATTCACCTTCAATTCCAGCATGTTTTAGAAAATACAAACTCTATATGGACCTTTTTTTAACACCAAAAAAAAAAGAAGAAAAAAAGAAAAACATCCAGAGGAGGTGGCAGTGTGTTTTCAGCTCTGAGCGGAGTTGCATAAATGGGCTTACAGTACAGTTTAGAAAGGAAATCAACCTGAAGCTAAGAAAATTGAAAAATAAGAGGTTGTAGGTATGGATGTTTAATCCATACATCTGCTTAGAAATCATAGATTTCTAAGACTTTGATGGTGCCGATCTACCAAAATGTATAGAAATATAGGCTAAAAAAAAGTAAAGCTAACTCAGCTCACTGTCTCACTGTCCTATCTCAGTGGTGACAGAGCTGCTATGCAAGGAGATGATCTCCATCTTTATCAGTTTGGAGTTCAGTGTCTTGCTCAAGGACACTTTGGCACATGGATACGAGAGGCCAGGGACCAAACCACCAACACTGACATTTATGAATGTTCTAATGACAAGATGCACTGATTTTAACTTGTTGGCGTTACTCCATTTTACATTTTTACCTACATAGATTCAGCGTTGGATTGTGAACCCCATCATCTTAGATCCTCGGCTGCCTTCACTTGCATATTGATCGGTTTTGAGGGCGGAATAAGGGACAAGGACAAGCACGGAATAACAAGAAAAAGCCTAATCATTCGCTAACAGGACAGGCAACGGTGGAGGCTGCTCAAAGTCACTTAGAAAACAAGTGACAGAGGTAATAAAACAAGGAAAGACAGGGCATTAAAACATGAAATGAAATTAAAAAAACAAAAGAAAAAAACAGCGTCATTCTAAAAGCTTTGTACGAGTTGTGATGACCCACTCATCAACATTCTTCCGTTGACTTCAGGTAACCTTTGGAGTAAGCTGCCATGAGCATGTTGCATCACTGCTCTTTCTGTCGAGCTAATTTGACGTGCAGGGGCTACGGTTAAGATTCCACTCACAGCTCTCTGCTTTTCCAGCATTCGTTGCAGTTTGCAAAGATGCTTATGCGTGCATTTCCCCACAACCTGGAGGGAAACTAACTTTCTGAAAAAAGAAAAAAAACAAAAAAAAAAAAACAGAAAAAGGGGGCAAGCATGTACTTAAGGCACATCTGAGCACTTCCCCTCTGTGGTCATAGAACAACACAAAGACAAATACACAAGTGTGGTTAAAGCACTGAGACAAGCACAGCTGCTACTTTAACCTGCTAAATACTTAAACTGGAACATTCAGTGCCTCGCATCATGGAAGGCGTTTCACAAACACATGTTCTAACTCAAGATCACCTGGATTCACAACCAGCCTTTTCCTCTGTGGAGCTATTGTCAGGTTCAAATGTCCAAAACCTTTATTTAAAGCAAAAATATTTCTACACATTTTTTTTTTTTAAACCAGACATTCCTCATGTTCTTGGCAACCACTTGACCGTCCCAGCATTACCACCATCTGGCCCACATGTCTTAAATCTAATAAGAAGGTTGCCATTAAATGCTTCAAAGAGCCTCGAGCAAACACGTCACTGTCAGCCTTGTATTTGGGGAACGACACAGTCGTAGCGCACATGTACTGTGCAGCTGCATTGCAGTTTTTCCACTGGTAAAGTAAAATAAAAGTGGCACCACTAACAACTGTGTGATTGGGCTCATTCAGCTGTAGATGTTTAAGAAAACTGGAGAGCAGGCTCCAAGTCGGTTCCCCGTCCATTTCAAATTAGGGCTGCGTCCGCCAAAAACAGGTTTTTCAGCCTGAATTTCAGCCAGTTTGTTTCACTTCATTAATCAGTTTTTAAAAAATTTGAATTGCTAAGCAAATTAGAGATGTGAGCGATGATTCAGAGGTCCGGAAATAGCACATCCGAGTCACTAGCCAGCCACTGGAAATGTTAGTGGCCAATAATAAAGTGGAGATGACATCACCTCTCATGAGGCAGCAGTGAGAAAGTGCTGCCTCATAAAGCTGGGAACACAGAATAAGAAGGAGTCCTGTGTGTGTGTGCGTGTGTGTGTGTGTGTGTGTTGTGTGTGTGGGTGGGGGGGTTACAGTCCCATAGGGGATGAAGACTTTCTAAGAGTCTATTATTAGAAACAGCTGTTCCCTTCAGCACCCGCCTCACCATCATCGCTGTGGCACCTCAGCGTTTCCGCAGCAGAGCGATGGCCTCGACGTGAGCTGAATACCGTTATGCATATGCGCTGTGCTAAAGCACGGCGGCAGGGAGAGGCGGACGTTCACTGCTACTGCTGCTGCTGCTGAGCCGCACTGCACCGCTCTCCAGGCCGACACGAGAACAGGGCCAAGCCAATGCCCTTGGTTTGTTTTCCTTTTTTCTCCCCCTCCAATAGTCTGTGTTGATTCATGAAAGGTGATCTCTTCTGTGCTGGCACACCTCTCCCCCTTTCTTCCCTCATTTTGTTTATGTATGTACGGTCTCTTTTTCTGTCCACATTTTACTGCAGCAAACCAAACAAACAGCGCAGCAGAACATGGGCACCTATGCCATGCTATAACCCCACTGCAGTGTGCTTGCTGCCTGACCTAATTCTTCCCTATCCACAGCCACATCTCTGGATGCAGCCTGGAAGACATCATAGGAAAAGGGGGTGGGTTAGGTGGTGGAGGGTGGTGGAGCAGTGCAGTCCTTTTGCAGCACCACTTCAACTTCAAATCTGAGAAAAAGTGAAACTGCACGGAGCAGTGCTCGACCACTGACTGGAACACTGTTCACTTCAATTAATACACAGTGGTTATTGAGAAACAAAGAAAAAAAAAGGCATATTAATTTGCATGTTTTTTTTCTAGGTTCACTCACAGTGACAAACACACCAACTCTCTACCAACAGTTCCTCGCAACAAAGCTTTTTTTTTTTTTTTTTAAGCCTCTTCAAGCTCATTGTTGTGCCTGTAAGGCCTCCAGCTTTACTGTTTTGGTTCAGTGTCAGCACTCTCATCAACCTTGTTTCCAGCAGTACAAGGTAACTTAAAAACAAAACCAAACAAAACAGAGAAAGCACTAACTAATAAGCCTACTTTATTTAATCCAGCAATCTCACTGAGATCAAGAACTCTTTTCCAAGAGAGACCTCAGAACCAGAAACATTCACAAGAACACAATCAGCAAAGTCGAAACAAAACAACTACACCAGCAACTAAGAAACAAGGACGCTAACAGTTAAAAAGAATCATAAAATAAACATCAGATATTAAAGCTTTAAAATCGCCAAGGGAAACATAAGATTCTTTGAAGGCAGTTTGCAGTTCGTTTCATTTCCACAGCACATAAGTGAAACACGTTCTGCCAGTGTTAGCGTGCACATGAGGGATGTCTAAAGTTAAGTAGTTTTACTGTTTTTATGTGAGAGAAGAGATGTGAGGTTGTTCTGAAGAGCAGAGCTTTATAAATCAACTGCTGGAGTGTTGATGGGACAACATGACAGTAAAGAATATTTCTCCACCATCAAGGACAGACATGAAGGTGGACCTTTAATTCTATACAAGAAGCCTAGTATGATTTTTAACCTTTGAATGTTGAAATGTTGAATATGAATCCTGAATGACAGTCTACTAGTCAAGCCAAATTCCTAAGTATTTGTCTGACTCGGTGGTATGGGTGCCATTTAAAGTAGGATGGGTTGGATGAGTCAGGACCTTAATTAAGCACAATTATTTATTTATAGTGTAAACAGCAACGGCCGAGGATAGACCCCTGTGGCAACCCATTTCTGACCAGATGATGGTCTGACTGATTGCCATCAGCAACAACAGTCTTGAGTTCTCTCTGCTTTTGAGAGATCAGCGAAGAAGGCAGCATGTCAACAAATCTCATATGCAGATCTAAACCAACAATTAACTGATCCTTCTAATATGAATCACATATATTCCAAAGCCTGATCTTATTCCTCTGTGCCATAGTGCTCCATTTCTTTAATCCAAAAACTATTACAACCACCTCTGTGAGTCACACTGGGTGACATACTCTAGAGTCCCAAACAAGCATTCATCCACCACTGAAAATAGTCCCCAACAAATGCACTATTTTCTGGTGTTTGAGTAACATTTGCTAAATAATACAGTGGCCAACTGTTAAAAATGACTAAACCTTTTTAAACATAATGTAACTACATAACAGAGTATAATATAATACCTATAGAAGAAGAATCAATGGACATGGGAAGTCAAAGTATTGAGCAACTGCCTCACGTTTTTGATTTTGTTCTTTTCATAGGATTTGTTTGTCCTAATAAAAATACAGAAAAATGCCAGTAACAGCGTTTCATGGCTGTGGCTCTAGTGGTAACATTTTTGTCCATCAATCTACTGTTAATAGACAATGACAAAAACTGACCTTTTTTTTTTTTTCAAATTTATGAAAAATCAAAAACTGAAGTCTCTTATTTACAGCAATATTCACACTCTTTGCTGTGTCTCTCCAAACTGTGGTCAGGTGCATCCTGTTCGCTTTAATCATCCTTGAGATGTGTCTAGAACTTGACTGGAGTCCACCTGTGGCAAACTGAATTGATTGGGCATAGCTTAGAAAGGTGCACACCTGTGTCCCACAACTCACGCTGCATTTCAGAACAATAACCAAGCCAAGGAATTCTTTTTGATGAGGCATAGATCAGAGTATGAAGGAAGGATGAATGCAGTGAAATACAGAGAGATCCATGAAGAAAACCTGCTCCAAACAACATCAGCAGAGAGACCTGAAGATGGTGGTTCACAGAAGCTTCCCATCCAGTCCGACCAACAAATCCTCCTATTAAGTTACCTGACTTCCTCCTTCACTCCTGTCACAATGGCTACAGCCACTAGAGGTCACCTAACAAAACATAACTATGGGCTGTAATAAGCTGCCTGCACAGACACCTGTGTGCTTATCATTTACAGTCTCTATCTGACACAGCTTGAGAGGATCTGCCAGGAAAGATGGGATAAACTATAGAGACTGCCAAATTCTTCCATAATGGTACTGAATTGAGGGCCTGAATACTTTTGTAAATGGAATTACATTTTTTTTTTATGTTCGGAAGCCAGTGCACAATGTAAGAGTCAGTGGTTCACTATTCAGTATTGTAGTTTTATACTGTAGCAGAATAGTTTAATAGTATATGAAGATTATGGAATTGTCTTCGGAGTAGCTCCGAAAAACATCAAGTGATGGTGCTGGTGGTAGCTGGTCACTATAGCTCAGGCTGGCTGTTAATTATAGGGTTGGAGGGTCAGTTCCCAGTTGCCTCTGTCTGCATGGTGTCGTGTCCTTTAAAGCCTTTACATGAACTTTAGCCTCATGGTCTAAAGCATCAATGAAATGTGATATTAGTGAATCAAGCCTTGAGTCAACCAGAGCTGTCACAGTTATGCAAGTGTTCGTATATCTCCAGCAACTGTTTGTGTACAAGCATGTGAGGTCTCAGCACCACTGAGACTGAAAGTGAGACACTGTTATCAAAGGGGAGAAAAAGGTAGGCTGTGTTTAATCTGTCACTGAAAGGTGCCTCTGTGGCCATAAGCATAGTTAAGTTAGCTGCAGCAATCTACTTTACAGTTTGACATGATTCATCAGTACTGTTGCTATGGTTACCCAGAGAATACCTTTAACTCTTGGACTTGGATTTAACCACTGACCAGAACTATGTTTGAGGTGTCCTGATGTTTGCTTTTGACAACTGTCATATATCAGTATAGAACAAAATGTCCCTCTGACTCAGCAGAAAAATGTGTCCATTATAAAGTCACACAGGTCTATTGTTAACTGCCTCATAAGGAGGGTATTCATATTCAGTGATAATATAACAATAAGAACAATGACAGATGACATAATAATCCACAAGAACACAGATGCAGACACTGTGTGTGTTGTCTGCCACCAATCAGGCCTTTTGCTGTCGCCAAACCAACCAGCATGCTCCCATCCCTCGTCTTGTTTCCATGCCAACCCCAGCATGCGCTCACATACAGGTAGAAAGTGACAATTCAATACAAGTCAAGGTTCTGGCAGGAGGGAACACAAGGACAAAAGGAACAGCTCCACCACCTAAGAAACAAGAACAGAAAGAGTGTGATGGCTTTGTTAAAGAGGACTAACTGAGCATAGAGTAAAACCTGAAACCAAAGTATTGTATGATATTATTTTGTGCCAGTTATAAAGTTATCATTCCTGGTTATTGTGATACAGTGATTTTATTACAGGAATTTGTTACATGACCTGGTTTCATACTATTTTTGTTTAGTATTTTCTTTATAGCAGCTAAGGTTAATAATACAGCTCTTTGGGTGTGTTAGTTAAAAACCCACACAGCCACAGAATGAGTCTGAATGCAGGGCACATCCAGTGATATTTTCCACCTCCTGTGACATCACTCAGTGAGGGGGGGTGGCCAGAAGCGTAACATGCTTAGAAACCATAAAGGCCATCAGCAGATTGATGCTCCAAGTGATACAGAGTGGTCGTAAAATGTGTATGGGTTAACAGCAGGGAATATAAATTAACAGATACATCTTGTGGTAGGAAAGATGTAAAACTGAGACAAGACTTGAAGGCCACATCAACACACAATCACAGATCCAACCCAAAGTCTGGCAATTCTAGAATTTGAAAAAAAAAAAAAAAAAAAAAACACCACACTGTACTGCAGTCAAAAACTGATGTTTCCAAGTTACTCTCTCTCTCTGTGCTCTCTTGTGCTTCTAGTCTGTCTGTGTTTGTATATTTGGTGTTTGTGATCTCCTCCCATGCATCCTTCTGACCTGCTAAAATCCCCAGTTACACGTCAAAACAACCCACAACAATCCCAAACTGAAGGAAATGTCAGGACCACCATGTTCAGTGCTGGATACAGCCTTTCTACCGTTTCTGAGCCCTAAACATTCAACTGTATCATGAAATGTGCTGATGCACAACACAAAGTTTGTGAGAAGGCGACATGCATCGACAGTAAAGTCGATGAGAGGAGCAGCAAACACAAGATGAGTAACATTAGTGTTAGCAGCTCAAGGCTAACTTAGTGTAACTTATTCTAACTGGTTACAGAAGCCATGAGCTGTTTTACTTACAGGGACACGAGACTGTACAGCATCACTGAATATATACAGAGGGATTACACTGACCCAGGAACTGAGGTGAACAACATGCAGTCAGCAACATTTTAGTATGGATGGAGCAAAATGGAGCAACATGCACCCTAATCATTGTTAAAGTAGCTTTGAATTGGCAATGAAACATACATTCATCTACATCAGTGTTGTGTCACACAGCACAGCCATACCTAGATGGATGTCAGATTATCTGAGAGTGAGAGCCACACCCCCAGATTACAGCAACAGATAAATGCACATTTCCATTCACTACTATTACACAGTGTAATACAGCGTAAAGAGCTGGTTTTCTTAGACTTCCTACTTCCTTTTCACCACCCTGACCTCCACACTGCATTACTACTGAAAGAACACACGGTTTCCAGCATGTACATTGAATGTGGCACTGGACATAAAACATGACGGACTGAAATGGCCAGTGTTGGTACAGTTCAATTATTTCTGGACCTAGAAGCAGATACATTTAGAGGCAGTCAAAGGACATGTATCAGCTCTTTAATAAACTTACAGTCAAGCTGGCGGACAAGATGGCAGAACAGAATCCAGGCACTGAGGTAACAAAAACTCGATAGATATAGATGTAGAAACTAAGGAACAAAACAATGAAGGAGGTGAAACGAGGGAATGAACACAGACAAACTGACCAAGAAAGAAGGGAGCACAGAGACTTAAATACACAAGGCAGGCAGAGGTAATTGGGAACAGGTGAAACTCATCAGGGCAGGGCAGATGATCATAAAGGCGGGAGAAACACAGGAAGTAACACCATACCTGAGCCACAAGGAATATAACTTCAAAATAAAAACAGGAAACACTAAACAGAAAAACAAAGAAACCAAACAAGAGTCCAAAGAAGAGTCACTGAAGAGGCTGATCATGACAAATGTGAGCATGATTTCTAGGGATCCAGGGCTGCTCTTTGATTCAGATGTATAAGTGGAGCTGTAAAGTTGTGGCAGATTTATCTCCACCGTGTTAGATCTCCACAGAGAGCAGGATAACATTTACTGTAAAACCTACAGGGCTCATATTTCAGCCACAGCCTCGTGATGTCCACAACCTCATATTTCACTGCTGCCCAGCTGGCTGACCTCGCTGCCCAGCTCGGGTCAGTCCCCCCGCTCTTCATCTCTCTTCTCAGAAATGCCATCTCTGACCATGTGATCAAATGGAGCTCCATTAACCTTCCGTCTAATGGCTCTATCTGTCTGGACAGGCTAACAAGTGAAAATCAGAGCTGTTAAAAGGCTCGGGCAAAGCTAAGGCGGTCCCAGATGGGAGACTAAATGCTGGCTAACACATTTGAAGCTGTAACTAAAACCTGACGTGCTGCTTGGCTCTTTGTTTTGAACACCTTCAGATGGGAAGCTATAGTTTACTGAAGTAAAGACAACATGTAAGAGAAACTCTGCAGCTCCTCTATGGTGCATTAACTAAAGCACGGGTGAAGTGAAAGCTTTTATATGTGAAACACAGTAATTCAATGACAATTTATTTGTATGCATGACGCAGACATTGGGAAATGTAAATGGTCGGGGTGGTGTAATGAGCTGAAGCAGCAGCAAAAGGCATGAACGCATACGACTGGACGTTACTAGTCAGATGGAAGCCAAACAGCAACCATCTTATAGTATATATACTATATTTCAGTGATCTGCCTTGACTAACACTGTGCTCCAATGCATCAAAAAAAATTATTTAACAGTTTCCATGGTGGCCATTTTAGTTTAGCGGTAGCTGCTAATCACAGTGCTGCTGGGATTGATGGGCACCTTTAAAGGATCTCCAAAGTTCTCACAAGTTATCCTGAGTGGAACACAAATGTCTGTAGGAGATTCCACGTCAGTCCGTTTTAACTGTTGTCCGGATGTCTAGGCCAAAAATGTCAACGTCATGGTGACACAAGAATAAAGTCAGTGAATCCCCAACATCATAGGACTCATCCTCTTGGAGCCGTTCATTCTGGATTTCCTTCTATTTTGCAACAAGCACAATTTCATGGTGATTTTTATCAACAATTAACTGTCTGACTGTAATAATATACAAGAGGCTGTGTAGGTCTGTGGGTTACTGGGTGCGGCTCCTATGTTCCAGTAAAACATAGTCACTGGATTCACTGTCAAAATAAAAAAATATTGATCACCGTGTTAAGAGAGAGGATGGTAATATATCTGGAGATCTGTGCAGATTCTTAAATTTCACAAAACTTAGTTAAAGTTAAAATGACGTCTGTTGTCATCCCATGTGAAAAGCTGTTTATTCAGTGTCACAACAGATGGATTAAACATTGTTCTGTGGATGGATGAAGGTTCGAACTCTCCCTGGATGTCACTGTCAAACACTACTGAGAATTCTGCATCACAAGTTTCACACAAAAACAGTGTGTGCTCTTCCTTGTCTGTCGGTTTGTAGAAAAATCATTGCTGATTCACCTGCTGATGGATGTAAATGTCTTGGCCAGTCTAACCCTGCAATACTGGTAAAGCTTCAGACTGCAGTCCTGTTTTCCTGTAAAGCCTGTGGACTTTGTAGAAACTGTTCACCGGTAAGACTACACATTGTGGTGTCATCAACAAAATAATGTTTTGCAAATCTTGCTATGTTGTGGGTTTTTTTACAGTCTGTATCATGTGTTTTAAACAGTTGAAGTGTGATCAGTAAATTGAGGGCTACAAAGGACTTTTGCAGAGGTTGTTCTCAAAGATAATCTGTTGTCTTGTGATTTGAATAATATTTGTAACAGGTGGATGTGAACGACAACCAACTCAATCCTGTGACCAAGTTCAGAGTACTAAATCAAAGCCTGCTACAGTCACATCACACTGTTATGAAAAAAATAAGTAACTAATAAAAGTTACTAAATAATCCAGTTAGCAATGACATTCTCTGTAAAAATCTATTTGGTAAAACCATTTGATAGTGAGCTGCCCAGTTAGCTCAGTTGGTAGAGCACGAGACTCCATCTCTCTGGGTCGTGGGTTTAAGCCCCACTCCGAACGGCACCACCTCCCATGGGCTCACCACCTGTGGGAGGTGCCGTAGGACTTCGGTGCATTGTGGACAGGTTGGGAGTCGCCCCCGTGACCTGAGCCTGGACCCAGGTAAGCAGCAGATGATGACATGACATTTTATGGTGAACAAATGTAACCTTTAGAAGACAGGTTTGTCCAGAGTTATAAATAATATTTTTATAATCTGAATGAACCAAGCTTGTACTGTTTTATTGTTACATTACTGTTTGAAAAGCTTGTAGACCTGTTAGTTATTATTATTATTATTATTATGTCCCTTGACATCCTTCAGTTCTAATCAGTTATTAAATTTCAGGCCTCTAACAGAGTTATACTGTCCATACTAATGTGGAGCAGCAGACCACAGTGATCCTTGTTGATCTCGGATCTGAAAGAGCTGCCGGAAAGCAGGACACATCCTGACACCTTGATATCTTCTCCGTGCAGAGATGAAGTACTGTCTGCAGAGCTTCTCATAAATCCTAATCCTGAGGTGGTGCCAGCCACATCACTCTGCCAGGCCGATCGATAACAGCTACTGGGAGGACCTACACTGGTAACACATGACTTTCTCTAAATACACAACAAAGCCTGGTGGGGAGGGTGTCTTTTGTCCATTTCTTTTTGTAAAAGTCCACACAATGAGAAAATTCAAATCGATCTTTATTAGGTATCTACATACGAGTATTACACTAATGTTCTCACATTAGCCAACACAAGATAACTGTTGATCAGACACCTGTAATGTGCTGCAGTAGGTCTGTAGATATGAAACCACTCCAGAGCATTCACATGCTACTTGCTAACTGTTATTAAGTTGGATTAAATGACTACTAATAGACAAAGTTATCACATCCATTGGCAAATATGTAATCGTATTAGTTGGCTGTCAGTGTAATGCACAGATAGATGTTGATGGGACTGAAGGCAACGTAGGCATTTTCATTAGCAGCTGAGGAACTGCTTATTGCTTGTGCTGATGCTATTGATTGATTTTGGCAGCAGAAAGCTTTCTGCAGCCTTGGGGACAGCGTTGTCTCTGAGACAATGTGTCATTAAAACTCATAGCAACCCATAGCAGAGACACGCTCATCAATAACCAAGGAACGCACACTGCCACACTGAGTCAGAATAGATGGTCGAAGTCGCTGTGATAACAAATCTACAACTTAAACTGTGTGCTTCAGGGCAGGCCTGGATGTGGGGCAAGGTGGGAGCTGCAGAAAGACAGAGACTAATACCTGGGTCAACTACTGGAGCAGTTCACTCTGATGTGGAGATGCACAGCAAAGTATAACACAGAGGTTCCTGAATTCACCCCCATGCTGAAGTTTTAGAGAAAGTGGTACCCCAGAGTAGAAGGTGAGAGCTCAGACAAATTCACTGGAGTTGTGCAAGGCTATTTTGTGATTGGCCTCAGTTTAGCTCTTAGGCTAGTTAGCTGGACTGCACAACTAGAAAATAAAATTCAGTAGATAATTCTATAGTGAGCAGCAAACTGAGATTCACCTTGTAAACTATTGTTATGCTCTGTAACAATATACTGACAGGTGTAGAGTCATATGAGGGCCATTTTCGCTGCTATAAAATGTTGACAAAGTTGTGTACTTGCCATGGATTCTACTTTATTCTGTTGCATTGTGGGAATTTTTGAGGGCAATACAGAGCCTACAGTTCCCACTTGGAATTCAGGCACAGTACAATAGTTGAAGGTAAGCATTAAGCACTATAATACAAAGTGAGGGATTCAAATGTCGGGGACACGACCTCAGGCAGTCGCAGCTGTGTTTCCATGGTAACATGGTCTTTTTTTTTTTTTTTGCATGTGTATGATGTTCTTTACCTATTTTGAATTGATGAAATGATTACATAATTAATACTATTTTAATCAAATATATTTCTACAAAGTGCAGAGAATTACCATCATAAAGGAAAAAACAACTTTAATTTCTGTCCTGTAGTTTCTTAAGGATGTACAGATGTGGCTGAAATTGTTGGTCCTCTCTCAGGTTTGATGGGTGCCTTCTCCAACTGAGAGATTCAGCTCTTTCCACAGATGTTCAGTTGGATTAAGATCAGGACTCATATCAGTAAATTTCAGAATGTTCCAGTGTTTCCCTCCCATCCATTCTCAGCTGCTTTGAGATACAAGTTTTGGGTCATTATCCTGCAGGAGGAGCCATGACCTGCAGCTGAGACGCTGGGCAGTATGTTGCACTCCAGAATGCCTTGATAATCTTCTGATTTTATTGTGCCCTGTACAGAGTCTTGGCACCATGTGCCAGACCAGCCAAGCAACACCATAACTGAGCCTCAGTTTTCCTCTTGTGGCCACTTCCAGGGAGGTGGGCTACAGTCCCATGGACGTTAACCTTCCTAATGATATTTGCAGCTGTGGACACAGGAACATCAAGCTGCTTGGGGGGTGGTCTTTCAGCCTTTACCTTGACCATGATTGGCAGTTATTTGTTCCTTATCTCCTCAGATATCTCTCTTCTCTTCTTTCTCTTGTTCATGTTCAGTGTGGTGAACACAATGATACCGAACAGCACCATGGGAACTTTTCTCTGTTTAAACAGGCTGAATGACTGATTAGAAGAGTGAAGACACCTGTGACACTAACTGAAGACAACAGCACTGCAGGAAATATCACTACAATGCACTTATTTATCACCACCTCTAAGAGGTACCTCTACCAATCATTCCGTTTGGGCCATTTCAGCTCTTGCATAATACAATGTGCAAGATAAAACATTTACCAATCAAACAATTCACTGTGAAATCTGTCTATGCTGGGATAGCAAATGGTTGCAGCTCCACTGTTTGACATCCATAAGACAAATAACAATGTATCTCCAGACATGTATATGTCCAGCGGTCCTTCTTGCAGAGAGCGCTGTGCATCACCCAGGCAGAAACAATGCCACAGCCAATCAGCCTGCATGCTGAGAGAAGGAGCCGGACCTCAGTAAGCGAGCAGCGAAGCCTCGTGTCACATCACTGTCTCTTTACCTCAGCAGCTGCTCTCGCTTCTGACAACACAGCATGTCTGATGACTAAGGTCAGTATGGGCTTGACAACGATCTGAAATCTCCCTGTAATCTGTTCACTAACTAACAGGTTCAGTTAAGCTTTCCAACCACACAGGCCCTGTCTGCTGGCCTCTCATCAGTGACAAGGTCACTTTATTTTGTCCCCCGCGTGACATAAGAAATGTCCTCAGGGAAATGTGAACGGAGTCAGCTCTTCCACCTGACTCTTTGTCCACATGTAAACAACTGAATAGGAAACACTCACGGGGGATAAGTCAAGCTGGTCCATGTATCGATCCAGCGCCAGAGCCAGAATAGGTACAGTAGCTGACAGATGACTATGAAAGCTGGTCTGGATATTCGTGGTCTGCAGAGAATGAATTCTCATGCTTTCAGTGATCCCCTGACCTTTCCACTGTATGCTCCATAACCTCTAGTGACACAATTTGTACTTGTAATCAAGAATTATCAGCTGTGGATTGCGATGAAACTTACTGCAGTCACTCATGCTCTGAGGACAAACCTGTTCCACAATAAACTGTTCACCTTCATATCATAAACTAACAGGCAGATACCAGGAAAAAATACTGAGCAGTTCCATAACCGCGAGGGTTGTAAAGCCTCTGGATTATAATGAAATTGTGGCCTTTCCTCTAGTGACATCCCCCCAGCAGCGTTTTCACATTGTGCAATGCAATGAACACTGTGGTCTTTAAGGGGCCACTTTTATTGCTTAAGACTTACCATTAGTTTTGGCTGTGCCCAATAATTTTTTTTATACTTTCCCAAAATGCTTCTCACCTTTTTTTTTGTGATGTTGCCATAAACTAATCAACCCAGTGACACACTGTATAATAATCTCTATCAGCCTGGTGTATCAAGCTCTGTGACGTTTTCGCATTGTGAAATATCCAAACCCAATGCCTGCTATTGCTATACAATCCCATCAAATGTGTATACATACACACTCACTGAACGCTTTACTAAGAACACCTGTACACCTGCTTATCTATGCAATAAACTGATTCATGCAAACTCTGATCTTGCACACAACAGTCTCTAGAGTTTAACTCAGAATGAAGCCAAAAACCAAAAACCATCCAGTGAAGCAGCAGCTCTGAGGACAGAACCACCTCATTGATGAGAGAGGTCAGGGGTCAGAGGTCAGACTGGTTGGAGCTGACAGAAAGGCTATGCTAACCCAGATAACCACTCTGTACAACTGTGGTGAACAGAAAAGCATTTCAGACTGAACAACACGTCCAACCTTGAGGAGGATGGACTACAACAGCTGAGACCACGTCAGGTTCCAGTCCTGTCAGCCAAGAACAGAGATCTGAGGCTGCAGTGGACACAGCTTCAACAAAACTGGACAGAGGAAGACTGGAAAAACGCAGCCTGCTCTGATGGATCTGGATTTCTGCTGAGGCTGCAGACAGTAGGGTCAGAACTAAGAGTCAACAGCATGAATCCATGGGCCCAATCTGCCTTGTGTCAACAGTCCAGGCTGGTGGTGGTGGTGGTGTGATGGTGTGGGGAATGTTTTCTTGGCTCACTTTGGGCCTTAATACCAATCAGTCATGGTCTGATCTGAGTATTGTTGCTGACCATGTTCATCCCTTCATGGCGACAGTTCAACATCTTCTAATGGCTACTTCCAGCAGGATAATGAGCCATGTCACAAAGCTAAAGTCATCTCAAACTGGTTTCATGAACATGACAGTGAGTTCAGTGAACTCCTCGGTTACCGCCACCTCACTTCCTGCCTGTGTTGTCTGTGACCAGCTACAGCAGCCACATTTATTTTGGCCTCCACTGACACATGTTGAATTTTGGGCTGAGGTAAGTTTGGTTCTCTCCTCTCTGTCTGCTGGCAGCCTCTGGGACATCACTGAAGCTCATTCATGCGATCGGAGTTCCATAGAGCTAAAAATGAGACACAGCCCGTTTGCTGAGGAAATGCAACAAAGAGGGGCACAGGTTCAGCCAAGCATCTGTTTTGGCCATGAAGCTGCTCCACCAGAACCACTGAGTCTGATGCCAGTGCTTGGGCAGACAGAAGAGTGTCGGTGTGTATTTCTTCAAAGACAAATCACATCAAAAATAAAAGCAATGGCAGCAGGAACAGGAGGGCAGCTGATTAATAGCTGTTCAATATGAGTAAGTGTGACTGAATGCTATTTTGCTAACACTTAATATACATCCTGTGATTTACAGTGTAATTTTGCTGCCAGGTATGAATAAAAATTTTACTGGAGAGAAACAACTGGGTATGTTAGTCGCAAAAAAATATTTATAGCGGTGTTTTTGTGGGTACCTACAATGTGTAATGCTGCGCAACATTAGGGGAAAAATACGACAACCTTATTCTTGTTGTATAAAAAAAAAGGGGAAGAACAGCCATACATTAAATGACAGCCCACATACCTCAGTATTAGTCTATACTGTAAAACACAAATTGTAGTTTGACTCATTACACCCACACTACCGGGATTTATTATCATGTCTTTCCCGTCATTTTATCTTTATTAAAGATATATAATCATACAACATATGGACACGGGGATAAAAACTCATCTTCAGTGTTTAAAGAGGATACTAGTAATTAGTATTTTATTATTATTTCTGTTGTTGTTCTCCACCTTTTAAACTTTAATTGCACTAGAAAAAGATTTTTCCCAAATTTCAGTTTAGCTTCTCAGCTCTTTATCCTATCGGTTCTCCGTATTCACGGAAATACTCAAGCAGAGATGCATATATGTTTATGTACACATATATGCACCAGTGGCGTAAGGGAAGCAGTGCTTGGCCAGTTAAAGCTAAAAACAGACATCAGTTAAGAGGATAACCAGTTTAGAAAATGGATGGATGGACATTTAAATGAAACCTGAGGAGCTCTTCCTTCGAAACACTTTGACAGAACGTTTTACAGGACTGCTGAAGCTGAAGCTGTGCTACCGGACGTTCAGGTCAGCTTCCAGTCAGAAACACCACGCGCCCTGTGGGTATGAGGGAGAAAGCTGTTCTGAAGAGGAAAATAAGTCAGCTTGTCAGTGAAGTCATGTTTTAGTGTGTATGACCAAGGTGTAAAGAGGTGCGATGAGATTGTGTGACGGTCATGAAAAACACATTTTCGCCCGTCAGATGAATAAATGAAGCGCACCCCTCTGCAGAGAAGTGCGAAGAAAGTTATTTGAGGGATTACAGCGTGCCCCAGCAGACGAAGGGTGACGGAGAAATGGCCCGTCATGTGACAGGTGGCGGGAAGCTGCGAGAGAGGTGACAAACACAGCAGAAACCGAGAGGATCGGGCCGTTAAAGAGGCAGGAGAGGCGAGCAGGAGACGTCAGCTGATCTCTGGATTGCATCTCACCTACAAGTCATGCCTCTCTGTGTGCATGAGACCTCTCAGGCTAAATCTTCTCTGCACTGAAATCTGGGAACACGGTGACAAGCACGAGCAAGTCATCAGACGGGTTGTAAACAAAGTTTGTCCAAATTAAACTTTATGTGGCGCTAAACCTTAAAACTGAGTGAACCTGAAATGTCGCTGATGATCCCTCACAGCGCAGGAAAACTATTACCTGTTAGTTTCAGCTGTGCATGTGAAAAATTAAAGTTAAATCAAAGGCCCCCAACTTTACAGGTTAAAAACAAAAGACAGTCTTTTTCTATAGACAGCAAGACGGGCTTCTTCATACTCTGGATTTGACTGACATGTCAGTATCAACATCAGTCTGTCCTTCCTTCTCCGACAAAGGTCTGTCCACCTGGTACCTTACACGTCTTTTTGCTTTCTAAAGGAATCTTGCTGCCTGAATCTTCAGAGCCCTGTGGTAGCACAGCACCCTTTGCTTCTTTCTTTGTTTAACTAACATTAATTTTCAAGTTAATAAGTAAGTTAATCAAATTCTAAGTCAGACAACCAAAACAATGAGCTGAAAGAGGCTAAAAAAAAAGCCCTGAGGGAGCTGTAGAGGTGGCGATCATTATTTCCTGCATGTTTGCCACTTCGACTGACACCTTTCACAGCGCGCATAATCATTTGATCCATTTTTTACGTGAAAAAAATCTTCGTTGGTGCAGCTTTAATATTACAGTTCAGGTTTCTGTGCAGCATCAGGCATCGCTGTTTCACCGACACTTTCACTCCTTTAAGTTTCAATTTGTCACTTTCTACGTGCAGCAGATTTCCCACTGGCACCAGGATTTAATTTAGACCGATAGGATCTATCTACAATATCTCAACTGCCGCGGTGAGAAGAGGAGATGGAGCTGAAACACATGCTTTTAAAAAGAAAATCTCACTCTCACACATTTAAATTTTTATCTTAAAATAAATACACATGAGGCCTTTCAGGCTTCTGGTCTTACATCGCTCCTGCTTGAGTGGCGTCTCGTGCCAAGAGTAACAACCGCTCCCTACCATTGTTAAGATACACAATCAGACAGGGCACCACGGTCCAATCAGATCTGGGCACCGAGCTCCTTCAATTTCCCATCGAAACATCCGACAGCCCCAAGTGAAGCTAGCTAACAATTCATAACCTGGACTCACAATGACGCACATCATTAACTCCACAAACACTGTCTGTATTTACTCGCACAATTTCACACTCTGATGTAAAGATGACTTATGAATGAGTGCTATGAATGTTAACAGTGTAACAAGGCTGATACAGGCTGCTGACTGCCAATAAGTAGCATCATTCAATAAAGGCCATTTGCAGACAGAGATTAAAGTCAGCGGTGAAAACGTCTGTGCTTTCAGAAATGCTCCGTGTCTTAATGTTGCTTCTGTTTTATTAAGAAGAATATTCCAAACTTTTTCCAGTCTCAGTGATTTTCTACTGTAGAATCAACATGACATTTTATTTTAGAAAAATCTGAAAACAGGGGGCTAGAAAAAAGTTGAACTTCTTTTTTTTTATTCCACTGGCAGATTTAATTTTATAAAAAATAAAACTTTTAGGACACAGTAAGAGCCATAAATAAAACTCGGTAAAAATCTGTAATCCCATGTTTTATAGTGAAAAATGTTAATGTTCAGAGAAATAAAACTTAAGTAGTGGAATCACTATAAACCTTCAACAAACCACATCTAGACTTAACAGATCATGGACTGTAAACACATACACAAACTTACACACTGGCTCCAGCACTACAACAGTCTTAAGTGTTTAATCTGAGTGTGTTCTACCTTAAATATGAGAAGCAAGACAGTAAATACAAGCCAATGACAAAATGTGATTCACATAATAAGAGCCTTAATCATGCTACTGCAGGAAATTAACAAAACGTAATCAGAGGTTCTGGCTTTCGTGGCCGACATTGTGCTCCTGCTTTGAGGATGAGTTCCTGGGGACTATATTTGAGCACCGCTCAGGAGGCTGGTACTAAATCTGAATTCCAGGTATTTTTGTTGGGCAGTGCCTCCGATCTTGATGGATCAAAAGGATGTGACGTCGCAGCAAAACAAAGACAACAAGCACAACAACAGCGTCCACCGTTCTACTGCATCTGTATGGAGACCAACCGAGACTTTAAGAGGAGAGACAGAGGAGGACGCTCAACAAAGATGATTCAGACCATATGCAAAAAAAAACTGAAATGTTGGAGTTTCTGAAATGATGGAAAACTGTGTCACCTTACATTAGCTGTTTTATTTTTAAGTTGAAGTGTAACAGACCACATTGAAAATGCCAGTCCACCTGTGATCACTACAACAGTACTGAATTACAGCTTCCTCAGCTGTAGACTGAGTAGACTGAGTTGGCTCCACATGTTCAGTAACTGCCTGAACAAGTAAGAATTGTGAACCAGATTGTGAGACTTCATAAAGATGGATGAGGGTACACGAGCATCAGCAGGCTACTCAACAAAGTCAAAACACAGCTGCAGCAGTGGTTAGGAGGTACAGGAAGAGCCAAGCTACCAGTAACATGGATCACACGGGGTCCAGCATCTTTGGCGTGGACCTGGTCAGGACTAACACAGTGACTGCTCAGGGCCGACCGTGAAACGCAAGGTTGCATGAGTGCAAAAGATGACTGTATAGACAATATAACTTTACATCCAAATACTGAATGAAAAGATGGCTTCCAGTCGCAAGAGGCTTGGCGGGAGAAGAACTTACCAACATGACAATGATCCCAAACAGCCAGCAACAATCACACAAGAGTTTTTAAAGAAGAAAAAAACACAAAAACTATGAACTGGCCAAGTTTGTCCCCTGACTTGAATCCAACAGAACAACTTTGGAGTGTTTTAAAGTGGTAAAGGTAGAGCAACAAAGCATCTGTCAAAGCTGGTATCATCTATGTCCAGGAGGAAAATAAAAGGCATACACAAACATACATACACATACAAATTAATTGGCTTTCTTCTACTATCAAATGAACAGGACTTGTATTTGTTTAGTTAATTAAGCTGTTAATTCTTTCTGTTCTTCAGCAGGAACCAGTGGACTTGGGGCTGAGAACCCCCAAACAGAGGAAGAAAGTCAAAACCTATTCCAGAAAACAAGCTGGTTTGGATTTTTAAACTCCTTGTTTACCATGAACACAAAGGTGCAGCGTATCCGGATCTAATGTGAGACTTAGATGAAGGGACCTAACAAAACAGAGACATGTAGAGCTGCGGTGAAGCAGCCAGCAGGTGTTAATAAACGCAGACTTCTCGCCCTCAGACACACGTGCGCCGACCGGACGGAGCTGCTCCTGGTATTCAACACTGATGGTGTGTATTCCCCGGGCACCTTGGCAACGCTGCACTCGTGCCCCTGTATGAAGTGGTCAAACCATATTCTGCAGACACACTGTTTTTCTGGGCCTCCGTCCCCCCGTCCCCCCCTCCCCACCCCCCCTGTTGACTCACTGACAGCCTGTTATGCAATTGCTGCATTAAGGCCAAAAAACCAAACATGCATAGGGACGGTTTTATTCCTCTCCCACCTTCGCGCCCCCCCCCCCCCCCCCCCCCCCCCCCCCCACACACACACACACCTTGTGTCCCTCGCTCTTCCACCTCGCTCACGCTTTTCTGACACCGAGCTGGGGTCGCAAATGCGTGTGTGGAATCACTAAACAGCGTCTCTCTCTCTCTCTCTCTCTCTCTCTCTCTCTCTCTCTCTCTCTCTCTCTCTGTGTGTGTGTGTGTGTGTGTGTGTGTATATGTGTGTGTCTGTCTCTCACTGTGTCTTGTTAATTCTCAGCCTCCGCCGGTTGTGACACCGCGGGGAAGTAGCCTACTTGATGCATACGGATTGGCTTTGACACATTGCGGATCTCTCCATGGTACTGAAAAGGGGGCCGGTGGGTGTGTGTGTGTGGGGGGGGGGGGGGGGGGGGGGGGTTGGGGGAGTGCTTTTTAGTTTCCTTCAGGAGCGGTGCTGCACCAAGAAGCCTAAAGAGGCGAACCGGACTGACTCTGGTTTCTAACCTCTCCATCTGGTTCCCGGAGAGGCAAGAAAAACTGACCGCCCGACGACAGCTGTCACGTTGGGATCAGTCTGTGGCTCATACCGCAGCGGGAGCACACTGAGAGCGTGGAAGGCAACTTACCATGTTGACTTCAGACACCATGTCAATACTGGCGATGTCTATGCTCATGCCAACATCCACGGGGGCGCCTGTGGAAAACAGGACCGCAGAGCATTAGTAGGCATGACAGCGACCCCGCCGAGCATCACATGTTAGGTACATGATGAGCGCAGCGCAGCGCAGACTCTGGTGGCTTTTACCTCCAAAGTCAGGGCGCAGTCGGATGTCATAGCCCTTCAGCAGCTTGTCCACGGTGGCTTTCACGTATGACATGTTGCTGGGTTCATTGGCACTGGAAAAGGGTGGGTAGGGGATGGGGAGGGGGAAGGGGGGGGGGGAGCACAGAAACCACATCTCAGTTCAGAACTAAGGAAATCTCACGGGGGGGCCCCGTCTGAAATAAGACGTGACACATGATGTGAGGGTATGATCAGAGCTCACCTTTGCGTCCCGCAGACCACAGTCACCAGGAGGGACAGGCAGAAGATCCCCAAGCATCCGCGGTCCAGAGTAGTCCACATTACCACTAACTCTGATCCTGCCAGCGACTTTGACACAAGATTTCAGGGATGCAATTTTTAGGCTGCAAAATTATTCCAACAGCAACGCATGCGCGTCGTTTAACCAACATCCAAGCGTCGGTGGCGAGGTGAGACGGGACGAATTTAGATGGGAATGTAGCAACGTATAGGAAAACAAAGAAAGAAAGAAACAAAAACAACCTATAGGTGTTCACCTGAAGAGTGGAGGCTGGCGCATGAAGCGGCACATGCGGTCTCTGAGCACCTCTAGATGTCAATACTCAGACCCCCCCCCCTCCGGCGTTCCCTGTCAGCTTATTCCAGCAGACGCAGTGTCCGGAGCAGGTCTGCGTCAAAAGCTGGTCTTAACCGCTGCCGCTCAACTTGAAGAACCTGACACAGTGAGCTCCGATCGCGGCTCTCCGGTCACCTTTAGTGAGTTGGAAGAGAGAGAGAGAGAGAGGGAGAGAGGGAGAGGGGGAGAGAGAGAGCGCGTCACGGAGTTCAGGCACGTCTGAGGAGCAGCGAATTTTCGGGGCTCCGTCAGACAGGGGGATCCCATCCAGCTCTCTTCACGGGCTGCGCACCAACCCAGCGCATTGTTTCAAATCCCAGTTAAAAAAAAAAAAAAAAAAAAAAAAAAAAAAAAAAACGTTAATAAACGCGACGCACGACCAGCTGATGAGACAGGAGACAGATAGAGATGTGCTGCACGGGAGCTGAAATGGCTTCTGCTTCGCTGGCAGGGCGGCAAGGGAGCGGAGAACTGTCCCCCATCTGACCCGTCTCAGTGTTTGTCATATTATTTAGTCAGAATTAGTCAGAATTTAGTGTGGCGCCCTGGTTTTTGGTATTTTCACAATGTTAAGTAGCCTACAGTTCAGTGAATGAGAAAACAAAAAAAAAAGATTCCTTCATCCTTCAGCCAAACCACAAAGACCTCTCCTGACTCCCTGAACACTCTGCAGGACTCTAGACAAGAACTTCCTCAAGAACCCTGGAACAGACAGGTCAGTCCCTCACTGACCTCCATGACTTAAAGAGTCTAAAAAAGAGATTTGGTTGGAGATGGTAACTTCAGGCTAAGTATTAAAGATGTGCTCTGGTGTCTGAAGCAAAAACCTTGATCTGTCTCCTGACGTCCACTGAGTCCTGGCTGATGACTTCTGACCTTTTCCCAGTGGACGCTCTGAATGGTTTTGCTTCTGGTGTTCACAGACAACTGGTGTTGTTTTGGATGTAGTAAAGTGATACATTGTAATGCTCAGTTTCTAAGTTACTTTACAAAGAGTAAGGGAGAAAGGCGGTGTTGGTGATGTTCATTATAATAAGAATTTAGCAGCAGGAAATGACTTGACACTGAATTGCTCACAGCACACAGGCAGACCTCTAATTTAATCATTTGAGAAGGATCATCTGCCTTTACACGGAACACACAGCTGCCTCAGCACTGGTACAGTCAGGTGGGGAAGCTTCATTTAGTAATAAGAAAACATCTGGTTCAAGTCTTGTTGGGACTTGAGCTTTCAGTAACAGCCAGTCTGAATGTGTGCCAGCAGATGATGCATTAACTGTCTATATTCGCAGATAAAACAGCAGGGCCCTTCCTTGTAGAAGGAAGCCCGTCTGCTTTCAGCAGGTCAAGGTGGCCTGGCAAACTTAAACATCCTGTCTAGGCTTCCTTCTGTGATCTCTAACTACTTTATCCTAACGCTATTGGTGCCAGTGTGCCTGGGTTCCCTGTTTCTTCCTATGTAATGCCAGCACCCCCAGATTAGACACAGAAACGGTGGCTGGCAATGCTATGATGTTGAAGGAAATGGACTCATTTATTAGTAGCATGCATTGTCAAAACAGGATTGCAGGTGGAAGGATTGCACCTGGTTGTTTGCTCACAAACTCTGCACAATTTGCTGATATGCTAACACTGACAGACTTGCTGTCGAGCTGTGGCTAATGCTACCTGGGGTGCCTGTCAAAATTAAGTTCATGTTCAGAGAGATGAGCCATTTCAACATTTCTGAAGATTTATTAAAAAAAAATCAAAAAACAAAACATATCATTTACAAAAGTATTCTGATCGTTTGCTGTGGTCAGGTGCATTCTGTTTGCTTTAATGAAATCTACAGAACAGTGTACAAAAAGTGAATTCGTCTGAATACTCTCTGAAGCTACTGTTGGATATGGATTTAGCAAGTGAAGAAAAGTGAAGATTAAGGAGAGTGAACAGATTAAGACACAGCCGAGGAGGAGCAAGACCAGACAGCAGTTGAGGATGTGCATCACAGGAATCTGGCTGGATCACTCTATTTACCATGCTCTGATCTGTAACCCTAAGTGCCTCTTTGTTCCAGCTCATCTCCACTCTCGTGTTTTCCAGCAGGACCATTCTGTGGTCCTCCCAGAGGGACTGATGTCCGGGAGTTTTCGGCTGCCTGTCCCATCTGCTCCCAGCATAGGGTCTCTCTACAAATCCTCGGTGGGTTTCTGCAACTTAAACCCTGGTCCCAGAACACTCTGGACTTCATCACAGGTTTGTCACCATCAGATGGTAATACAGTCATCCTCACAGTCATAGGCACCTTCTCCAATCTTGCACGGCTCATGCCATTGTCTAGATCAGCTTGTGCTAAAGAAACTGCTGAGCTAATGCTGCAACATGTCTTCCACCTGCATGGCAGGTTTACAAAACGGCTACAAAAGTTTTTGAGTGAATTCTAGCCAATCAGAAAAGGCCAAAGTCAGGGGTGGGAGCTCATGTCTGCCAATCAGTACGTGAACGCACCTCTGGTCTACTTCTCTTCTCCTGCCGAGGCTTCAGGCTCGTATTAGCTGTTGGAAGACGTCACTATGGCTGACTCACAGGCAAGCAAGATCCCAAATCCTGCATTAGGTGAGACAGACGACACGATGAGGAGGACACAGGTGAAGGGCTGAGCGGAGTGAAATGGAGCAGAGAGAGGGAGGGAGAGAGGGAGGGATGGGAAGAGCAGGGGGGGTTTGCTTTTTAGTCTCATGCTAGTATTAGCTTGATATCCAGTGTGTTTGCTTATTTCTTTTTTAGCGTAACATGCCCTGAACTCCCCTACCATTCTCTCCTCCATGCCACCCAGAGGTGTCACCCACGTGAACAAACAACACCAGCTGCTGCTCCACCTGTGCTCCTGCCCCACCCCCACCTCCCCCACTCCTCCTTCTGCGCCTTCATTTCCCTCCATCTGCCTCCTCTCCTCCTCCCTCTGCCCATGAACACTGTGTGAAAAGTCTTCCCGGGAACTTCCTGCTTCTGACACTGGAACTAAAAATGCACAACTTATCTTGCATGGTTGCGGTTACGCAGTTCATTGCACTGCACTGCAGCACGAGTTGTGTGAAGCAGCTGAAGGCATCTCATCCAGTCTCATCCAGCAGGCCTTCAGATTACAGTCTTAGTTAATTACAGGGCTAACTCTGGTGTAATTATTAGGTAATTGTGGAGCACTTATTAAACAGTTACGGGTTGTAATAATGCAGCTAAATGAGCACGAATCAGCATGTCTCAGCCAGTAAGTACCAATACCAGTAAACCTATAAATGACCTGCTATGTTGTCACACACACAGACACACACACACATTCCCACCACTTTAACATAAGATAAAATAAAATGTACAAAGATGTGCAGAAGTAATGAGGCTAACAGTGTAACTCCATCAGGTACTGAGGTAGATTCTTCATTTGTTAAACTGAAGCTGGGAATAGGTGTGTACAGTGTATGGTACACACATACACAGACACAGTCTGAGTTCTGTATATGTAGTATAAAACATATAGTGGGGTCCAAAATGTGACACCACTTTCCAATTCTTGACTGTGCAGACGTAGAACTACTGCCGCTACAAATAATAATAATAATAATAATAATAATAATAATAATAATAATAATAATAATAATAATAATAATAATAATAATAGCACAAACTAATTATTGATGAGCGATCTCATTAATTAGCAGTATCATGGTGCTAAGTTGCCATGTTGTGCAGCTAGTTGAATACTGGCCTCACTACCACTCCACTGACTGTAAGGAGCTAAATAATATGACGAATGAAGTAAAGGAAAGCACATTCTGGATAATGTAGTTCTTTACATGTATGAAACACAGTCCGCTGATCCAGAGGACTCAGTCCATGGACTACAGGGAGTTTTCACTGCAAATACATGCAATCAAAAGTCTCTCTTATGCTGGTGTTATACTTTCTGCATCTATGACTACATCAAAACATGAAAAGGGTATTTAAAAGTCTAAGGTTTGTCCCTTTTGATTTTGACATGGGTGTAATTTCCATATGCAGTGGAAATGAAACATGTACATGTACTTTTTTGGGGTAATAGTTTAATTCACTGTTAAAAAAAAAAAAAGTCAAACATTAAGATAAGAAATTCTTTATTAGTCCCTCAGTGGGGAAATTGCATTTAGCAACAGCAAGGGTACAGTACAGTAAGTGAAAGTAAAATATAAGTAAGACCAATATGGCCAGAACAAGATTAAATAAACACTATTCCAGCAGTAGAATAACTAATAAAGATACTAAACTAAGAAAATAGCTGCTGTAAAAAAAATAAAATATACATATATACATACATAAATAAATATGAGATGGAGGTTGTTGAGTTGAGTGACTTTCGTACACAATAAATATTGCACACTAATAATTGAGTTATTGCACATAGATATTACACTGAGACAGTAAAGCAAGAGCTCTTTATATATGCAACACTGTCACAAAGCCTTTTTATTCTTATTGTAGTTATTACCACACATTAACATTATTTCTCATCTTCATTCACACAGCTACAGTCTCAGGTACTAAGACCACAGAAGGTGAGTTTTAGAAGCACTTTTACTATAGAATGTCATTAAACAACTTTGTCTTGTAATGTACTTTATTTTAATATCAGGACTTTTGTTGCTGGAAATCTTGACTTTATTGTAAATCAGCTTCATCGTTATAATGTACTGACTCTTCCACTAGAATTATGACCTTACTCTCACAGTGTTACAACTTCCCTCTCAAAAATGAAACCTATTTTCAGTCAACAGCTGTAAGGACCCTTTCTTTGAAGACCTTATTATTGTACATTTTCACAGACGATGTGTTACTTGTTCTATTCATGCCCCAGGAGAACGAACACGACTGTTCCACAGTAAAAGTATGAGTCATCCTGATAAGGTATGAGAGTATTCGTCTGATATTTGCAAAGCCTTTTAAATGAACGTCTCATTAGCTCTACCCGCTGGGTTTGTATGAAGGGCGTCAAGACTGTGTGCAAAGTGACTGATGGGATAATGTGAAGCATGTTTAATGTGTCTCTCCTTTGTGTGTGAGCAGGGTTATATATCCTTCTCTCTGGCAGTGCTCTGCTGCTGCTGATAATTATGATCATGTGCATTATTTGTCCTGATGGGCCTCAACACTGTAACAAGTGTACAACAAGGAAATACAAAGATGAATGATGTGACCATTGTTGATGTGGCTGACACACACAGGAAATCTTTAGCATGGAGGTAACAAAACAGTTACCAATCTCAAATATAATATAAATATAATACAAATATTTGCAGAAAAATCTTTTTTGTATTTCACAAGGTGTGGCTGCATCACACAAACAAATGATTTCTTTGGTTTATTGTTATCAAGAAAAAAACAAAAAACAAACCTAAATTCTTGATGGTGTCAACATGTCAGTTCTCAATATTGTCGGTATCAAAGTTAAATAGCAAAGACTGTGTTCAAAACTCAACAAAAAATAAATAAACCATCACATAACAAAATGAATATTTAGTACTCCTGCCATTAGCACACAGTAGCGCTTTAATCCTGGCTGTTCTCCATGAGCCTTTCACACTGTTGAGGGGTAATCTTCTCCCATTCTTCTTGAATTACTGTTTTTAATTCTTCCAAATTCTTTGCTTCCCGCATTGAAACAGACCTTTTGATAATCCACCAAAGATTTTCATTGGGGCTCATGTCCGGGGATTGAGCTGGCCACTCTAAGACCTGGATATTGTGCTCCTGCAGCCAAGGTCTACTTGACCTGGATGTGTGGCAAGGGGCATTATCTTGCTGAAACATCCAGTTTCGACCTCGGTGGAACAGTGCATGTGCAGAAGGGAGCGTGTGGGTTTGGAGAATGGCACAATACTTATAGCAGAGTTCAATGTGCCAACACAGACAGTGAGGTGACCAACGCCAGCAGCACTCATACATCCCCAAACCATGATACTGCCTCCACCATGCTTGACAGTAGGTACTGTACATGCTGGAGATAGTGCCTCACCTGGCCTTCTGCATAGCCTCACATTAACACAAGGAGCATTAAGTTGGAAACTGGACTCATCTGACCACAGAATCTTCTTCCAATTCCTGGCTGTCCAGTCCTTGTGTGCTTGGGACACAAGAACTTTCAAATGTGGCTTTATATAGACACAAAGCACCCTAACAAAAATTGTCTTCAGTAAAAAGGATGATCTTCATTAGTGGGTCAGTGGTACCACAATACTCTCTCTACTTTCTCAAGTATTTTTATGGAGCTAATCAATTTGAAGTTTTTAATGGCCGATTTTAGGATTGGTTTAGTATTGTGGCTGTGACTGTACAAAAACAATCTGCACTTGGAAACTTAAGAGTGATTGTTAATGCAATATATCACAAATGCATGGGGTGTCCGAAAACTTTTTTCCACCACTGTATAATGACTACCTGTCAGACACCAAGGCCATCAGATGTTTGTTTTCCATAAGAAGGTCCACAACACAATCATCTTCATGTAACTGATGAGAATCAGCTGATGACTGTTATTCTGGGTCAGGGAGACAGTGACCCACCTCTAATGTTTTTCAGGGCCAGCGAGGGTGTGTTACAACTGCATTATATACAGGGATGACTAATATTTAATCCTCCACCACTTACATATATGAGGAAACACAATATTATAAACACCTTTAATGCACAGTCCAATGTGACCACAATCACACTATTATGAATCCTAGTAAACACAAGTATAATGTCTAATCCCTTCAGATCAGAGCGAGCTATAAAGGTGCTGACAGCTTAACTTCAATCCATAATATGAAGTAAAAACGAATCTTCATGTCATCGGTTGCATTAACCACCTGAGTTTGCACCACTGGTCCCGATTTCATTTAATATAACTAGTCACATTAGTTTGACTGTCAACCTGAACTGCAGGTGAACTGTTGTTCGTCTGATTCGTCTGAATCGCTAAAACGTAGGTTTTGATACTGAGGTCTGGGACCAGGTTTGTAAAACTCCGCATCCCGACGCCCGTCACTATGTGTAATGCACAAAAATTAACTACACACCTACAACGGCAGAAGCAGTGACACTGTCAATTCAAACAGAAAGTTTTGCCGTCATTTCTGTTTTAGCTAACGTGATAACCAAAACCCTCCATACATTTAACTGGGTACGTTAGCATTAGCAACAGCCAAGCTAATCTTGCTAGCGCAACCGACGAGATACAGCTCACAGCTAGCTACGAAGCGTGAAGAGCCAAGTCACTAAAAAAAAAGTTTGAATCAAACGTTATTAATGAGCCACATTAATAACCACTACTACTCCTCCTCCTCTTCTTCTTCTTCTTCTTCTTCTACGACTACTTTCACTTCTACTTTTTCTCTGGGTTTAATGGCTGATCGCAAACCAACGTATTAAGGTTTATACCACCACCTACTGTTCCGGAGGGTGTAAAAAAAAAAATCAGGGCTTCATGCAGGGCAGAAAAAAAGAAAAATCTTTAAGAAAAACAAAGAGAGCCTTGCAGAAGCCCATCATTTTCTCACCCATCTCTAAAATTCTATCTGCCAAACATCAAACATCACATTTATCTCATGTACATTTAAATAAAAGGTCGATTTTAATCCAGCATGTCCATGTCTTATGCTTGCAAGAAAAACAAAACGCGTCCTCTCTTCTGCATTTCCCCTTTTAAAGCTTTCATCTTAATTGATTTCTGTATGTTGTCTCCCTTTGATGTCAGTGCTCCATAAATCCCTTTCATAATTTTAATTTTAATTTCCAGCGCTTTCTTTATGATCTGGTCTGCGTTCCCCACCCTCTACACCAACATGAGCAGGAACCCAACAGAACTGTACAGTAATTCCAACTCTTCCTATCCTCAGCAATATCATAAATATTTCCATCAATATTGTTTTTTTCTTTCTCCATCAATTTGGTGTTTATTGTTGGCAACCCAGCTTAGCTTTATCAGTTTCTTTTAAAAGTCTTAACCATATATCTTTCCTGTTGTTTTCCCCAAGAGACCTGACAATGAAAACTCTGGGTTTTTTTCTTCTTCCTCAGTGACGGTTATTTCTTTTAATATTGTATTTCCTGCGATGAGACAGTACATGTTCCACTGTTTCTGGTCGGCCACTGCGTGTGCATTTTCCTTTTGGGTGCTTGCATATTTTAAATAATGTATGGTTGGAGTCCTGTATGACCTATTCTCGGGCAGGTGATGACATTTTTGTCCCTTTCGTTTCCTGCCCTCCATCCTCCCAGCACCAACCTGTCTTTGAATATTACATAAATATTATATAAATGTCCTCTGGTTTCGTTGTCATCCCAGTGCTCCTCCCGTACTGACTGTGAATATGTCCTAATGAATGTCTCAGTTTCAGCTTTGTCTCATGGGACTTGTAGGCCTACTTCTTTACATACATTATTGTAGCATAGATATTGTATTATGAAAACTGTATTAGTGAACATATTTATGTTTCTTATATCCAAAGATTACAGTGTATTTGAAGCAGTCTGTGAGTTGTGGAGAGAAAACGTAAAGTGTTTGAACTCTGCTCTCCTCCACTTGTGTTTTTTTTTTTTTTCCCACAGAAATTTTTCCACTTCAGCTGTTGCAGCCTGCATTTTCTTACTGGTATAAGATAAATATACTGTCCACAAAGCCTGCTGAACCTTGTGCAGTTCCATTCTCCATCATGTACAGTGCACTCTGCAGTATTATGCACCTACTCTCACTATTTTCCCGTCAAACAAAAAGTCCAGAATCCAATTATATGCTCTGCTGCATCAAAGAAGACACATATCACTACTTCCTTATTGGTCCGCGCTTCCCTGATGTCTGATTCCAGGCACAGTACCATTGTATTCTGATTCCCACTGCACCAGCTTTGATAGGAACACAAATGAGCTTTACGTCCTAGGAAATATGTTAATCTCTTTGATCGTTTGCTTCATGACTTTACACAATGGGAATTTTAACCTGAATTTTAAGCTGTACTCTTCTTCCAGTGCTACTATAGTACTGCCTCCAGTCTTTTTGATCTCCTCACTGTTATTGTTATGCTTTTATACTTGATCAGAGAATCCTGAGCATGGAGTTTTTTGGGTTTTTTTTTTTTTGTTTGTTTGTTTGTTTGTTTTCTGGCTTTTATAGCTTTTATTATAGCTGCTGTTCCACCAGGACACATCTGTTTCTTCAGCCGACTTAAATTATTCCATTAACTAGTTCGCTGTTGAATATGTTTACATCCATCAGGTTCTCCTCTTGAAGTTTCACATCGTTTTGTGCTAATTTCTTGGAAAGAGTCCCAGTTTGCATTTTCCAGTTTCTAATCCAGGAACTCTGTTTTCCTTATCATAGCAAATCTGCAAAGTCGTAATCACTACTTACTGTACTATGTTTTATCACAGTTCATTTGCTCACACCTGATGCTGCATTAGATGCAAATGTTGCATATGCTATCATTCTTCTAACTGTGGTACGTGTCTCCTGTTTACAAATGACATCAGGTTTTTCTCCCAGTTTATCCATATGCTTCTTAAACTCTTGGCCGTTTGCCTTTAAGTCCCCCTTGCGTTCCACTGACGTACAATTAACAAGATCCAGCCCAACGTCTGAGAGGATTGTGTATCTTCATTAGGAACGTCTCGAAACTGTTTCCCAGAGCAGCCCTTTCACATCTAGGTACTTATCAGCTGAGTCGACAGTTCGTTTAGTCCTTTGATTTCAGCTCTCTGACTGTGCTGAACGGTCCTTTGTCTCCACCATCAAGAGGACAAAATCATTCTGACTCACCATCAGAGTTTCCACTTCCAGTTTATCACATTCCTTCACATTTACCTGTGTCTTTGTTGCTAATGTCATTCTGTCGCTCCTGAAACCTTCTTTGCTGCCTCTGCAGAGCCGATTCTCAGCCTCGCTCTCGCTTCAGCTTTGAACCCTCTGCCCATTTGCCCGACTCATTTTACATTTACTACACCTTTGCTTTTTTTTTTGTTTTCTTCTGAGCCTTATTGTTATATATACATGGCAAAATAGATTTTACCCCATTATTTTCAAATGCCACCATTAGCCAGTGAGCATTAGTATGACTTTTGGGGTTAATTACATTACTAGGGAAACCTGTTAAGCAAGATCATTATGCCAGATGAATGCAATGTTCCATGACAAAAGAAAATAGAGCCACCCCCCCCCCCCCCCCCCCCCCCCCCCTCCAACACTCCACCCCCATGGCACGTTCCAGAGTTTAGTGGCTCCCTGAGCTGAATGTGTTTTGTGCAAGAAAACGCAATTAGCCTTTTCATCCTCACAAAACAGAAAAGTTGAGCTGAGCATAAAAAAGAAAAATCTGACTGTATCATCATTTCCTGTTTAGAGAAAGAGAAGCCTCATAACACTTGTTTATTCAGGGTCTGCTCTTCAGTTGTTGATCATCTCGCACACACGAACAAAACAACCCTAACCCTAATCTGTCATGGTTAGGCCTCTCCCTCATTTCCTCCCTCCCCTCCCTCGTGTTTCCTGTTTGTTCCAAGCTGGTCTCTCTCCCTGTTGGTGTGTGTTTCTCTGTCGGGGCGTGGCAATCCGGGTTCCCCCCCTGCAGCTCATCCACCTGTGTGCCTGAAGCTCGTCCAGTAATTGACGCCAGCAGTATAAATACTCCGGCTCTGCATGTCGGTCTTCGCCAGATCGTTCAGTTGGTCGGGGTGGTGTTGATGTTAAAGGCCAAACTCCAGTCCAGTCTCTTGCTTTGCTCCCTCGTGTTTGACTGAACTCTGCCTGATCTTGTTTCCGCCTGTGCCTCAGGTCCATCACCTCCTGCTGCTCCAGTCTGTTCGCCTCACCCAGCTCCTCGCTCAGTCTGCCTGTTCATTCTACCACCCTGCTCCCTCTGCCTGCCCAGTTCAGCCCTGGCTCAAAACCCAGCTCCCTCTGCCTGCCCTGCTTTGCCATCAGCCCTCATTCCCTCACTCACTTCAGTCCAAGGTTTATAGTAAATCTGCATTTGACATCTTGTGTCTGAGTACTCTGAGAGGCTTAATGGACATTGTAAAGGGTTATTTATATAACTCCAGGTGCTTCCATCATCTGGGATAAATCTGTCCTCATTATACATGAAGGGACCTCAGATATTGTGAAAGAGGGGATGGTTATCCCTAAAAGAAGGAGTAATCAAATCAAAGAGTGCATCTTGTAGGTAGAAAGGCAAAAGGTGAGCAGTCTGACTGGAGTGTAGAGCAGGCACAGCCTGATGTTCTACTGCTGAGAACAGCTGAACAATCTGGTGAAGATGAGTTGGAGAACCAGGGTTTAAATACTGCTGGGCTAATGAGCTGATAAGACTCAGGTGTGTTGGCTGATGCAATCTGAAGGTGGAGTCGACTGGAGCAGGAAAGGTGCTGGAAAGGATTAGCAGGATGCTAACGTTACAGCTTCTGGCAGCTGGAAGCACGAGCCATCACATCATTAGTATGCCTGGGTTTGAACACAGCATTTTCAATAAATGACAGGAGAACACATGAGCCTGAGGGGAGAGAGAAGAGACTGACAGGGGACAGAAGGAATTATTGTGATCGCCGTCCAACTTTGTATTTAAACTTATTTCTCGGTGAAATAAACAGTTGCACGAACTAATTCCAGAGTGTGTAGGTCTGTGTCAAGCCTTCACTCCTGGAGAAGAACAGCAGAGCAGTCACATTAATTAAGATTACCAGGAATGACACCAAGGTGGCCCCCAGGCATAAGCTAATTAAGTGGATCCTCGGGGGCCATTTGGTCACCAGAGTTTCTCAGCCTTAGGCTTAGGACTCCATCGCCCATTTTCACACTGGACAAAAAAAAACCCCCCACTAACATCTGGCCTTTGTCTTCAACAGGAAAGTTATCATTTGGCATTCATTCCCGGTGTAAATCATTCTGCAGTGGACACAGGCAGTTACGGCTCCAGCTCTGATCTGCAGTGATAGAAACATAGCGCATGATGCTGTGACGCATATTGAAATTCTGGACGTTGATACATAAATAGCCCGGAACATTTATTGTTTGTTTTTTTTTACAGTCTATGGGGACAATGTGCAACGGCAATTTTGTTCTTCATATGCAGCATTGACAAAACAGCGAGACAGGAGGAAGTATGTAAATACATCATAATCACTGGCCTCCATGCTGCAGAGGTGTTTCCTTCCTAAGTTTTTTTGAGTGAGCCTTCTAACCAATCAGATAAAGTCCAACACACAATCACTGTAGTTACATAAACTAGACTATCTGATCTCAGAAAAGATAAGTGCAAACACACTTCTTCACACACAGACAGAGCAGGGATAACAACTAAATCAAGGAGGTCCACATGAAATCCTAAAGCACCGTGTGACCAGGGCCTTAGAGGTACTGAGGACAGGCCAGGGTACATATGGGATACCCTGTAACCCTTCCACACATAAACACTGTTGTGCTGTCACAACAGACATTTATGCAGATGTAACACGTCAAATGTTGAAGTGCTCTCAGAGAGGAGAGAGGCTTTTTGGAGCTGCACAAATGAAGAGAGCACGAGGATTATTCTGATTAAGGTAGAAGACTAAGTGGGGAGAGTAAACAGTGTTTCCAGCCCCAACCACAGGCACAGAGCACGTGAAAATTCACTGTACTTAACCAGCCTTTACAGCCTGGGGTCTCTTTGACCCACAGGTCATGTGTCATGTGTCACGTGTCACTTTCATTTTCTGTTTTCTCATGTTTTTTAAAAGAGGGTACAGACTCTCCAGGACCACTCCACTATCGAAGTGGACAAGTACAGTGCTCTGGTGCCATCTTGTGGTGTATGATATTGATGTGGTGCACCCTACACTATTTTCCTAATATAAAAGGCTTTCACTGTGACATTAATAGAACCCGCACACTGAAGAAGGTATCAGTCAAGTGTGTCAGTCAATCAGTTTACCTATCAGTGAACATCTTCACAGGCTGAACATGTATTTCATTAACTGGAATATACATATTATGTAGAGCCTTAAATGTGTAGAATACATGTATTTGTGTATGTAGAGTATGTGTGTGGTATTTATCACAAGTTGAACTCATGTACCAAAGATATTTTGGTACATGACATGAGAGCTTGACCTCTTGATTTCTGATGCCAGTGAATGTTATCCAGGCAGAAATTATAATTATACATCCTTTAAAATGTAATTGGCAAAGCAAAGCAGTCCAGTTTTTTTTATTTTGTTTTGAGGAGATAGGGTCCAAAGATTAAGTGATGTGATACAAAGTATTGGGGCTTACAAAGACAGTGTAAACAGTGTAAAAATATCACAGCCAGGGCTTTTGAGACAGAAGTCCTAAACTATAGAGGTGACAATGGACAAGAAAGGACAGTTCACAAAAGGAATTCTGGGTATGATTTTGAACAGGGGGAGTCTACAAGTCTCCAAGACAATGTCTCAGTTACCAACAGCGCACATTTTATTTAGTAACGGTGGGACAAGCACAGGTGTTTCTAACAACGTTGTACTCAGGTGACCCAGTAAACCATGACAGTGTGATGCTGGGTCTGAAGCAGCTACATGTAATTCAGACATCATTTATCAAATGACTTACAATGGTTTGTCAATCTACACCCAAGCAACACTTAACCACTCTTAACTCTGTGTGTGTGTGTGCGTGTGCATGTGTATGAATGCATCTACACTCGTAGCAGTTTATTAGGAACACTTTGCTAAAAGTAAAGCAAGAATGCATGACGGTGATAATGTTCAATTTGTGTTGAAACAGACACGCACTGATACAGCCTCATGATAGCTTTAGGAGGCTGCAGTTCGTGGGGCTTTTGAACTGTATTGCCTTGCAGGTGTCTCTATTATTTTGTCCACCCTATTCATATAAATGAGTGTAGGCTGAGTAACAGAGACACCTCTCTGTATGATGGAGAGTGTCAGTGTCAGTGGTGATATTTGAATGTGTCTGAACATCAGATAAAGGCAGCAGAATTAAAAATGTGGATCCAGTTTTTTTTAAAAAGTGAATCAAATGAATTGTGCGTAATAATGTATTTAAACTGAATAACTGCATTAAAATACATCAAGTATTGATCCTTATTTAACACAGTGAAGTGAACCATTTCACCAAAACAGGATTTTGTCATCATTTCAGTGCTCGAGTGTTTCTTTTTATGTACTTGACCATAAGATGGCATCCTAAGTTTGATTATCTTTCGCCATGCTTTCAACAACAACAACAAAAAAAATCCCATCACAGTGAAAGGGGATGTGTGTTAAATACGCACTCTACATCACAGAGTAAATGGGAATTGATTTGACGGATTGTATTGAAATATTGATTATTTAAGAAATTGATGGCTGACCCTGATGAGCGGCTCGCTGCTCATTACTGAATGTGAATAGTGAGCAAATAAACCTGTCAACACAAAGCAGCAGAGTATAAAAGGGAATATAAAGTAAGAGGTGCTGCAGTTGTGAAGAGCTTTGCATGTTAATGTCTACACAGAACATAAAAGTTGAACAATGCTTGCTGTTCATTTAATATACAAATATTTGTGTTGTTTTTTTTAATCTATTGTCAGTTTATAGAGTTTGACCAAAGTGTTATTTCTTATTTAGAGGTGAACAGATATTGAAAATTATTATTGGTTTCAACCTAATATTGGTTTATAGAACTCATTTACATTTAAGAGTTGTACATTGGTAGATCCCAGAATCCCACATCCCAGAATGCATTGGACCAACAGATTTATGGGCATTAGACTCATTTTACAGTTTTTGTGGACTTCTATTCAAAATCTGTAGATAGATTAGAATCTATCTAAAAAAGTAAACACAAGTAAACACAGAGCACAGCAAAGAGTGGAGTGAAGAACCTGTGTTAATATAGTGCAGGCTGAGGGTGTGTCTGATGAGGTGATCGCAGACAGGTGGGCAGAGGTTCTGGCGGGAAACTTAAAATAGGTCAGCCACACCCAGGCCTAGGCACACACACACAGACACAAAAACAGATAAACAGGGGACAAACACTAGGGAGGAGGCTCCTGATGCTGTTCTTTACTTATTTTGTTCTTCTATTCCTGTTTGACAATTTGTCAGTGAACACAAAACAAGCGTCCCCCCAAATTAAACAACAAGCCCTCTGCAACAATACGCAGTGTTGTTATCTGATCTGATGCCTCCATCACTGAAGCGGCATCATTTGTCTGTGCCCTCGAAAGAAGCTTCCAGTCACTGCTGAGAAACACATCTGTCTAATGGTGTGTCAGTTCTATGGTGCCTTCTTTCCCTCCGACACACCAGAGTCATTATTCCTCAGGTTGTTGTCGGGGACTCGCTCAAGCGTTAACGTTCTCCCCAATATGAGGACACAGAGTGTGGAGGCTGGAAAACCAGGGAGTCAGTGATGGTTGGTAGTTTGATCTCTGGCTTTTTTGCAAGTGCAGCGGGATTGCACTCTGAACAGGGTTAGGGTTACGCACTCCAAATCAAGCAGACTCAAACCCAGAACCTTCTTGCTGTGAGGTGACAGTGCGGACCACTGCACTGCTGAAACTAAACCAGCATCAAGAAACACAAACAGTCAGATGATCAGACAGGCTGGAAATAGACCTCCAGTAAAACAGTAAAACTCTCAGACATCCATCACCATCACCGTGACATTTCAGGTAAAAGACAGACACAGTTTCCTGTTTCTTTCAATAAAAAAAAAATGTCTCTCATTTACTGTAATAGTTCACATCACTCAGTCCACTAAACCATCCAGTTTCAACCTGGAAAGAAATACTAAATTGGAGAAATTACTGTAAGGTGGCATGGCAACCAAGATATTATCCCAGTAAGCCTTTTTTAATATCTCCTCCTTTTCTTTCTTTTCAGAAAGCCTACCTCAGTACCTCTGCATTCTCAAAATGTGATGCTGTTAGTTTTTTTTTTTTTGCAAAATTTCTCTCCATTTAACTCATAGTCATTAGTTATACTATAAAACTTTAGAACTTAAGAAACATATTGAGTAAGTAAGTTCCAGATAATCCACCCCACTTATTCCAAACGACATATTTAACTGATCTACCTCAAGAGCCTGGTTTCATTAAGGCACAGCCCCCGCATGAGAAGCATGTTCATTTACCCTCGGCATCGTTTTTTTAATGTGACACATACATCACACAGTCTGATCTCTCATCACCATCAGTCAGCGTTTGTCAGCTGGAGCTCAATCACGCAGGTGAGCTGTCACGCATGCCATTAAAAACCCTCTTAAGACCTCCATCTCAGAGGCATTTTCAACTGTTGCACTTGTTTACTGGTCCCAGTGCAGCCATCTCTCAATAGATACAGACTCCGCAATGAGCTGGAGGCTTGTTCAGGATCAATAGTCCAGATAATGAAGGAATAAATGTCTCCTTTCAGCAGCTCTCGTGTCGGGAAGACCAGAGCTGTTTTTGGTTAAAAGGGGGGGCTGGATGTTCCAGTGAGGGCTGATGGCTGACTGAGGTATAAAAATGTGAGGGGAAAACAGGGGGGATGCAGATATTTTCAGGCACAGTACCTGAATGAGTATGTCTGTGAACATTTCTTTGTCCTAACATTTAGCATTGCTAGCATTTGCTAACTCGTACTAAATGCAAAGCACAAGTGAGGCTGAAACTGGCGCTTAATACAAACAAGGTTCAGTGCACAAGAAGGCAATCCACAATCTGGCAGAGGTATCAAAAACATGAGGCAACATCAGCAATAACCACAAGGAGCAACACTAGGAACAAAAGCTGGGACACTTGACACTATTGGGACGAAGACAATCTTGCACAGACAAAAGGGAAGACAAGACTTAAATACACTAGGGGGTGGAAAGAAGAATTAAACACAGGTGAAACACATTAAGGCGGGGCAGGTAATCAGAACTGGGGGGAAACACAGGAGAGCAGGAAGTGAATCTAGAATGGGTGGTGATTTCAAAATAAGACATGAACCAAATGTAAAAGGCAACACAAGCAAACAGAGACATCAGACCAGATTTAAGAGCTAAGCATGACACATTCATTCATTTGGCATTCTTCAGCCTCCGTACACTCAGGGATCTGACAGCAGCTCACACGGGAGAACCCGTCTGATAATGTCAGGGTGTGATATGATGGTTGGAAGGAAGGACAATTCATCTGAACAGCACAGACATCTCACAGCTTGTATTCAAACAAAGGAACAGGACACAATTCAGTCACTTTTCCATCATGTAATCAAGTTTTATGGAACTGGGACCCAGCTTTAGTATATTCCATGATACATCCACACTGTGGAGACAAAGACAGAGACTGGAAGGAAGCAGAGAGACGTCTCTACAAAACAAAGCTTTCTTGAAACTATAGTGTGTGCAGGCAGGAGATGAAAGCGCAGCCCATGACTGGGAAAAGAAGAGAGAAGTCATCCCATTCTAAAAGGCTCCCTGTCAACAGAGAACAATTGCTCCGACATTAGGTTATGAAGTGGAGGAGGGCAGCGAGGGAGAAAACCGGCGTGGAAGATGGCGTGGAAGGCCACTTTGATGCCACATGCTCTATGCTCACTGTCATGAACAGCGAGGTTTCACAGAGGAGCTGTCGTGACGACCTACCTTACTTTCTCTGAACACCATCCCCCAACCACCTCACACACACACACACACACACACATACACATGCACTGTGTGAGAGCCAGCTATGTGTGGCTGTCACTGTCCCTTAGTATAACAATCACTTGTCCACAGCAGATGAATCTGACAATCTGTTGTAAATGTTCTGAACAATAAATGTCAACAAATGCCACATATGGACAGTGAGAATTGGCCCAAATGAAACAAAGCTATATCTACTTCCTGCCATCCAACATTCACTCCTGACATCATATCAGTGTAAGGTACAGGGAGGATACAGTACATGAGTGTTTTGTAAAGTGATTTATTTTGAGAATGAAAATCATGCGTGGTGATTTTTCTTGACAGTTTTGACAGAAAAAGAGAGAGAGAGAGAGCTGTGCAGCTCTCCTCTTCTGGTCAGTGAGTCCCACCTTCCCATGATGTTGGTAACAGCTGTTCCCCCCCTGTAGTGTGTGACAACTCCAAATCCAGCCATCCACTGCAACAACACATCATCCTGTCTCTCATCCAGCATCCACTCTGCACTAACCTCATAATATTTATGTGCACATTCTCTGTTTACCTTAAGCACTGGTGCAGAGTCATCCCCTTACTTTTAAAAATGACCAAGCGTCCGTAAAGGTGCAACCCTTAAAATTCCTTGGCCTGGCAGAATAAGTAATGTAAGCACACAGGAAAAAAACAGAAACAAAAAACACATTCATGCTTCAAAATGGTGACATCTAACAAAGTGTTAAGAGACACTGGGGTGACTTTCCCGCTCACCACTGTAGATTTGTCCATCACGGCAGCTATGACATATTTAACTGAGTCAGAGAGCAATAGCAGAGATGAGAGCAGGACCCGTGTAATCATATACACATTAACCTTGCACACAGAGTTTGGGAACTACATCACAAATGCTTGGCAACAGCTGTCGTCTTCTGCACTACTGTATGTAAATAGCATGTATGCGTCAGCTTTTGTCCTCCACATCCAATTTGTGTGTCCTTGTGTCCTGTGGATCCTTGTTGCATTTGAATCCTGTGCAGAATCTACCAGAGACAACAAAAAAATGCAATATAAAAAGGGAAATTACAGAATGGAAAACACTTCAAATAGCTGTTGCTGAGAGAAACATTGGGTGTGCATAGCATCAAAAATGAAATAATTTGATAGACGATGGTGTAATACAGTTTGAAGCACATGGCTGACACCTGTAGGTGATTTTTAGAACACCATGTTTAGGATCCTTACAAAACTGTACATGTACAAAACTGCTGTCGTGTGCTGTGGTTTTCACAGAGTTTGGAGCACAACCACACAACAACAAAAAAACAATAAAATGTTTGATATTAGAAAAAGACATCTAATTATTAAGACATTAGGAGGCATTAAACACATTCATGGGAATCAAAAAGGAGAAAATGTGATACAAATCAAAGAGAGAGAGAAAGAGAGTGAGGCACTGGAGCAGGCGGAGGTACAGATGGTGTTGATATGGATATTAACACTGAGGTAAATAAAGACACACACACACACGCTTAAATATCTTAACAAAATAAGATAATCTGGTTTTATTTATAAGAGCCTGTACGAGCCAATGTTGAATGCATGTTTCTTTGACTCCTGTAAATCCCATCTGTGTCGTGTTTACACCCGCTCCTCAGAGGAGGAGAATTTACCCCACACAACTGTGACAGCTGCAGATTGTGTGATTTTTAATAAATCCAGTGGAATACATAATAATCCTCTGTTTACACTGAGGAGTCATTATTATTTGCGTAACAGTCCCTTAAACGCATACGCAGCGAGGAGAGGGATGCTCTTTGCAAACACTCGCACAAATGATACGCCAAACTGCGACTCCAGCCTGTTGCCACTGTTTGATAAATACACCTCGTCTGTCTGCTGCTGTAAATCTGACCCTCGGCTTTTCTCACTTCATTTCACTGTGAGATATGTTGTGTGAATGAGCAACACAGTTTGAATTTCACAAAGACTGACAGTTACTGTTTTAGGCTGCACTAAAGCTCCAGTGTATACTCCTGTGTCGTCAAGATTTGCTTTCTAACGATAAGTGAACACTTCTATTGTTCACTTCTGAACCATAACAATATTTCAAGCCGCTCATGCCAAAGTAATTATCATTCGAATTTACTGATCTGCTAATGGAGATGATGATTTGATGAGGAGTAACAGGGGAAAAATGAGGGTGAATGTGATCAGGATTGGATGAAGAGTTATCATAGCTCCATGTTGCATTGATGGACGTGTTCTTTTCTTATCATAAATACAGCCAGTGTGGGTTATTCTGAAACAACTCCATATACTAAGAAACTTTTTTTTTTTTTTAATGTCAGGAAAGTACACCAACTTGGTGTCAGGTAGATGAGATGTGATCTGTGATCAGTTAAGTCAGTGTCTGGGTTCAGACCCCATTGTTATAATCTGGATACACATCTGCAAACACTCAATAAGAAAGGTTTGGATTTGTTGCCTCATAGTGCCAAATGTGCTGAGAACCTTCCCTTGCCAGGAAAAAAAAGGGCAATATTTTGTCATTTTGTCAAATACTTTAATCTGCAAATGATTCTGTTTACATGACAAACAACCTCTCGCCTTGTTGTTTTGCTACAAACTGGCAGAACTCAAGTCCTGTCAACACAGGAAGTGTCCCTGCCAAGCTCTTAGTGTTGGGCTCTGCCAAAGTGCTGGTGACCTACGCTCAGTACTGTGCCTGAATGCATCCTCTATAGATACAGATGGAGGCTGCATATCCATCTTTGCTTCCCAAAACTGAACACCATGCTATGTGGAGCCTGTGTATCAAGCGAGTACACTGGTTGATTCAAGTACTATTTGATGTTGGGTTCAAAATGCTACATATGTCAGTGACATATGTCAGTGAGCGCATTCCTGGAATGTGGGCGCCACGTGCTCTCACGCACACCTGAAAGACGGGAACACAGAGAAAGGCCAGCAAAAACATAATGGATGTTTTGATGGTCCACTGGCCCCACATACTTATGTATGACACTGCCAACCACATTTAATTATTTTATTTATTAATCAAATGTGCTAGGACACCATTCAGGACCATTCCAGACTACGTTAACCCCTGATAAGTCTACATGCTACATACATCTGATCTTGGCAGAGTGTGCTGCAGTGATTCAGACTTTCCAGGTCACAGGAAAAAAAAAAAAAAAACATCCCACTGACAGTGAGTGTGTTTTTTTCTTATTGCTCTTGAACAAATGTGAGTGGGTAAAGCCTTATATTTTATTGAATGAAATGCAATCAATAAATTCCCTCCAGGCCTGTTGGCTTGTGGAGAATGACAAAAGGTCCATGCAGTTGTTTATGCATCAGTGTTTTGAATGAAAGCAGTGAGCTTTCTCTCTCTTTTTTTTTTTTCTTTCCGCGAGACACTAAGCTCCTCTCCAACAAACCTGCAGAAGAAACACTGGAAGCGCAGCTCTTTGCCTCCAACCTCGCTCATGACCGCGCCGTGATCTTGGAAGGTCAACAGGCTACACCTTACACCACATCACCACGGTAAATCCTGAGTTAAGGGTTCAGTGTCAATATGTAGAAATTTCCTCCCGTCTCATGTCACTAACCCAGCACTGTAGAGGCTTCCAGGGTCAGGCTGATCCCAAGATGGAACATTCCAGATCGCCTCAGGTGGAATTCTTCATACTGGACTGAACCTGTCACAACTCATCTGGCTGCCAAGTTCAGCTCTAAGTAGATCACCATGGCTGGTGTTGGTATCGTCTGTGAAACAGTTACCTAGAGCTTGATGCAGATTTGCTATGATTTCATTGAAAAAATAAATAAATTAAGATAAATAAATAAATCAAATTAAAATGGTTGACCCTACCTCTCTGTGGAATTGCCATTTGCCAAGAAAATGCCACATACAATCAAAACTAAAAATATCAGTTGTTCATTTTACACATTTACCTAAGTTCTGTCTTGATTCCTAGTTTAAACATTGTAAAATATATATAGTTCCTGAACTTTGCCAGGGCTCGACCTGGACTTTTATAATACTCAACTGATTGTTGTCAATTCCAAGAACAGAGAATAGTCAAGCGTCGTCCGAATGATCTTTTTAAAACCGTCTGTCCAGCAGAGATAATGTTATATAGTTCTCTCTTTCTCTGTGTCTCCCATACTCAGGCTGCCTCTCTCTCCCCTCTGTTACACATACACAGACACATTGTTTGCTCTCTCTCTCTCTCTTTCTCTCCATCACTCTTACAGGCGACGTCTCCACATCACTTTTATTTTCTTTCTCTCTGCAGTTTTGGTCACATTTCTCCTGTCTTCTTTCCCTCACAGCTGTCCCTCAGTCTCAGGGTATTGGCTAATGTTATTAAGGTCCTTTATTCATATATTTTGCATCCTGATATCTAATACCCACCTGGAGGGGGAAACATGGCCCGCCAGTTATTTTTTACCAGGGTTTTACTAGTCTGCAGGAATGTTATCACACAGGTTGCTAATGTTGCTTCTCACTTGTTGGGATATTTTAGACATAAACCCTCTTGTATCTACATATAGTTGGTCCCAAACTGATGGCGTGACTGGGTTCTACTTGTCCTCTTGCACACACCACCAAGAAGAGGAAAAGGGAGAAAAAAGGTATGAGCAACACAGCAGATGGCAGAATGAGAGGAGGAAAAAAAGAAAGTAAGATGCCGTGGATGTTCTCCTCGAATTTCCATCAGTGCCAGATGCTGAGTCTGGACCACCTGCTGTGGATGAACAACAGTGTGACAACAAACCCTGCAAGGGAAAGACTGCAAGATTACAAAGGGAATGTAAAGACCTCAGGGAGGAAAAGCAGGCAGACAGGTAGTTCGGAAATGTGCCTGTATTACTGACTGCTTTGAGATTTTCATTGCAAAAGCACAGAGACCTGTAATCACAGAGATACCCAGAATATAAACATCCCTTGAGCTTAAGATCCCAGCTTTTACTAAAAGGAAAAAAAACCAACTGGGTCCAGTTCAGGTTGGGAACTGGAGTCCACATGAGGACTTGCACCAGTCAGGATCCATGTAGAGAGGCACTGGAACAGGAAGTCAAATGTGTGAAGCTGAGCATCCTAAAGGTTTTACACCTCTAGATAACAAGTGCAGTGCACTTACACATTTGTCTCCTTCAGTTTGCTTCTGTGGGTGAAACCTTAAAGAAGTGTTCCTTGCTCCTTCACTGCTCTGTGAATTCTTATTTTCATCAATGAAATAATAATGTATGTACTTCATATCAAACAAATTTATCTTTGTATATAAACTGTACATATACACTTCATACTTTGTTCAGTTCTTCTTCCTTTGTTTAGCTACTGCCCTCACACAGTCACTAACTGACATTTTAAAATGAACAGCATCAACAACTTTATCCAATGTCTATGAATGATTCCTGATTTACACTCAGGTCTGCCTTTATTATTCAGGACAGCAGCTGCTTTCAGAGGGTTCGGTGGTGTCATGCGATGTTGCTACAGTAGCAGCTGTAAACACTCCTGCTGTAGCAACTGGACAAAATGTGTGAACCTTTTCGCACACGGTTCCAAAAACGTCAGTACCAGGCAGAGTTCTGTTGATGTGGATTTTCCCCTTCACCTCCTTTCTCTGATGCCCACACAGCAGAGTTACAGTAGCTTTTTTTTTTTTTGAGTCTCATGAATATGGGTTTGCCCCTGATAGAAGTGTTGATGTTCCCTCTTCAGTGGTAGTTCACCCTCCCTCTCCTGGAGACAAAACATGTTATCCTGTTTGCTTTTTTTCCATCAAAAGGTTATTCTGAGGGCTGCTGGGTGTCCTCCAACACACACATCTCATGGCAGTCACATGTTAACATGCCTTCTGGGGACGCCCCTAACCATGGGTGTTGAGGGCTGATGACCAACCCTCCATTCCTGACTGGCTCACCATCATCTAGATGTATGGTGCATCTCAGGCAAATATAATACACATTCAAAATTACATTTGTGTGGTTCTCCCTTAGAAGCCATTTATCCTTTTTCGGTTGTCAGCTTAGCAGTATTTTTTTATTTTTTTTATTTTTTTGTGTGCCAACGGACAACAATCACAAGTGGAACAGAAAGCAACTGCTGTTTCCACAATGTCCAAAATCCTGAATTGTGTGAACACACTTTGAGGAAGAGGAAAAACAGCAGGAGAAGAGGTGTACAGGCACTAAGACATGAAAGACCTTAAATGTCTAAAGTAATTGTCTGCGACAGCAGCAACCTTCACAAACGAGAAAGAAACAGTTCTAACCGTTAATAGCACATGAAGAAATATATAGACCTTTGGCTGTGCAGGTATCTCCTGCCAGCAGGGCTTTGGTGGTCAGTAAAGATGCTCCAAGATCTGATGCTAACATATGTCAGGCGGTGGCTGCAAGGAAAGAACAGTACATGGCTATCATATCAAAACAATGTGCCTCTAAAAGGTCAAGTGTTGAGATATTTAGAAAACCAGCCATCTTCAGGGGAACAGCCTTGTGTCTCTGACATTTAATACAATCCAGGGTTATAAGCTTTGCTTCATTTTCAAAGAATCACATAAGCCTCCAGATAAACAAGACCTAAAGCCTAAAGCTCTGCTAGAAAGCCCTAGAAGACATAATTTTGCTCTTCTTTTTAGTATTTAGCACAAAGTCATAAAATTTGTGTCCTGAGGTCGGCTCTACAGAAAAAGGCCAAGGGCTCACTGAAATCAAATGTTGCTTCAGTATGCTTCAAACAAAGAGCTTGTCAGATTGTCAAAAAGCGCATAAATCCCATTTGTGATGGTGGAACTGGGGAGGCTGCCTTTGACAGTTTTCATAATTCGATCACACAATCACACCCACTTCACCCAGCAGCTGGACATGTGTAAGGAGGTGTGGGCAGCATTTGAGCTACAACCTGAATTTACCAACATGAATGCCTTTGAGGACAGATAGCCTGTGCATTATTCCCATTTGTACAATTAATTTCCTTGAGATGACAAAGACTCACAGAAACAAATGTTATAAAATCTGGCTGTATTACAGTGATATCTTGCTCAAGAGGAAAGTGTTGGATGGGTTCCAAGCCAGCTGGAATAATCCTTTCCGCCTGATCTGGTCTGCCAGCGCATCTCCTCCAAGTTGGATGTACCCAGAATGCCTTCAGAGGGCGGCTTCAAAGAAGTCAGCCGGATCAGACACCCAAACCACCTCAGCCACCTCAGCCCGACTCATTTTTGTCTCTTGAAAATTAAAACTCATTCTTTCAGTGATTACTTAAAGTCCTTGACCAAAGGTGAGGGTTGGAACATAGATCGTCCATTAAATTGGGGTAACTGCCTTCACTTTCAACCAAGCAGCTGCAACTGGAGATATAAAATATGCTGAAATCAGACAGCATACAGTAACTTGTGTTTGTTTTTGGATTTGATGCTTTGGACCAAAGTGTTCAAACAGATGAATGTTTCAATTTTGCCACCCTTTGGCTCTGTTGCTAATGGTGCAAAGACAGTACTGTATGTTTTCTTTCATGGTTCCAAGTGGTATAAAAGGTCACTATGGTTGGACTGAAGTTAAATGGTAACTCAAAGACATGCCATGGATGCATGCCGCCAACACACAAACCGATATGCAGTAAAAGACTGGATAGAACACATCTTGATTGGAAGGACTGTCAGTGAGTTGACAGATGTGATCTCTTGCAGCAGCACATGGAGTCTCCAGCCGTTGCTGATGACTGTTAGCACTCTGGACAGCACGTTTCCTGGATTTATTAGGGCAGAGCCGTTCTCAAAGGGTCATGGAGTGGATCCAGGCAGCAAGTGTAAATGCTTAGTCACAGACATAGTCACACTGACCTGAACATGAACACTACAAAAGGCATAGCAGGCACATGCTGACGTGTGAGAGAGAGACTGAATGATGGTGGAATTAAAGGAGTGCAGTAGCAAATAATGCTTGTTGTATCATCATTTAGGTATCACACCTAAAAGTGTCATTTTTGATTTTGGAACATATTTCTTGACTCCATGAGGTCGAGTGTCACCTTGAAGCTAGCAGAAAGGTCATGTGGTTACTAAAAAATCCACAACAAATTTCACATGCTTCCAGTCAATATCATCGTTCTAAATCAATGGCCAAAATGTATGTAAAAAAACACTTTATGCTTCCAGTTCTGACAGAGAAAACAGTGTTACTGATCTGAGGAAACATGTCACCTTCCATGTCTCCATCTGTAATTTTGGAATCAATGTATCAAGATACCTTGTCATGTATTATCACTTACAAAGATCCAATTCACAGGAAGGAAGAAATAATCCATTAGGATGCACCAGTATTTCCATTTTTATCTCATTTTATAATAATACTCCACTACATTGTAGTGCAAAATACTGGACTTTAACTTCACCACATTTATCTAAGAGAACACAACATAGCCACACACAACAACAACAAACAACAACACATACATATGAGACATTCACGTTTTGAAATCCTCTGTAAATTATTCAATTTACTAGGTGCACAGCAGCACAAGGCCATCTTCCCAAGGTCCCAAGGGGCGATTAGGGTTTAACTGAGCTGGGACCTGGTTTGGGGAGCAGTGGTTTTAAATGTGAAAAGAGAAGTGATAAACTGAGGCAGATTTTGCAGGAGACCTTCATAAATTAAAATGATAGAATGTAGTTCTCTTCTTGCTGCCAGTGAGGGCCGGCCTAATTATTCATATAGTACACGGTGATGACTACAATATATCTTCGGTAATGAAACACAAAGCACAATGATAAACTGAGATAAAAAAGAATAAAGGCTATCTGCCTATAGCCAAGAACAGATATGATGGTTGGCTGTGAAATTCCCTGTCCTCAAGACAGAAACTTGCTTCACTCTGTCATTAGTTTCTGTGCCAGTCGCTCTGCACTCTGTTTAATAGTGAGTTGCTTTCTAGCCTAATTCCCAGGTATTTATCACATTGAACAATTTCATGGTTTGGTAGGGATGTGAACTGGAAGTATGGGTTCTTGAGTATAAAACACATTCTGACTCTGATAATTCTGAAGAACGTTAAAGGCAGATTGTAATCTCGAGCTGAAGGGGAGCCAAATACCCATTTGTTTTTTTACTTTAATCCCCTCCTACATTTGCAAACTTAGTCCAGGAGGTGTGCAGCATACAGATCTTTTCTTGATAGATGTCTGCATCTTGGACCTCCAGAAAGTCGTAAACTGCAGCACTGTCAAAATGGAGACCACTGAGCTCCTTCTTCTTCTTGGGGAAGAGGTAGTAGTCTGAGGGTGCCACATCAGGTGAATAGCACGGGTATTGGACATATTCAAATTCATCAGCCTCCCTCCCGTAGCTGTCTCAAGAGACAGTAGACCAGTGGTGTCCAAACTGTTCCACAAAGGGCCGTGTGGCCGCAGGTTTTTGTTCCAACCAATGACGAGCACACAGTTTGACCAATCAACTGTCTGAAGACCGAGATCAGTTGATTAAATGAGTCAAGTCTGGTGTGCTGCTGCTTGGTTGGAACAAAAACCTGCAGCCACACGGCCCTTTGTGGAACAGTTTGGACACCCCTGCAGTAGATCGTAAAAGTCCACCAGCAGCATCCCAGAATACAGAGGCCATCACCTTGCCGGTGGGCCTTGCCGATTTTATTTGCTTAGGAGCTAGAGACTCTGGGTGTTTCCACTGTTTCGCCTGTTCTTTCGTCTCTGGTTGGAAGTGGTGGTCTCATCCGTGGTTACAGATTGCTGGAGAAATCTGTGAAGACCCACCTCAGTACTGCCAAGATTGTCGTTTGACATACTGTGCACAATCTTCTCTTCTCACCAGGCCTGAGGAGTTTTGGGAACCAGCTAACTGACACCTTGGACATCTGGTGTTCTTTACAATATTATTTGTCCATCTGTCATGTCAACGATCTTGTCAATATAGTCTCCAGTATGGTGACAGTAACCAACCTTCCAAGATGGGGGTCATCTTCCGGGCTCTCTCTGCCACATTTCAGTACCCCATTTCTTCACCATGCTGTAAGAAGGAGCACCCTCCCCTTGTGTTGCCACCATGTCCTGGTGGACCTCCTTGGACAACAAGCCCTTGAGACCAAGGTATCAGAAGACTACAAATGAAAAATTGAGACATGCAAATCGACAAATGGGCAATACAAACTGTATTTCAGATGGAAATCTAACTTCTTTGCATTTCACTTAATGGCCTTATTTTGAATCACCCTTACAATTTACTGAAATAACATTACCAGGAAAAGTAACTGCATGTTAATTAACGGATATTATTCAGCTCAAGTCAGTATAACACCTATAAACACCCATTTATATCATTCCACACGCTTTTGTGCCACTTGCATGGTTTATATTCGCCGTGCGCAGTCGTGCGCACACCTCATTATCAGGAAATGAGCGCATCCCTACCGACGGACCTCTCCGCCTCAGTGGGCTGTTTATCCCTCAGTGTGCTGTGCTAGAGCGCTGCTCCCAGTACAGTTCGCTCTCAGGTTGGTCTTTGGCTGAGCTGCGGGGACTCTCAGGCGGAGGAGTTGACAGAATGGATGGACAGTAACCGCACTCGTCTCTTTCTCTCTCTCTCTTTGGGAAACTACTCTCATTTTTTTTTGTTCACCTCCACCGTGTCCAGACGCAGTCCAGTCTCTCTTGGCAACCCCGGGGATACCTGTCGCGTTTCAGGTAGGCAGTATTTCTCACTGAACACTTAATTGGACACATCTCGCAAATACAAAAGCTGTGGAGAAAGCTCATTGCTCATTGGCAGCTGGTCTACAGAGTTTCACATTAAACCTCAGAGACTAAACCTGTGTAGTGTCACGTCTTTCTGGAGACGGATATCTGTGAGGGGTCCATTTAATTGCCACAGCTGTAATGTGCTTTGTGCCGCTCTTCCGTCTACTTAAGCGCTCTGAAAGCGTTTTCCGTCTTGTTTCCAGGCATCAGCAATGATAGGACGATGGAGCTCACATTCAATGTCTGTACTGGTCTCTCTGATCGTACTGTGGCAGACACGGTAAGTTTTAAATCATTATATTTTCTGTACAGATTAACAGATAAAACAGTGCCGCTCTGACGGCGCGCTGACCAGGCGCACACAGACAGCGTACAGGTCTCCGGCTTTCCTCCGTTACAAGGCTGTTCAACGGGATGCTGTGTTAAGCAGCTGCAGTAGGCTGAAAACTAGCCGACTACCGACATTGATGAACCGCGGAAGATGTCAATTTTATAATAGCGCAACCTTTTTTAACGTTTGCTCTTTGCTCTCAGCACGTCGAAAGCGCAACGCCAGACCTCGTAGAGAAATGTAACAATTAAAGGATTATTAGTATTTCAGAAAAATATCCCATGTAGTTCATTATTATTTGTAGTACCTTAAGCTTTGATGTGACGTTCCGTTAAATTCGGCTCCTTCAACAATACAACAAGCATCAATTCATTTACATAAATCTCAACTTTAAGAAGTGACTCCTTGTTACCACCCAGGCACTTTGACAGAAAAAAAGACAGTGGGAGTAACAGGCGAACGGTCTCTCAAAGTTAAACTCCTAGCATCAAATTGGACCCCATTAATCTATATACGGATAAATTAGATTTATTACAGAGCATGTTCCCTAATGTTAGTGTGAAAATGTCTAAATGAAAACTGTGCAGTTTGTCAAACTGAAAACACGCCTCACATGGAAATTCGTTGCCCCTGTTATTTAATTCTCTATAAAAAGAGTAAAAGGGAAGGGAGTTCATACTGGCAACATTTTTTTGTCATATTATTTCCTCTGATGATTCTCTGCCTCAGTGCACCACAATCCTTTATTATTCATATTTTAAGCATCACATAGTTTCTTGAGTAGGAGTAAACATTAGTGATATTCCTTATATGAAGCAGACTGTCTGTACCAAGCTGCCCTATCAGCAAATAAAATGTAACTGTGTTCATTATGCTGTCACATCATATCTTTAAACACAAACACTAAGGCTGCTTCATAACAATTAAAACATATTTCATCAGACATCTTGGTCATCAGAGCTTCATCTGTGTCCCTTTTTAATACAGTTTCAAAATATGTAAAGCAATTATTTTAGATTTATTCACCCATTAACTGTTTAAGTCCACTGGGATGGTGATGATGCATTGTGTGATAAGAAATGACAGAGAATCCATGAATCCACTCAGTACCCTGTCAGACTTGGGTCCAAGGATTGGTATCAGTTGCTATGAATTGTGGATCCATGAAGACATCTAGTATGTCAACACATGTCCATTGTACAAATATTGCTTTGCACTCTGTGTGAGTGTCTGGACTCCACTGAATGAAACTTTGGTGAAAGATCTCTTCCCTGATGTTCTGCCTTGTTCCTCTGTTCCTCTCTACTCACTTTTTCGTTTCTTTCTGATTCTGGCAGTGTTCTGTGGTTGAAGCAGCGGTCACTGAGGGAGATCCTGCTCATTTACGCGTTGACAGTGGGAACCTAGAGTCGAAATCCTTGCGTTGTGCTTGCTCTTGAATTTCCACACGTGTCCTCTCTGCTCAAATTTCTCTCAGGTTCATGACCCATGAACTAAATCATAATCATGCATATAGCTGGTGGGGGTTACCTCAATTTCTTTAAACATGTCCTCCTTCTTTCATTCTGCTGACACTATCCTCTCCTCCGGTCTCCTCGGGCTCTAACATCTGTCTCTCTCCTCCGGCCTCCTACGGCCTCTAGCCTTCATTCCAGGCTATCGTCTAATCCTCTCCTTTCTATCTCCTCTCAGAATTAAATCACCCTCGCCGCATTAAGAATGCTTTTATTTATTTTGGGGGATTCTGTCCTATCTCCTGTTTTCATATGGGCCCACGCTTAATGAAGAAGCTTCACATTGAGGGAGTCTAAACGCCAAAAACTCTCTGTGTTGCTTACTCCAATAAATTTTGTGATTCACTTCCATTTGATCTCTCCTTTTTTGAAATGTGATCATAATGGCGTATTAACACACTTATATTTTGTTGTTTTAATGCATGAATAAGAGTTTTTGGTAGTTTTTGGTTGGAAAAGTGATGTGGAATGGAAACAGTCTGCACATCAGCAGCACTAAGACTTAATGGGAGAGACATTTTTAGATTGTGTCCTCTGATGGTGGATTTAGTTGCACTGACAACTTTGAAAAGTCACCATTTATTTATTTAATTGTGTTTATTATTGTAACCATGGTGACAAAGGTCTTCTAAGCTTAAGTTTTTGTACCTAAACCTGACCAACCATAAGCTTAACTATTTGTTTATTATTGTAACCATGATGACTAAGGCCCAGTCCGTATTGAAGCCCTGAAAGGCATGTTTTGGAGTTTGTAATACTCATTTTGTCCACAAGAGGCTGTGGGGGAAAAAAAATCACGAGCCAAAGTCATAAAGTTATTTTTTAGTCAAGGAAAAACCCAGTTGGCTGCCACATCGGTGGACCAGTGGACCATCAAAAAATCCATAAAGTGTTCACTGTCTCTGTCTGTCTCTTTAACAGCGCTCTCTGTGTTCCTGTCGTTCAGGGTGGTGCACGTGACAGCGTGCAGCTCCTACACGTGGGAGAAGTTTGCCTTCAAGGCTTTCTGAAGGGTTTAAAGGTTTAAAGTGAAAATGAAGAAAAAAAAAACAGAAAAAAAATAATTCACTATAAATACTTCCACAGCTTAGACGGTAACTGACGTGATTTAAAATGTAGCAGTCTTTACAGATTCTGTCCTAAAATACACAAGATGCTGCACAAATTTACCGTCACAGGATTGTGTGTTGCTTACAGTAAACACTGTAATTCTACCTAGTTTCTTAAAGGTTGTTCAGCATGAACATGCTTTAGCCTTGTGCTGCAGGTTTTCACTTTCAGTTCAGAGTATTTTGACTTACAAGAAATTCAGTGTCACAACATTATTTTTCAGATTTAGTATGAAATAATGTGGGATAAAATGGATTTAATACTGTAGGTGGAGATTACCGAGATGTGTCATCACCCACACTTCTTGCTAGTACTTAAGTCTAATTTTGTGGCGGATGGAGAGTTCTTTCCTTTTTCCTTTATCTCTGTCCACAATCACACATTTGTCTTTTATTCAGGTCAAAAGCAGATTCCAATTCAACACGGAACGTCAAAGACATTACAACCTTCACCAAGATCCTGGACAGTCTGCTGGACGGGTATGACAACAGACTGAGACCTGGCCTGGGAGGTAAGACACACACATACTTGTGTAGATGCACCAGTAAAGTGGTTAACAAGAGTCAGATTTAAAAAATCACGATCACGGTTACGATCAAAGCAAAAGAGACTGAGATATCTTGACTTTTTTTCCCTAGTAAAAAAAACGATCCTACATTTATCACAATGCAGTTTAATTCAGTCTTTCACTCCACCCACATCTGTCGAACACCACATCTGCAGACCTGCAGCTTGTAAGTCAAGCTTTCTGTTCTAAATTTCTAAAGTTCTAAGCCAGGGGTGTCCAAACTGTTCCACAAATGGCCATGTGGCTGCAGGTTTTTGTTCCAACCAATGAAGAGCACACAGTTCGACCAATCAGCTGTCTGAAGACTGAGATCAGTTGATTAAATGAGTCAAGTCTGGTGTGCTGGTGGTTGATTGGAACAAAAACATGCAGCCACACCGGCCCTTTGTGGAACAGTTTGGACACCTCTGTTCTAAGCTGACATAACCCTGATGACGTCTCTGTGGCATCATCAGGGTCAAGCACTAAACTTAGCACTGAATGGAAAAAAAAAAAAAAACAAGACAAAAAAAAAACAGCAAAGTTGAGTGAAATTAATTTGTGATTCACAACAATATCTCTGTTACAAAGAGAAACTGAGCAACAAATTGATGAAGGAATTGTTAAGTTTGCATCACCAGCAAATACTGTAACAATAGGAGCAGATTAGAAAGCAGGATAGGGTCTTACTAAAGTGAAATAAACGAACAGGAATTAGAAATAAAGGCCTGTGTGTAATATAAGGTGAATTTACAAATATCCACTCAGTGGCCAGTTTGTTAGGTACACCTGTATGGTCTAATGCAGTCTGATCCAACAGCTCAGCCATGAAGTCTACTGTCACACCTATAATGTCCAGTTTTGTTGACATTGTTACAGAGGTATTCTGCCTCCCTCCTTGTATGTAAATGTAAAGGACAAAATATGAGAATCACCTCACTATATAATGTGATCCGCTACAACACCACCTTTAACCATAACCTCACTACTAAACCTATAACATTAGATTGGACAGGTATACCTACTAAACTGACCATCAAGTGTATATATATATATATAAAGAGAAGGAGTAGGAAAACTTCCACATCAGCCTGTGCCTTGTTAAACAAATACACCAGTTCTGGGTTGTCATAAACTGAAAACCTGTTTCAAAACCTGAGTGTAACTGGGGTCAGTGAAGCCCATTCTCGATTCTTTGACTTCTTGCAGGGCAGGAAGCGAATGGTTAAAATTCTTTCCAAGCGACTTAGAGTTGCCATTACGGCTCCACAGAACTGCTGCCTTTCTACTCTGCTTTATTCCTTGTATACAAATGATTGTGCTACTCACGATGACTCAGTTAAAATATTAAAATCTGCTGATGACACCACAGGGGTTGGGCTGGTATCAACATCAGATGAATCAGCACAGAGGAGGGAGGTGTCCAGTCTCATTAGTTGTAGCAGTGATCATAACCCCCAGCTTGACACTGGGAGAACTGAAGAGGCGATGACAGATTTTGGGAGAGGTAAAGGTGGGAATCCGCCTCATGAAATTGCTGAGGAGCCACATGAACATGAAAGAGTTTCCATTTTTTTGGCACTATAATGTCTGCACACCTTAAATGGAAAAGCAACGTTCATTCGTTTTTAAAGCTGGTTCATCAGAACGTTCGCACATAGAGGAAGGCTGGTCCAGTTTTACACAACTTTCTCTATCACAGTTTGGTTTTGTAGTGTGAACACTACTGAATCCGAAGCATTCAGGAAAATATTTAAGATTGCAGCTAAAATTTCTGACCACTCTCTCTGATCACTCTCTTCAGTTTATAAAGGTCAGCTACACCAAAGAGCTTTGAACATTGTTAGAGATGATTCTCTTCCAACAGGGAGGAGGTTCAGACAGTTCTGTCTTAAATCTGAGCAGGCTAGAAGTTCCTTCCCCAAGGTTATTAGACTCTTGAATGGTAAACCTCCTGCACTTAAAGGCATATTTTGCAATTAGTTGGTTGTCTTTGTAATTTTTAATTTAAAATATTTAGGTTATTCAACCTCTGAACTTCCTGAACTCAAGGTATTTTATAGTTTAGCTTGTTTTTGTACTTTGTGTGTTTTACAACCTTCTTATGTAAATGGCTTTAATCATTGGTGTGTTGTGTTTAGTGTCACTGGCCGTCCACTGTGAGCAAACTGTTTTGTTGTATTGGCAATAAAGGTTGCGTGGTCTTTGCTTTCAGATTGTCAAACTGAAAATCATGATGGCAGGTCGGGCAAACGTTATCATATCTCATTTGACATGAACGAATGACCGAAATGAAGGTGAGAAATAACCTGTGCAGCTGCAGAGGCGTGCTTCATTTTTATACCTACAACCTTGATGAAACTGTAACAAGTTTTGAGAATTCCAGAGGCAGAGAGCTGCGCCTTCATCTAAACACTTCATATAGGTCACTGATGGTTTGGCACAGTCAGGTGCGTCTTTGTGAGGCCAGGGACTTTTGGAATTGCTACAGAACGGTGATGGGGAAGGCTCTTCTCTCCCTTGGGCGCATGTTTCTGTTAGAGTTCAGGCAATGTGGATCAGTGAAAGATTGATGCTGTTGTTAAATCACATTCTTTATATTTACTTTAAGTGTCCTTCATGGCCCTGAAGTATCCAGTTTCCTTTGGGCCTTTACTGATTTGAAGGTCCTCTATAACAGTGTTGTGATTGTTGTTGGACCAATCTCATTCACTTAGATTTATCATACTAAGTTACAGTTTGTTTTTTATAAATAATAATAATAATAATAATAATAATGTGTGCAATGAGCCAGTACACTTTTACTGAGTGCACCTTGAAGCTTCCATAGATGCAGTTTCTATGTCATTTGCTTGCTTTAAGATGAGCCCATTCACAATGGTTGGTAGATAGTGGTATAGCAGTGACTGGGATGCTGCTGTGGTTGAGCTGGTTGGGCTTGGCTAGTGTCCTAGATGGACCCGACTTCAAAGCTTGATGCCTTGGCAAAAAAAAAAAAAAAAAACATGAAGGAGACTGTTGGAGGTCACTAGAGAAATTTTCATTTTATTCATGGTGCATGGGGGACAGTAGTAGCCTCTCTGTTCCCACAGCTTTGACAACAGCAGGGTTTATTCTTACTTCTGTCTGAGGATCCCTTCAGTGTTTCACTGCTAATGTAATATGGTGAATTACTACTGCACAGAAGTGTTCTTTAATAACTGTTCATCACACACCATTCACTGCACTGATGCTCACTTTAAAGTGTCCAAATGTCAGAATGAATCTTATACTCGCAAAAGTCCTTTTGCAGCTGCATTTTATAACAGGTCCAACCCAAAAGACCTATTATAATACACTCTGAACAAAGGAATAAAATGAAGCTGCTGTGGTTCCCTGAATGTGTTTATTTGTGCTGAGAAACTACACATCAGAGTATCATAGGCTCACAATAAGAGCTGAACTTTAATAAGGCACTGTAGCATTAACTATAATGGGGTTACTATGTGTCATGTAACTGATGTTACATGACATGCTATTTATTATTATAATATATTATATATTATTATAAATGTTATTTATTTATTTATTTATACCGTAGGAGCTAGTTTAACACCTATTAGCCGTCCAGGATCAGGGTTTGTCAGTACACTGAGACGTCACTGTTGGGTGTGGTTACAGAGGAGGCATCTGACACCCAAACACACCAGTCACTGATGCTGGATGTGGTGGTGTGATACAGTTAATTACAGATTGTTCTTATGTACAGTCAATAACTCTATAAACGTAAGTGTATGATTTTTGACATGCAGTTAAACTTTGTTGTTCAACTGTCAGTTGCTCTGTGGAAGGCTGCAGTTTAGTGATCGGTGAAACTGTGGGCCATGACATTGTAAAGTCCACATCGAGAATGAGTCGTTATTTTTCTGGGCAGTTTTGATAAAGTCATTGTAGCTGTTGGAGCAAGGTGTGATTCAGGTTCAGGTGTTAATCCGGCCACTAGCTATGACACATTGCAGAGACAACTAGTGAGAAACGGACAACTAATGTCTCCAGTTAAACTGATCTCTCTGGGCTGTTAATCTTCATACCTAAAACATGTTGTTTCCTTCAGAAGGCAGGTCTCTGATGCTGAAGAACAAAAGCGAGGAGTTTAATGTGAGGTTGAAGTTCGGAGCAGCTGATTTTGACCATGTTGTTATTGCATCTTCGGAGGAAATGAAATGTTTTGGCTGTGGAATGGAGGGTCACCACATCCGTTCCTGATTACATTGTCAGTCTTCCAGTAAAGTGAAGAAAGTTTGTCTTCGGAGTGAGTGTCTGCAGCCAGATGAAGGGTGAAGGTGAGGAGGAGAGCGATGTGGAGTCTCTACCCTCCTCGCGGACGTGGGCTCAGAAAAAGAGTGACTACTCTTTAATGAGTAGGAGAAATCCCTGCAGGACACTGAGAAAGCCAGAAATGTTAAAGTTGAGAACATGTCCCCTGATTTACAGCTCCTCTTGGCTCCAGTGAAAACCTTTCTGAGAAGTCCTGGTGTTTTGAGGGAAAAAAGCTTTCACTGACCAGGAAACTCATCATCTAATAAAGTAAGTTCAAAAGGTAAAAAAGCAGTTAGGGGACACTGAAGAAGTCTGGTAGCTATTCCAGTTTTTTTTTTTTTTTTTTGCTTTTTTTTCTTTACTACAGGACACACACAAATAGGCAGTTTGAACTTAAATGGAGCTAGGGATGGTGGGAAAAGGGCTTCTCTTTGCACAAGAGACACACAGTACTGCTGATAATGAGGATGACTGGAGAAAAGAAAATAATGGACTGGTGAAACCTTTTTAAGCCAGAAAACCATCAACATTTGTGGGGCTGGAATTTTATGCCTCAGTCTGAAGAAGTCATTAAAGGCTGTCAGTTAAAATTAAGAGCAGAGAATGAAAATGTAGAAACAGTTTTTTTTTTATTAAACTTTATGCTCCAGTAGTAGGAGGGAAGAGCTCAGTCTATCCAGATGTTTTTGAAGCGACTGAGAAATGTAACAGTAATAATATTTATTTATTGGTGGAGTTTAACTGTACTGACGATGGCAGGTTAGACAGGAACCATGCAGAGCCTCAAGCTGCTTCTCACGCTCATCTGCTTCATGTCACTGAGGCTGATGAGTTGTGTGACATGTGGAGAGGATTTCAAAATAAACAGAGACAGTACACCTGGATGCATGTCAAAGATAACTAACTGGCTTGATCCCTTGCATTGTTTGAAACATCATTTTAATGGATTTTTTTTCTTATTACTCACTTCTGTCTATTATAAAATGTGTAAAATGGCATTTTAACATGGCTTTACTGGAAGATAAAACCTTTTTTTTGGGACAAACCACCAAAGTATGAAATCTGATTTTATGTGTGCTGACTAACCCTGCTGCAATCTGTAAGTGTGCTGTCAGTTTTTACAGTAACCTGTTTAAATGTGAGAATAGAGGGGAGCAGGTAGTGTTTCAGGGCTTTTACACTGGTAAAAGGTTGAACAGCAGAGTAATGTAGTGCTGGAAGCAGGACATGCAGAGTGAGAAAGCTCCTGGAATAGATGGTCTACCTGTTGACAAGCCTTTGTGGTCTGTGGTTTTGGGGGGGTTCTGCTGGCAGTACTAAGTGATAGTCCTGCTGGAGGGCGTCAGTCGCTGAGCTGCAGGAGGGTGTTCCTTTCCTTACCACCTAAAAGGGTGACCTGAAAAGGTGATGGAACAAGTGATTCCTTGTGACCAGACCTAGCGTGTGCCTGGCCACTTGATTTCTGATAACATTATTTGTGATTTGAGACCTTTTATCTGTAAGCTGTGTGGCCTCTAAGCTGGTATCAATTGATAAGGAAAAGGCTTTTGATCACATTACTTGAGCCATTGAGTGCCTTTTGGTTTTGGTCCTGGTTTTATTAACATAGGGTATAGTTGCATTGTGATGTTCAGAGTGTGCTGAAGATTAATGGTAGGTTGAGTGCTCCTTTTCAGGTCCAGTGGGGATCTTAAAAGGCAAGGCAGTGCCCTCTCTGGCATATTATATTCTCCAGCAATTGAGCCTTTGCTGCACTGACCCAGATCTGACCTTCGTGGTCTGACTGTTTCAGGTTGTAATCCACCTATGCAGATGATTTAGTCATTTTAGTGAACATCAGTAGAATAGTGACATGTTGGTAAAAGATGTCCAAGATCCAGGCTCTTCCTGTTGACATCTTCTGGGACAGACTGCACCAGAAGCCTCAGAATGTGCTGTATCTGCCCGAGGGATGAAGGAGGACAGGGCCTGATCCACCTGAGCAGCGGGGGGGATAACTTCCATTTCCAGCTCCTTCAAAGTGTGGAAACTGATGGCTTTCACCATGTTGAGTCAGCTAGGTGGACAGGGACTGAACAGACCTTTGTTTTGGATGGACTTAAAGCAGCTTGACATCAGGGAGCTTCCAGAATTCTATTGTGGACCGTCTAAGGAGTAGGACTTGTTGAAAAAAGAGGGTAAAGCTCATTGTACTGGCTGCTTCAGGAACCAGTCAGATATGGGACTGGTTTCTGTGCTGTTTATCAGGTGGGGCTGACTCTGCTTGTTTGCGTGCATCTAATGTGATAACATGCGTTTTAGTCAAGTGTTGTGACTCTGCTGACATGATGCTCTGGAACAAATTCGAGCAGCTTGACACAGTCTCTCCCTGAGCTCAGAGCCTGATGTACACAATTAGATGAACACGTTAAAAACCTTCAGCATTCATGTTAAAGTAAATGCTAGCAGATGAGGAGGATGGGGAGGTGGAAGTAATTACATTTCTGAAAGCAGGCACCAGAGTAGCATTGAGGAAACACAGCTCAGACTTGATGTATACAGACTGGATGAACACCATATGTATATATGGACAACCTTCAGTGAGAGAAAGGTAATGCATATACATGATTGAATGGTATAGGGACTATCTGTCTACCGCTTGCTAACATGTTTACCATATTAACTTTATAATGTGATAATATGACATTGTTGTGTTCACATCTTGCTTACTCGGCCCCCCCAAAAAAATCAGTTAATGCAAATTTAGCTGGCTCTTTTTTGTTCCGCAACTTTGCGAGTAGTTTGCATTTCCGGACTCATTGCACACCTGCTTTAACAAATCCTAATGCTGCTTCTCAGACACCAACTCCAGGCTTGGAGACTAGAAATTAATATCAGAAAGCCTATGTTACAAACTGAAGGTATGGAGGTTTAAAGACATGGGTGTTTATTAGTCTTGGAGGGCTGAATGAAAATGGAAAATGTGGGACAAAGTGTTTTTGAATCCTAGCTCACATTAGGCACTAAATGTCACGGTATCTCGGCCTCTTCTACTTACATGTTGACCATTCTTTTATTAATCTGTCTCTTACAAGTCAAAACAACTTACTTTTGTCATGTACTATTTGCTGTGTATGATTTTCAGTAACAAATGCCGTTCCTTGACTTTACAGACCGAGTAACGGAAGTGAAGACTGACATCTACGTGACCAGTTTTGGTCCGGTGTCTGACACAGATATGGTAAGTCGCACTTACATGACCTCATGGTGCGTCACCTTCTCGTGACCCAGGACAAAACACACACAAAGGCTTCAGTTTTTTGAAAGCCTCAACTGCACTCTTTCAAATTCACACTCAAGTACAAAAACATCTTTATATGTGGATCTTTGTCTGCACACAATGTGTTAAATAGCTAAGTGATTACAGTATTGGCTGTGGGTGGGTGATCAGTTACTCAGCTGATGACATTGTCCTTGCTTGTGGTTCACCCTGGCAGTTGGGCAAGAATGATTTAGGCTGAATACGTCCTTAAAATAATTCTTTGTTTTTTCATTATAATATCTCCCACCGCTGCTGAGTGCTGACACACAGGACTCTCTGCTTTGGGTGTCCATGGAGAATATCACACCATCAGTGGTCACCCGGTTCACTGGAGTTCAAGGTTTTTTACCAGAAGGATAAACTAACGTTCGAGCTTATGGTTATAGAAGGTTCTCTCTGAGCTTCCATATTCTTTATCTTAGGAACCTGAGCAGTCATTCTCTGTAGCAAGGCTGGTATCTTTAATACTGGCTTTTGCTCTCTCTGAGACACTGTTGGCTTGTTAGGCACTGCTGGCAGTGTTTGGACAGTTCTGTTTACAGGTCTCAACCAGTAGCCTACTGCTGATTCATCATCTGAGCCTGATGTGTCACCACTCGAAGACTGGTTGTCTGCTCTCAACTGAGACTTTCTTTGATGTGATGATTTTGACAGTTTTGTGGGCTGTGGCTTTGACTGTTGGGGTTCAACTGGCAAAGCACTATCAGTAGCATGTTATGGTGCAAGAGTCTTGCCAATAGGCTCTTCCTAGGTAGATGACATACTCAGGATTGTCTGAAACCTCCTTCACTATATCCTTTTTTTCCTAGTAGGATCTAAGTTTCTTTGCCTTACCTCTTTCCACTAGATCCTAACTAGGATTCTGTCCCCTGGCTGGAGAACCATTCCCTGACCTTTTGGTCAGGATAAGAAGCGTCCCACCCAAGCCTCATCTTTTCTTTAGGCCCTTAAACTTCACTCCAATGTGTCATTTACAGCATCTTGGGACAACTCCTCTGTGCATGCCTCAACATAGATGTCAATATGGAAGACTTTCCCTGGCCTGTATGTGATGTTGAAGTGAAAATTAGCCAATCAGTAAGCTGAGTGGGACAGCTGCATTCATTTTGTCTGTGCTCCAGGCAAAAGTTAGTGGCCTATTGTCTGTGTAAATGGTAAATTGTGGAACATAATAAAGATAGTCTCTGAATTCCTCATACATTTCCCATTTCAGAGTGAGGAACTCGAACTTTCCACTGTGTAAGTTATAGTTCCCCTTTGCTGGTGTCAAGGTTCGCGACCCATTCCCAGTGACTCTTAGCGTGTCATCTTAGTGCTGCATAACATCTCTCACCTCTTGGGGGGGGACATTTCACTCCATTGCAGGGCTTGGTGAACTCAACATCTCCTCCACACTCCATTGGAATGCTGCTGGAGTGCATTAGACTAGAAAGAACAACCTTCATGGTTATTTTGATTAGTTAAGAGGTAGTTTTGAGTATGGTCTCCCTGTTCCAGCACAGACTGGTTGTCCTTGTTTTATACTGGACCCCAGGTCTTGGTGATCTGGTCGAGCTCTTTTGCAGACAGGGTGGGCATACAACTTCTAATGTCCCAGAGTAGACTCTTCCTCTCACAGCCAGCGATCATAGCTCTTTCCCTTTCCTGAAGCTGGGTCACTGAGTTCAGGTAAGTCACAGTCTCGGTGTCAGTCTCTAGTGTTGGTCCCAGATGTCATTCTGTGTTGTATGTGCCGCAGACCAGATGGTGGTACCAATCCAGGCCGAGCCCCCAGGGTCCAAAGTGTGGTGACTCTCAAGTCAATCATAGTTTTACTGTAAAACAGTTTTAAAGGTTACCTTGTACATACCTCATGTCAAAGGTTAATGTTCACAGTGATCTCACATATTTTAATATCTAATTTGCACACTAACTTAAACATAAACAGAGGAACTCTTGCAATTTAAGCTAAATACTGGAGAAAATAGCCTAAAACACATGAAACACTGTACATTTACAGTAGCTCTAATGGGAAACAAGAACAGTCCCAGATAGCAGTAGACTCAAGGGCGGAAGGGAAGGGAAGATCTGTATTGTCTCACTTATTTCAGCCATGTGAACCCGATATGGCCCACACACAGGCAGCACACTGTCAAACAGAAGACTCACAGCTAACACCAGATGTATTTGCACCTTGTTGTCCACAAAGAGAGAAAACAAGCAGCACATCTCTGAGAACATGAGCATGGTAAGTACGGTGTCAAAGTATACTTTATAGCCAGTAAAATCATACTCTCCGTACATGCTGTAGTTTATTGCTTTGTTTGCTGTTAATTAACAGAAATGTTTTTTGATTGTGGCAAGCTAAGTTAGCTCATGTTACAGCAGATTAACTAATGTAGATCTGAGTTAAAATTTGGACGGGATTTATTTCTGTCTTTCTGTCTGTTGTGATTTATTCCAGTCCTCAGCGCATAAGTATGTAATTTTTCACCCTTCTCCAGTAATGTTTTCAGATGTAAGGCTAATGTTGCCTATTTTTTTCAGCCAAATGGAATTTAATGAAATAACAATAACAACAACAACAATAATAATAATAATGATAATAATAATAACCACAACAGAAACAGTAGAACACTTTGGTGCAGTCTCTAAGCAGCGACAGTTTAATCTGAACAAACTACACAAAGGCCAAACACCAGGTTTTTGTCCAGGACTCAGCCTAAAGAAGTCTGCCTCTAAGCTGCCATGATCCTTGATAAAATGTCAGGGTTGCCTCACTGGGCCTGTTCACATGTAATTACACACATCCAGCAGATAATATCTTCCAGACAGAGACCTGTCAGCACTGCTTGTCCTGTTGCTATTGGAAACCCACCCACTCCAACCAGGAGAGTTATGACAGGGCAAGGGTCAGACTTTATTATTAAAAACGTGATCTGATCACCCACTGCCATCCAGCTCAGAGATGAAGCAGACTGATGTATCACATATTAAACATATTAATGATCATTATCTTATATTGGCTGCCTGCTGGGAGCTACGTTCTGAAATGATTCTCAATGCAGCATTTTGTCTGAGCACATACTGTAGTCCTGCATGTGGAAATGTGATTGTAATAATGTTACAATCCTAAAGGCATAAATAAAAGGGTTATTATTATTATTAATTCTATTATTAAGAACCAGAATGTACCGTGCACAGCTAAAGGATAGATGGATATGATAAGATGTGACATTGTGTCTGCAAAGCTTGCAGATCATCTGATTCCTTCCTTCATATCTTCCATCCACCTTGGGAATTCTGCTGTTACTCCCCCTGAAGTGATAAACAGCCGTCTGTAAATTTGGTTTTCATCCAATAGGCACTTTCCAATTGAAAGCTTATGTTTTAATGCTATGAAAAGATCACACACTGACAACTCAGTAAACCATAGGCATTTAGCACGTGTGTCACCTGTGAGACCCACGGTGACATACATACACCAGAGTTAACACAGGTTAAGCAAACAGTCAAACATTATGTGACCGGGTTTTTATTTAGCACAGGCTGTGTTTTCAAACTTTGTGGTATACATTTTGTGATATGATCTTCAAGTATAGGTTGGTATGGGTGGCTTATGGTGGTATGGGTGTTCCTTCTCTCCATAGTGGAATGGTGTAGCGATAATATGTTTGCATGGGATTTGTGGTTCTACACCTGATGTCACCCGTGTATATCACCACCACAACAGCAGACACCTAGAGAAATGCACCCCACGGTGTTTACATTAATTGATTTACTTTGTAATATAGAGTGACAGTGGGAGAGTTCTCCATGTCTCATTACTGAAAATGAGAGTACAGCTACTAGAGGCAGTGGTGATGTCTTTTGTTACTGAAAAGCAGCAGATTGCAGAGAGTTTTTTATTATTCTTGAATTTCCAAGTTGTGCACTCACAGGTCGTGTGGTTTCTACCTGGTGTCTCTGTAGCTGCCATAGCCCTGACATGTAGATGCAAGTTCAAGGTGTAGCTACAGTGGCTACATGTGTGGTCTCCATGGTAGGGCTGCACCAAGATTTTCCCAGTCAATTCCTATCACTAAACTCTTATAGCAGCCCCAGGTCTTACATGTCTTGATGTCTTGTTTGATGTTCATCATCCAGTTAAACAAATCTTAGTCATTTTGGTCACAGCTCAGTAATAAAATCCTGAGACACCATGGATCAAAATGGCATTGCATATGGTATTGTATTGAAACGTTTTTTTTTTCCATCTCTATTAATATGGACTTGAAAAAAACCCAACAGTTTTTTTTAATATAGTTAAAACCATGGGTTAGCCATGGAGAAAGAGATTTGTTTATTTTATTTTATTTTGTTTTTAACAATATTAAAATGGTCCCAGTTAACTGTCGATATCCATTGTGCTGACAGGGACACCCCTCACTGAACTGCTGCAGCTCATGCAAATATACATAACATGTCACAGGCACACAAACACACTGCTTCCTGCCTTAAAAGCTTTGCTCGGTTTTTCCATCACAATCCCAGCCACCAACCCCCCTCCCACCTGGCTCTTCTCAAATATTTAAGTGGCATAGAAGCAAGGGGCAGAGGGGTGGAAGTGGTCGTGATCGAGACAGCACCTTCTAAAGAAAGAAAAAAAGAGAGATGGCCTCATGTTTAATTCATGGCCACGTCTCCATCAAACTTGCAGCAGATAATTTCACTCCACCACTGTGTCTGTCTTTTCTCTGCCTTTGATAGCTCAGCTCTGATACATACACACATCCCCCACACAAGAACACACACGCACAAACGCATGCCGCCTTTTCTTGATAGATTGGACAGCCCCCCTGCTGCTGCTCTGCCTCGTTGTTTGTGAAGGTTTCTCATTGCTGGATTATAATGTCCTGTCTGTGCTTCTCACACAAATGTTGTGAAAGCAAAAACACATTGAGATGCTTCAAGAACATGTTCATTTTGTAGGCTGAATCCTCAGTTCTGATCTTAAATGAAACTGGTGTGTGGTCCGTCGAACTCATATTAAATAGCAGTCTTTGTTGACCACCGCATATACATCTGCTCAGAGAAACCAAAAGGGTGAAATTTATATTTCATATTTTTTGGGTTCATGATATCGCCCCCTAGTTAAATTTGACAGAATACCGTTTTCAGACAGCCAATCAAACCATGCATTAACATCAGCATTCTGCCAGAGACAGAGTCGACAGCCACACTGAGCCAAACAGCAGCCCTGCTACACGACACAAAAGCCACAGAATCTGTGGGTACAGTCAGGTGCTGGTGTTACTTTTCAATACCATACTGACAATACCCGTATGCAGGGTTATAGAAATACCAGGTCCAGAAACTGAGCTTGCTGGAGGTGTTCAGGGATATTGAACTACAAGCAGTCCACTAGTAAACTTCTCTAGCTATCTGTATCATACTTTGACAGATTCAGCTGCCTGTCTGGTTTGTTGACATAGTCAAAGAACCACCACCCTTCACTCCACCCACCACCACAGCCAAAATGATGATGGTGATCAGATGAGAAAGAGTTATTTTTAGGCAATTGTTTCACGACTTTTGTTTATATACACCTCAGAAAAAATACAAAGGTCCGAACCTCTGTGGCCTCGATAGTGGGTACGGCCATGCCCACCAGCTGCTATCACTCAAACAGCTACATGCCCCTCCATCTGCTGTCACTCTAACACAGACACCCCTCCAGCCAGCTGAGATGACCAGAAAGGCTTGATTGACAGAATGCTGCTGAGATGGTCGTTCTTCTGGCAGGTTCTTCCATCTCTGGAGAAGACAGAGGTTCTTGGTCACCTCCCTGACCAAGGTAGCTCAGTTTGGCTGGATGGCCAGTTCTCCAGACTTCTTCCATTTCCCAGTTATCGTCGGTTTGAAAACCTCCATTGTAACCATCCAGCCAAGTCCCTTAGGTTGTATGGGTTCAGTGCAGCTGCAATGAGTTTGCCTTGTAAAAGTAAGAACTCAATACTATTCTCATTCAGTTATTTAGGCCGCTTGCTCAGCAAAGCGGCCTAAATAGCGCAAGAATTTAACCAGGGACCATTTGGGCCCTCTAGCGATACCATCACACTCACCAGCAGGTAAACCTGCAGTGAATGACTCTGAAATCCTTGTGACTCACCAGTTTTGATGTTTTGATGCTGCCACTACACTCTTAGCTGGTGAGGCTGACTGTACTGCAATTGTAGGGCATGCGCTGTAGCAGTGTAAGGCTCTGGATGATGACAGCAAGACTGAGCGATCATTAGAGCTTCAGGCAGTTCCAGATGCTCAAGGAGAGCAAGATATTTATCCCACTCAGCTGAACATAAGGGTTCAGAAGATTATCCGGCGCCAGTTTCAAGCTGGTCCATACAAATCTATGGTTTCTGAAGTTCCAACAATACATAATCCAAAATTGATAATACTACATAAATACTAATCAAACAGCAGGATTGAATTGCAATTAATAACTAACTCAAAATATTATAACAGACAAAACTGAAATGCACATAAATGCAGATAATCATAGCATACCTGCTTTCAGAAACACATGGCAGGGAGGGCCAGGGAGAGTGGCTTGAAGCACTCCTCTCTGAAACTGGCCACCAAGCAGAGGGATGATTGGGTTCAGTTCTGTCCACCAGGGACCGCCATTTAGACAGCATGAGAGAATTCACAGCAGTGATGTAAATCATGGCTGACACTTGCCTCAGGGAACAGCTGGATCTGAGACTTACAGGTCTGAACCTGGCCAGGTGTCACACTTTGCCAAGCTGAGATCAACCTCAATCTAAGGCTGAGGACACAACAGGACAGCAATGATATGCCTGATTAGAAAACACAATGTATCAGTCATGTATGATTTCACAGAATTTAGTCTCACAGACGTTATTAATAAAGGTATTACTCAGTGTAACAGAGATGAGCCTGCTCAGTTTTTTGGATAGGGATCAAAGTGTAGGTCACACGTAGGTAAAAACCAAATATGGCTGCCATGTGTCATTTGTGAGTAGGAATTAAAGGAAGTGATCCAACTTTGGTTGTAAATACTTGTCACTGTAATTACTTTCTACTGAAGAACTAGCCCCCATATAAGCCAGAGTAATGTTGCTGTAACATTTTTCAAATGTCATCTTTAAATACTATTAGCACTGCTAATGAATTCTCCTGCACTGTACAGGGATGGAGAACTACCCCTATAACCTGGAAAAATGACAGTAACCTTTTTACATTTACATTCACTTATTATAACTAATAACAAAGGTTTAGTGTTAAGGGTTCATTATGTTTCAAATGAATTGGTCGGTGATGCCTGATTCATGGTAAATTCCATGACGGCTCACTGGTATGGCTTAGTGAAACCCATTAATCATTAAATTGATTAGTTACACATGTGCTTTAACCACACATGGGTGTTTGGATGCTTTAAACACTATTGTCTCTCTCTTTCTTTCTCAGGAGTATACTGTAGATGTCTTCTTCCGTCAGAGCTGGAAGGATGAGCGACTGAAGTTCCACGGACCAATGAACATTCTGCCTCTCAACAACCTGATGGCCAGTAAGATCTGGACCCCTGACACCTTCTTCCACAACGGCAAGAAATCCGTGGCCCACAACATGACCATGCCCAACAAGCTGCTGAGGATCATGGAGGATGGAACCTTGCTCTACACTATGAGGTATCTCAGTTTATCAGTTTTTCAAGAGATAATATACATGATTCTGGCGTGATTGTTGGTGCCAGATCGGCAAAGATGTCTCTTCCGCTGGTCTCCTGAGATTTTCAGTCCCTAGAGTTTAACCTCAAGGCACCATACCTGGGACATTATTGTCCTCTGTTTACACACTGGCACTACATTTGCATTTATCCAAAATCCACCTGGAGGTCTTTCAGTTTACTTATTTGTATTGATTCATAATAGAAGTTACTTCAGGGCATTTCGTTATTTAGAACGAGTCTTTATCAGTAGCTGTCGTGTCATCAGCCTCTGTGTTAATAAAGTTGCCATTTCTCTTCCTTACTCTTGTGTTGCTGTACAGATGACAGTAGCAGTCAGTTTCAGCAAGGTCAGATCCTTCAGACACAGGCACTAACATTTTGTGCTCTGTACCTTGATTCAAGCCTATGATCTGACCTCCAGCTAACATATCTGTTGAGATAATCGAGTTCTGTTCCAACTTATACATTACAGAGGTGCCCTTTCCTGGACTTTCAAGCAGAATTTACCTTTATGCTCAAAAATCAATAGAGCACAGTAAGCTTGTTACCTCACATTTTATGAGCATTTCTCAAGACCTCTCAGCTGTATCAAACTGTCATCTCATGATCATGACTTAATAATCTCATTATCTCGAGACAGAAATCAGTGGTCAGAGCAGTAACATAATGTGCAGGCTCGCCGTTCTTGCTCTGTTCCCTGCTGGGAAACCTGGTGCTCTCAAGAATCATTATGACATGATTTATTTCTCAGAACAATGTCTGACGTCTCAGATCGTCTTAAAATTCAGTCATTATCAGGGAAGACTAAAAAGTGTTTAAAAATGAACAGCATTCATTATGTTAAGATAGTGAGATAATTATGATGTATTGAAAACAGGTCTTTTTTCTGTCTATGTTTTCTGTCAGGCTAACAGTTCAAGCTGAGTGTCCCATGCACCTAGAAGACTTCCCCATGGACTCCCACTCATGTCCTCTCAAGTTTGGCAGCTGTAAGTGTCAGCAGACTCACATCCTCCACGCTTTACACACCAGCTCTCTACTTCCAACCACAGCCTAAACCATGTCACAACACAGACTCAAGTAAAATGCTGCTTGTAGCTTATTTATTTGTTTATTGCTGAAATTTTGTTGTGTCCCCACCAAATTTCAGTCAGATCACTTCCCAGACCATCAAAGGTACAAAATTTACAAAGGCAGATACCAGGGCAGGGAATCATGTCAACAAAACTATGCTAAATACTCTTAACCTTCTAGACAATCTCTGTGTTTGCTGGCAACATGACACTGACATTTAATACAGTACAGTGTCACTTTAAAAAAACAAACAAAAAAAAAAACAACAAAAAAAAAACATGGCAACACAGGATTACAATGTTCAAATGTCTCCAAATGTGATGTACATAAACTACATGTGTTGCACATATTTGATTATTTTTATTTATTTCCTAGTCTGTGCTCCTGATTTTCAGATTTAGAGAAAATATAATGAAATTTCAAAAAACCTCCTCCTGTTCTGCTGAACTGCTTTCTATCCTGTTGGCCTGCTTTTATTTTGTGCAACTTCCTGTTTCTCTGATAGCTTTCCTCTCCCTCTCTGCAGTGACATTTCTCCAAACTGAAGTTCCAGTTGCTTTTCGGCATTGTGTCAGTGAAGTTGTGTCATGCAGGAATATAAGTGATGAGAAACAACATTTCATTAAGGTCTGGGCTGAAAAAGAGTGAACCTGTTATTTGAAACTAAATGTTGTTTCTGCCTGTGAACTGAACACATGACACTACACTCTGTGTAGGAGTAATTATACTTCTCTTGATGTCAGCGTGTGCAGGGGAGGTGCACATGTGATCTTTTCAGTTTCAGCCAAGAGCCCCATGCTGTGGTGTGAGCCCAGTGTGTTGAACTGCGTGTTGAATATGAAGAAGAGGGATGTGTAGGATTGGTTTTGGTGATCACTGTCTCCCTGCTCTCTCTGCATCAGATGCATACACTAAGACGGAGGTGACTTACATCTGGACTCGTAATGCCTCCCAGTCAGTGGACGTTGCAGCTGACGGATCCAGACTCAACCAGTACGACTTGGTGGGCCAGAGTGTGGGGAAGGAGACCATTAAATCCAGTACCGGTGAGAGCAATTTATCAATGTATGCAAGTGAAAACAAAAAGGTTTCATGACGACTGCATTTTATGCCAGATGCCAGATGTTTGTGTGCAGACATTCACAGGTGCCTCTGAGAATTCTGGTCTTTCATTCTAACATTTCATGACAGTTAATAATTTTATAATATATATTTCTTTCAATAAAATTTGGATTAAATATTCAGGTTATCAGCATCATCTGTAGCACTCTAGTCCCTGTCATGACTTATATATAACGTAGTGACTCCCTGTTACAGGATCAGGTTACTGATCCATCTTTGACACCACATCATTTCTGTACTGAGGTGAAAGTCTTCTCAGTATGAAACCTTTAACTTATGGATATTGTGAAAATGTTTTATGACCTGCTGTTTATTTATATTCTGTTTTCCCATCTTTGGTATATATACAACATTGTACGCACTTTAGGCCGTCATTAAAACGACAGAAACACTTTATAGCTGAACAGCTCTGTGTGTGTAAAAATATCCTGCTTTTCTCTGATATTTCCCAGTGTCCTCTTGTGTTTTCTATGACATCCATACACAGAGAGTTGGTGTCAGTGTGAGTGTCAGCAGGACGTCAGGACAGGATTCAGACTGACATTTGCTAACCTCAGCATGAACATTTTCAACCAACAGCAGCACTTTAGATGTGCGTCATCTCCAAAACATGACGGAAACACATGCAATACAACAGCCTGCTCACAATCAGCTCAAACCATGACCTCTGTCTTTATATATTCTGTGGCTCTCACTCACTCACAGCTCTCTGTGGTCAGTGTTTTAATGATGGAGCTCAGCAGGCCATTTTTGGTTGACAGCTGTCATTCCAGGGGCAAACATCTGGATTCACAACTGATACCTCATAATCAAAATGCCTGCAGTTAGTGATGAGGATCCTGCTCCTGTATTGACTAGTCCCTGCTTGTAACATAGAGTGAGAATGATATGATTTTAGACTTTAAATAAACTTGCAGCAGCTCCCAAAGTTCCCAGCGTCACAGGGCGTCACAGGGCCAGGACAAACAGCCAAGCAAGTTTTACTCAAACCAAACAGCATCAGATTGCTCGCAAAGAGCCGAGCTGAAAGCAACGCACCGAGTGATCAAAGCAACTTCTGACAGGCAGACACAATGCAGTTAATGCATAATGAAACTGCTGTGTCTGCTGTGTATTAGGACTCTTCTACAGGAACAGTTAAAGTAGTCAATTAATCATGAAGGATTTTCCTCCACACTGAGCGATAAAAGTATTTCTTTAGATATCTTCTTTCATGATGGTTGCGTTATACAGGACATGAAAATAATACCATACCAGTCAGTTATACCCCTGTTAATTAGTCTGCCAGCGTCTGCCGTCAGTGACCCCCCTCACTCAGCTGGACGTCGTGCATTTACATGTCCCCCCTTTTCTCCTCAGGTGAATACACAGTCATGACAGCTCACTTCCATCTGAAGAGGAAGATCGGCTACTTTGTAATCCAGACGTATCTGCCCTGTATCATGACGGTCATCCTCTCCCAGGTCTCCTTCTGGCTCAATCGGGAGTCAGTACCAGCCAGAACCGTCTTTGGTGAGTCTGTTCATTTTAACTCTATTCACATGTTTAATTTAAGAGACAAAATACATAAGTAAGTATCACTTATTCTATCTATTAAAAATATATTCTACACAAGGCCAACATTTTGGATTCCTCAGAAATGAGTACACTCTTGGTTTGCATGTGTAATAACATCAGACTGGATCCATTTAGTTACAGTTTACAGTTGTAGAACTGTTAAAGTGGATTCAGACTGAAAGTGAGCCCTGTGTTAAACAGTGCACCCACCAAGCCCCCAACCTGCTTGGTTGGTATGTTGGTGGGGGCTGGGTGTTCAGATAAAATAAAACAATGAAACAGAATCCAGGAAATCCAATTTGAGTGACAGATTAATTGGATTTAAAGTTTTGGGAGACACTAACACGCTGCACAGAAGTTTCTAATGCTCAGCTCTGAACATCAGCTAAGATATCAGAGTGTGGACAAAGGGCATCTGAACCAGTTATAGTTTTGGGTTAAAAGGGACAAAACCAGCTGATGTACTCACCCCCACACCCACGTCTTAATGGAAAGGGATCATCTGGTTCAGATGGCGCAGGGAGCAGCAGGCCGTATGCACTGCACCACTATTACGGTGAAACAGAACTCCATCAAGGTCCCTCTGAAACCCTCCTCTGAAACCTGCAGGGCTTCCTCTGCCCAGGTTTGCATTCCTGATTTGAAACTGTGTGTTCGTGCTGACAGGTGAACATTTTATCAGGCCGCAGCAGGCACGCCACCAGATGTGGGTCACGCTGCAACTAGGCCTTATCTGCCGAAGGACAGCAGACCTACACCCACACTCTAATTTGGCATTTGCTAAAATGTCAGGAACTTGTATGAAGCTAACATCCCCCGCTTTACTCACTGCAGTATTATACAGTGTAATAAATCCAGTCATTATCTGTTGTGACTTGCAGGGAAGAAAGGAAAGATTGTGTGAAAGAATTAGGAGTTCGTGCAAGTTCTCAGTACCAGAAACATCAGGATCCTGGTTCATTTAAAAAAAGGCCTGTGCAGCCAGGAGTTCAATGCAGGAGGACAATCAGAAAACGACTCTCTGATTAGTTCACCTACAGTGCTCAGTCGGTCAGTATCTAGAAGAAGTAAGTGAACCCTTAGATTTATTAATTGTTCGAAACTTCTTTGGCAGCAGTAACCTTCAGTGAACACTCCTGAACCAGAGGCAGCAAATCAAAATCAAATCATGATGCTCCCTCCACCATACTTCTCTGTTGAGATGATTTGATATTTTCATGTTGGTATGCAGTGCCCTTTATATATCATAGGTAGCACTGCTTGTTCCATCTTAACAATCCAACCCTAGTTTCATCAGGCCACAAAACTTTTCCCAGAATCATTATGGAGAGTTAAGCTGTTCTTTGACAAACTTCATTTACATGGCAAAGCTGCAACTTCTTCTGTGGTGTCCTGCTGTGGACACCACGCTTCATGCAGCCATGCTACATGAACATAGATGTTAACCTGCATCAATGATTCCTTTAAGCATTTAGCTGTCAGGCTGGGCAGTTGGGAACACGAGGGAACGAGGACTCAAAAGCAGAAAACCCTAAGAGGTAGAGGTGCAGACAAACTGACAAAGGAACAGGGGAGCAACAAGACTTAAATACACAGGGGTAATGAGCAACAGGTGAATCCAATTAGGACGGGGCAGACAATCACAAAGGCGGGAAACTAGACAAAGACAGGAAGTAGGACAAGACTTCAAAATAAAACAGGAAATACTGTTGATGTCAGACTCCTACAGTGTCAATGTTTGAATCTATGTTCAATATAGACAAGAACATTGACCTTTTTTCACCTTCATAGTTCATGAAGATGGTATGACCCTGAGAAATCTTTCCCATTATTACTGCCATTATGTTCTATTGGTGCCTCATTACAAAAATCAAAGCCTAATATTGCAGAGGTGGTTTGGGAAGTACAATGAAACTAGCATCTATGTCTTCAGGTAAGAAATCACATCATGTGAAGTTGAGTTTTGAATAGAATTACCTTAAAGCACAGGTAATTCTAAAGCATAGAATTACCTTAGAGAAGAGAAGTTTGAAATGACAGAAGCAAAACTACCACATCATTTTCTAGTAATTACAATACGACTGGATCCACATCTTCACAGCTAGTGGTTGTAACGATGCATATCAAATCATACACACACAGGAGCCACAAACAGCTCTGCTGTGTGTTGCACAGTTGTCATTTGTGGGGATATTGCTATATCATAGTCGTTTAGAGTTTTAATGGTTTATTGTTATTGCAACATTAAGGTACATTTCATCTTGTTGTTTATCTAGATAGTTCTGTACCTTGCAGGATAGCTGTAAAATGACTCCCCTGGCAGGGGGAGGGAATAGAATGATGTCTCCATCTCACATTGGGATTCCTCAAGTGTCACTCATCAAGGAAATTAATCTGCAACTGCTTTTACCAACTTCAAAGAAATTCATGGCTGAAACCGTCTTATTGTAGCAAGTTTAGGTTTGTATTCAAGTTAATTCCAATGATTCATTTCACTCCGGACTTTTAGTTGTGTCTGTAAAATACTTAAAATGGTGCAACACTAACTAACGCAATTCATTGTATCATCAAACTCAGTTTTATTAATCTCGATTCAAAAAAAAACCTCTGGCACTTTTTGGCTAGTTTGGTAAAACAGTATAGTCTTTTTTGGATGGGAGGAAGGAACTTCTGTGAGGGTGTTCCTTTGCAAAACTGCGGGTCGGTGTGTGTGGGAGACGTGTCTCTTTGAAGATGTTTGTCAGATTTCATTCTTTTCCAGATCACTTTTTATTTTTCCGGACTTTCTTTCTTCCACTTTTGTTCTCTTGACACGTAAGCCTGGCTTTTATCAAAACAAACAAACAAAAAAAAAAAAACATGAGCACATAAGCACAGAACATCAAAATTGTCTTTCCCCATGAATTCTAAATGACTTTCACTTTTACCAGCTGCTTTCAGGTGGTGGTCAGCTCAGTTATACTGTCTTATTCCACACACAAGCCACAGTTAATTTTTCCTCAAAAATGCTTCCTCCTAGTTTAGAGACTTTTCATGGCAGGCCACTTTCCTTTTAGAGAAGATGATTATTATTATGTTGCCTTTGTAAAATTATTTTGGTGAATAAATGGTTAAATTCACAAACAAGTTTATTTTCTGCACTGAACTGATTTTTTCCAACGTTAAAAATCCCAAAAAACGACGTTAATGCACAGGCTCATGTTAATGCACAGATTGGACCACTGGACCATTTGTGGGCTCCATGTTTGTTCATGACAAACTGATACATTTTCAGATCTTTGCCGCAAAATGCAGGTAAATTTGTGTCTGTGCATTCATTTCCATCTTTCCTTCAACCTCCTATCCAATCACACCTCAATACAAATAAAACTGACTTAAAGAAGAAGACTCTTTCCAGTGTACCATGAATATACATATAACATTTCAATATAATCTGGTTTTTAATATATTGTACTTTATGCCAAGATACTGAGTTTCTGCCCACCCAGCAGCTGGCATTGAGTTAACGACCAGAAGCAGAGCTCAGCAGTGTTAATATACTACAGGTGTGTCTGATGAGGTGATTGCAGACAGGTGAGTGGGCGTTTTGGCGGGAAACATGAAGTAGGTCAGCCAGGCCTAGGCACACACACAAACACGAAAACAGACAAACAGGGGACAAACAAGAAACAATTCAATTCGATTCAATTTTATTTATATAGCGCCTTCCACAATCAAAATTGTCTCAAAGTGCTTTACAGAGACCCAGAGCAATCACTTAAGGCGACAGTTGCAAGGAAAAACTCCCTTTTAACAGGAAGAAACCTTGAGCAGAACCTGGCTCAAACACAAGGGAGGAGGGAGAGACTGTCGGCTCCTGACAGCCAAGGAAAGGTTTAAAGATCAGTCACATGATCTTGGTTTTTGTTTAGTTTGGAGTTTTCAGTGCGATGTCCTAACTGCAGTTCTTTTGGAGTTTTTCTATAGCACCTCCATGGGGAAGTCAGATCTGGCTCATAAGGTGTCACAGAAGGTGTCACGGCCTCTGCATCAGTTAAATCCATGTAGAATATTTTAATACTAGTAAGATCAAAACCAAAGTGTTACAAGTGATCTGCATTTGCACAATTTTTCACAATGCTCATTCTACAGGGTGAAATATAGCAGGGGAGTAGAGGTGTGTGTCCATGGTTTTGCATGTTTATGTATAGGTTGTGTGTGTGTGTGTGTGTGTGTGTACAAATGAGGAATGCAACATCAAAAGGAAAGCACATTATCCTCTTACAGTGGGAAATATGACTTTTAAATATGACCTGCAGCTCAAATAGTATGAATGTGTGTGTGCTTGTCTGTGTGTGTGTGTGTGTGTGTGTGTGTGTTTATGTTAATGGGGAGCTAATGCTTTTCTTGAAGCTAAAACTCCACCACGAGTCTGTGAATGACAGAAAAGCTCTTCTAACATTGTGAGAAGTCAGAGACAAAAACATGTCAATGTCCCCGCTGTTGGTCCACACTGATAAGAATGAAAAAGTCCTTTTGCTCATTCGTGTTTAGAATCAAATCTTCCTTCAGCCACAAGAAATGAGTGACACCTCTAGTCTTTTTAAGTCTCTAATCAAGACTGACAAACCAGCAGAGGTCTGCACGGTCACAGTAAGGCAGACAGGACTGACTGAAGTGGAACTCAGAGCTCATGTGAAGTTGTAGCATCTGTCAGGGTTTGTAGAAAGGAGACATAGTCCCAGGTAAACCTTTTGAAGAAGGGTTATTAATCTAAAAAAAATCACAGACTCCATGTATACTGTGTATTCTTCATTTTTAACCTCATGTACATATGTAAATATGAAGATATGTTTTTATTTTTTCTGATACTGGGGGGTATATTTTAAGTATTTATTTTATTTTATTTATTTTAGAGATTTTATTTAATTTAGAAATATTTTTTATCTTACCTCTATCTTCCAACTCGCTGTGTGCTACGCTGCATTTTCTTCATTTTCCATTGGGAGTTTGATTGTAATTAAAGAATTTCCCTAAGGGGATTAATAATGTTTTTCAGGTTCTCATTCTGAACATGTGAAGAAATTCTTTAACACCTTGCCACTGACAAAATGTCTGCAGTGTTTGTCACCTCCTGAGTGCTGTCAGTTATTTTTTTTATTTAGGGGGCACTCTGATTTAATATTGTACTTCCATGAAGGTGGGGGACTTTGGAGAGACAGGTCAAAAAAAAAAAAAAAAACTTTAAGAAGAAGAGGCTCAGACATCCCTATTCAATCTGACATTTAATTTCAGAATTGACAAATCTTCTGCAGAGCCACAGAAGAAATGTTTTCACAGGATGAGTAGAGCTCTTTATGACAAATAAACTGCCTTCATATGGTTTCTGTTTAGTGTTGTTGTGCACTAACACATACACACAGCCTGTGTACTTGCAAATATCTGCATTTTGTAATTTAGCATCCTGTCTTCTGCTCTGTAAGTAACACCTGGCATATGGCATTTGACAATCAGACAGTCATTCGGTGGCCTCTGCCAAGTCAGGATGGCAGATTTATCAGTATTTGAAATGTTTTATTTAATATAGCTGTTATCTTAAGGCCATTCTGAACTGTTTGCCTTTTATCTAATATATTCTCTCATACTGAATGTCAATTTTTCCTAAATCCTTTTGCTGTCTCTTTCAAGGTGTCACTACAGTTCTGACGATGACAACCCTGAGTATCAGTGCCCGCAATTCACTGCCCAAGGTGGCCTATGCCACAGCCATGGACTGGTTCATCGCTGTCTGTTACGCCTTCGTCTTCTCTGCGCTCATCGAATTTGCTACCGTCAACTACTTCACCAAGCGAGGCTGGGCCTGGGATGGAAAGAGTGTCGTCAATGACAAGGTAGAGCCGTCACACACACCTGGAGGGGAAGAGTGCAGCCCGTTGATAACACACACTGAGTGACCAGAAGTAAACCAGGCCGTTTGGTCAAATGCTGCTCTTATTATAAAATTGTGTGGCAGCAAGAATAAATGAAGGATGGTTACTAGTAGAAGCTGGGTAAACCAAAAAAAAAAAAAACCTAAACAAAAAAAAAAAAAATACATTGAAAGGATTCGCTTTTTTTTTTTACATTTCATTATTTTGCACCTTGCTAAAATCGTTTAAATTCATCTTTTCCCTCTGATATGTCATGTTTGCTGTGAGACCTCACATAGACAGGTGTGTGACTTTCCAATTCGTTTCCAATCAACTGAGTTTACCACAGGTGGACTCCAATCAAGGTAGAGAAACATCTCAAAGAGAGATGGGAGGCACCTGAGCTAAATTTAAATTTTAGAGTTTTAGCTTTGTCATTATAAGTTAGAGTTTGTAGATTGATGACTGAAAAATGATTTTAGCAAAAGACTACAACTGAACTGAACAAAGATGTGAACAAAGTGAGGGGGTCTGAATACTTTCTGGATGCACTCTATACTACAACAGCTCCTACAGTAAATTCAGCATAATGTACATTTTATCAGCATAAATTCTACAACAACAAATTCAGTACAACAACATGCCATCTCATATTCACCGCTCTGCTGCTCTGAGTTTCTGTTTGGTGAGATTTAAAACACCTTTGTTCACATCTGCAGGGAGGTGCAGTGGTTAGCACTGTCACCTCACAGTAAGAGGGTTCCAGGTTCAAACCCCGGTCTGGGCTCTTCTGTGTGGAGTTTCCATGTTCTCCCTGTGCCTGCTTCCATGGGTTTTCTCTGGGTACTCCAGCTTCCTCCCAAAAACATGCACATGAGGTTAATTAGCTACTCTACACTGCCCCTAGGTGTGAGTGTGTGTGTGTGGTTTTCTGTCTTTGTGTGTCGGCCCTCCGATTGACTGGCGGCCAGTCCAGGATGTACCCCACCTCTGGCCCGTAGTCAGCCCTGACGGATCAAGTGGTATAGAAAATGGATGTTCACGAATACATTTGTGATGTGGCTTTCAGAGATACAAACAGCACAACCCTGTCTCCTAGATATTATGTCTGTGTAATATAAAAATTACTGCCTGGATTATGTCCTTTGGCAGTCTTAAGTAATTAAGTCATTTAAGTTAGATTTTGTTTATATCCAAGTCCAAGATGGATGAAGCCAAGTAATTTAAAAAACAGAAATGTTTGACTGATTAAACTGGAACAAAAGGTCCACATGGAAGATGTCAGGTGAGACTCTCAGTCATCCAGGCCGTGGTTATCCAGGAAGAGCTGAATTGAGGGCAACTGGATGCCCTCAGTTCTGACTGACTGGTGGAGAGTCCCAGGTATTTAACCTCTGTGGGGTCAAGACCATTGATGTCACTTGGTGTTTTAGTCACTGGAGTCACCTGAGGCCAAGTGTGACTGGTTGCTGAATCTCCTGAGATGGTATACAAGGACAGCATTGTAGGTAGTGAATAAGTGGTGTCGTAGACCTCCTCCTTGATTGATAACGACCCCACAGAGGTTCAATACCTGATTCTCAAGAACTCTACACTGATTTAAAGAGGTCTCTGTGTGATGAATCCAAGCAGAAGGATTTTTTACGAAAATTACAGTAATTAGGCAGCAACGTTCTAAGGTGTCTACATGCACAGGAGGCGTTCAGGCACAAGATTGAGTTGTAGGTTACACACCTTTTGGAAGCACTCAAAGCCCAATACACAATCACATGAGTAAAACACAGGAAAATAGCCTTTAAGCGTTACGCAGCATAGTAAACTGCTGGACTGATTAAAAGCTACAGGAACTGGCAGAACGGGGAGAAAACATTAGCTTTCAGAAGTAAAAAAAAAACAACTAAAAACTAAAATAATCAGAATCTGCATAACAGTGTTTCTTTTTAATACATTATACAATTAACATGAATTGCAATAATTAACATGCTGATTTTCAAAGCCCTTGTTTGAACATTATCATATGTTAATTATCGACATTTCATAATCTAGATGGCAGGTTTCCTTCAAAATGATTTGCTGTTGGAGATTATAAGTATGTAAATGGTTTGAGGAAGACAGATGGTAAAAGGGGAAGAAATGACAGAAGAAGAATAATGACACCCTGTCTACACAGGCGTTCAGCCATGATTTTCAGTCTCACTCGCTCACTAAGCAAATCCACTTAAGTTTTAATCATTGCACATGAAGGGGGCAAAGATGTGAAGCGGAACGGAAGTTGAATTGGTGTTTCTCAAACAGGTCAAACAAAGGTGTCACTAATGACTAACATTGTTCAATAGCTGCCTTACACTGCTTTAAAGTAATTGCTTATCTGGAGGCATCATTAATCGTATTAGTTTCCTGCTTTGACAGCAGAGTCTGACTCATTTGGGAACAAAGAAACAACAGAGTAGCGATGCTGGAAAGGCTTTAAGGCTACAAGATTTGTCCAGAAAGCAAAACGCCATGTCCAACAGGTGCTGCTCAGAATAGTGGGGAAGCCCAAAACTCTAACATGCATTTTTCATTTGCAAAAGAGAAACTGTCCCATAATTGTTTGCTAGCTGATTAAAATGCAATGAATTCAGGAAATATTCCAGGCTTCCAAAGGAAGACATAAAGTTTGGGGACCATTGTTTCCTGTAACTCAAAGGTTCCCAACCCTCAAGTTTCTGGAGCCGCCTTTGTCCAATAAATTAGTAACAGTGACAAACACAGAACAGGCATTCTCAGTCACCAGCTCCATAACAGTAAATACCACTGACCAATGTTAGCAACATTAGTATGAAAGTAGAAGTAATGTAAATGAACCAAACTGCCCATAGACAGTTTAGCAGCATTTATGCAGCTATTTAATGAATGAAAGAAAGCTATCACTGGTGTTTCAACATAATTTGGAAGCTGATCTGAAAACAGTGTCTCACACCTTTGCTCGGTCTTTCAGACTTGATGTCAAAGCCCTGCCTTTGGCTCATTCAGTTATTAGTGCACCTTCAGTTGCTCAGGAGCCTTGTGCACAAGAGTCAGTGTGGGACAGTTGGTCTTCAGATTGTGTCTTCCTAGCAGTCATTGGTTCCCCCATGAGACACTCAAAAAAACAAATGCTTCAAAGATACCACAAGAACTTTGAGTTATTTACATAACCACAGTTCTCTAAGTAACACGAGTGAGTTCCTCACCAGACACACTCCTTGCTTGTAGCTAGCAGTGAGGAAGCTGAGTGTTTTGAATCACAGTCAGCTTAGTGTCAGACCCATTCATAAGGGGAGGGTCTCTACCCTCCATGAATCTGATACACTTGGTTGCAGCCAGTCCTGGCTGACAGAATTCAATTCTGACCAAAGGCTTTCCCAATGCCAGACACTCATTCATGCTACTCAGAGAACCGTGGTTGTGTAAATAACCCAAGACAGTTATTCGATTCAGTTAAGATGGATGAAGTGACTAATTGGCAATACTTGTCTTTATGCAGTGTGTAACTAGAGTGTAGAAGAGTGTGTGAAAGAATCTACAGGCCCTATTTTAGACATCCAAGTGCTGAATTTTTTCTTTTTCTTTTCTCTTTGCCAGTCTGTATTGTATTTCGGTGCAGCAGAGACTGATCATTCAAATGAGGCAGTTTGAAGCCGGGTGTTGGTATTTTGGAGGAAATTGAATCATCTCAGAACCACATCTGTTAAATTAAATCCCGCAGCCGCCTGAAGACAGCAGGACAGATACGCTGATAAATCTGCAGCCTCTGATTTGAGAAGTACTGCATCAGAGTGCAGGGCCTTTACACACGACCGGCCACCGTGTTTACTTTCATTAAATCATGTGCAAATAATACCAGGTGGCTGCAGAATGAACACACACATGTCTACACACATCAGACTGGTTGATTATAACTTTCTGTTGGTTATGTGGGACACGTTAGATTACATCAGCTCATAAATCATGTGTCTTTGCCTCCTTTTCAGAATTTTGAGAATATGATGGGAGATTTTTTTTGTTTTGTTTTGTTTGTTTTGACGCTGTAATGGCTACTTGTTTTATTGTCAGCTTAATGTGGTGAAGTAGGAGATTATCTGGACTGGATTAGCTCTGTAGCTCTGACCCTTTGAAGACCTGTCCTCCATTATTTGCCCAGTGGCCAAGACAAGCAACCCCATCTGTAACAATGACTACTGCCCTGTAGTGTTAAGATCTCTGGTGATGAAGAGCTCTGAGAGGCATACTAAGTGGTTATAGATCTTCAAACAAAATTTTAAATAAAACAAAGAGAAACTTATTACATCATCCGTTGAAACAAATATGTTATCCAACACCAATCACCCATGTGAAAAAGTAATCTGAATAGCTGGTTGTGCCACCTTTTGCAGCAACGATTGCAACCAAACTCGACCGATAACTGGAGCTCAGTCTTCCACACTGCTGTGGATGACTTTTGGTCCACTCTTTGCAGAGTAGTTTAAATTTAGCCACACTGGATGGATTTTGAGTATGAATCCCAGATTTAAGGTCATGCCATGGCATCTCTGTTGCTTTTGATCCATTTAAAAGTGGACTTGCTCTTATGCTTTGGATCATTGTCTTGCTGCATAAACCAGTTACACTTTATCTTCATATCATTGACTGATGACCAAACGTTCTCCCTCAGAATGTCTGTTCTGGTAGAGATCACAATGCATTTTTCCCTGAATTATGGCAAGTCACCCAAGAATCCCCACATCATCACACTACCACCACCATGCCTGACCATAGGTATGATGCTTTTGCACTTTACAGACGCCCACACAGTGCATGTGTCCAAGATCTACCACTTTGCACTTGTTCACAAACACTTCAAAATAAAAGTAGACTTTGTAGGACTGGCACAAGTTTATAACTGGCACACAAAGTGGTCCTGGGTTTGATCCTGAACCTGGATGACAGCTGGGTTTAAGCAGCTTACTATTGTGCTATAGAAATTATAATGAGGTTGTTAGAATGATACAGTAGCACCACTTTGCATAGAAAATGACATTCATTCACTTCCATTGTTGACAAAAATGACACAGATGGGACACAGATGGTCAAGTGTTTATGACTGGCATCCTCTATTAAAACTATTAATGAAGGGCAATGGGGTCCAGTGTGTGTTTGGCAAAAATTGAGCTAGAGTATGGTAAATAACAAAATCAGTTAAACACATATAATATTTGAAAATTCCATGTAATCTATATGGTGTGATTAGAACAATATTCTCGTACTATATAAAACAGATACGAGTGCAACAATGATTTCCAATCATAAACAATCAAGTTTATAATCTTCTTCAAGGCGACTTTACCTTTGCCTTATATTATGGTCCTGTTTTGCGATCTGCTGCTGGTTGAGCTAGGTGTTAACTCAAACTTAACTCTTCCTCAGTGTTTTGATATCTGCCCCTTTATATTCTGCTATGCACAGTATTTTATTAAACACACTGTTTTCTCAGTGATTCTACTTTATATTTAAAACTGTTTACTGATGGAATTAATGCTGTGAAAATATACTAACTAGCTAATGAGGAACGACATGATAATCATGAACTTTTAATGAACAGTTTGTGGATAACTCAGAATCAAGACCTATGTACTAGATAATGATAAAATACTAGATAAAATAACAGACTGTGAAATACTGTGTTAATAAATCATTAGGTAGTGACTGGTTCATAAATATCAGTGAAATGGAATAGTAAGAACTTAGTATGGACTCATTAATTATCCTGTCGTTCCTGATTCATTCCTCACTTGTACCTCAGTAACTACACATTATTGTGTACTGTCCTGTAAAGTGTTACCAAAGAATTTGTGTCCTGTCAAAACCTTTCCTGCACAACAATATTAATTCATTTTGATCATGGCAACGTAGTAAAATGGCCTTCAAAAGGTCTCTAACACTGAGGCGTTCTGTTTGCAGAAAAAGGAAGCATCCATCATGAAGAAGAACAATGCCTACGCTGTAGCTGTGGCTAACTACGCTCCCAACATCACAAAGGACTCTACGCTGCCCACCATCTCCAAGTGTGCTCTGAGCGAACCCAACAAAACCACCACAGAGACGAAGCCCGAGCAGAACAAGAAAACCTTCAACAGTGTCAGCAAGATCGACCGCATCTCCCGCATCATGTTCCCTGTGCTGTTTGGGAGCTTTAACCTGGTCTACTGGGCAACCTACCTGAACCGAGAACCAGTCATTAAAGATCTGGATCCCTCCAAATGAACTGCAGGGGACTCACTCCAAATCCCACAGCCTGTTCAGGATTTGTACACCTGTTGGCATTCAGTTTTCGTTAGTCAGAAGCATGGAGAATTCTCTCCTCTCTTTCCTTACTGAGTACAATTTAGGATCGATGCGGGTAAACATCGCAGCTGGGTTAGAATAAGCCTGAGAGCGCACACTGCGAGCGTATGTGTCAAACAGGAAACTCTGCCATTGCATCATTATCTTAGTTTTACGTGTAGTTTCAGGTGCCCAAACTGAGAGGGAATTAAACCCATTATTGTCTAGTTCCTCTCGGAGCAGAAAAAAAAAAATCAATGTTCAATGTTTACATAGCATTTAAAAAAATGAAAAGAAAGAAAACCTAACCGCCAACATGCTTTGCTTTTGTTGTATGTCATACCCCATGTGTCTGTCTCTGTATCAATAACAATCAAAGGCAAAGATGCCAAAATCATCTTTTTAAAAAAAGTGAGAAAATAATGGTTGTTTAAAGCTCCACTAATCAGTATTTTTATATTAACAACAAGGCAAATGACTGTGTAATATGAAAAGTGTCAGCCACAGTTATAAACCTACACAGAATTATCACCAACTGTGAGGTTTCCCCAGTTTTGGTCATCAGAGTCATTCCCAGCAGCAGCAGGAAGCTGCTAAAGAGCCAGTTATTTTTCTCAGGAGCTGGTGGAGACCAAACCAGAGGTAAAAGGAAATGTGTAAATGAGCAATTGTTTGCTGACACATTTGCCATTACAACCTAACAATATATCAGTGTTGTGTTTTCAGTTTGTTCTGCTACCACCAAGTGGCCAAAAGGCCAGTTAATGCAGCTTAATTTGAATTTCTGAAATTTTAAATTAAGCTCAAATCAAGCTAAAAAAAATAAAAATAAAATAAAAAGTCTTGAATCAAATTGATGTTTACTAGTATAAATGTCAAATAGTGTTTTTTTTTTAATTGGCTCAGTTTTTTATCTTGTAATTTTGCAAAATGCAGAACCTTAGTAAGTAATTAGACAGGTCCAAATCCTTTTTCTGTTGGACTGTTTACACTGTTAAATTTGCCAGATCTTTCCTCAAAAAAAAAAAAAAAAAGTGCATTTCCCTACCACCTGCAAACTAGGTCCACACCAGCTTGTTTGTTTAGTTTGCTCAAACTGTCCATATGAGTCCTACTTGGACTTCCTGCCCATGTTGTCCACTTAAAAGTAAATGATGAAGCTTCTCATGGTTAGAGTAAAGCAAAGAGGACGGTCATGGCAAACAAAGTGTTGTTCAGGTTAAGCAGCTAAAATAAGAAACGAATGCTGCTTCCTGTTGTGGTGGACAGATGTCCTCTGCTGTATAAATCAACATTCAGTGCCGTCATATTTTCTGGAGAGGACAAAAACAGCTTGAAGCTGAATTTCCATCAGCATGGTCCATAATCAGCAGCAGTAACAGTGATTATCTGAGGATCCTTTTCTTGTAAATGTATGATAATTTCCTCATAATTGTGAGGTGTAATACTGATGGGTTATATAAGTCCTAATTATAAGAAAAATGGGTCTGAATTTTTATTTTACCGTGCCAAAAGCTTATGAATTTTTGCTCCTCTGCTAATATGTTCTTGCACACTGAGTACCACTAAAATGCTTTTTGTGCTCTCTTAACACTTCTGCCATTAATGAACTTGTATATTCATGAGGCAGTGGGGAAGTTGAGAAGCAGCAAGTCGGCACTCGGCTCAAAATACAGCACCATCGGGTGTTGTCATCAAAATGCTAAATACCAACTAAAGCGTCCCCACCGCTGTCTGATGGCTGCTCAGTCTACTCGCAGTGGACAGTCATGTCTGGGCGAACATGGAGCATGCAGGAAGTAGTCTGGTTCTGTCACATTAACATTTATACCACATCGGAATATTTACTGGGAATCTGCTCTGTAGCTTTTGTACACTCTGCTTCCACGTGTGTCGCACTGTGGAAGACGTTTCTAACTGGATACGAACGTGTGAGAACATTGGTCTGTGTGTATGAAATATACACTGTATGTCTACAAGTGTCTGTCTTTATTTAAATCATTTTTACTGTAATTTTTTTTATATGCAATGTAGCAAGATTAAAGGACCTCTGGGTATTTAATAATGTCAACCTATGTCCCCTGTAGAGAATACTGTGTCAGTAATACTGCATTCATTGAACTTTATGCAGTCTCAAAAAGTATGTTTTTTTTTCTTTTATAAATATATGTAAACCCTGTGTTTAACTCACTTTTCCTCTCAAATGCTTTTAGATGAGAATTTTTCTTGTTGTAGAAGGTTTCTTTAAACACTTGCATGAAGAGTCTTTTCACATGAGCCATTTAACCCACAGCACGAGTGCTGATAGTTTCACGTGTGAAGATAGAGCTCAGCATTAAGAACGTTTTCCATCTTACGTATCCGCTAAGCAAGGTTTGATGGTCTACATGAGAATGTTAACAATCACAATGCTGCGTATACTCAAATGATTTTGTTTGTTCGGTTGCCACCTCCATCAAGGCCATTTTTCTTTGTAATACTCAGTTTAGCAAGGTGTGTTTTAGTGTTGCGTACACAACAGCCAGGTTTTTTTTTGTTGTTTTTTTTTTTATTACTAAAATCTTGCATTTGAAATGTTTCAGACAGACAGCTCGAGCTCGTCCTCGCCAGTCTGACACAATATATATAACCTAGTGTAGCAAACTTGCTGTTCACTGTCTACCTTGTCCCACCACACCTTGCTGCTGCTGCTACCTATGAACATCACTCCTCACCCACCCACCTGTGTGCTCAGGTTCTTCACATTATCACATTAAATGTTAATGTTGATGTCCTCTCTCTTTTAAGAAAACTGATACATGGATGTAAAAAAAAAATCTATTAACATAGAAATCTGACAGACATTCTCTCAGATGACTCTATATTTACAGTAAACACATGTATGTATCTCACTGACTGTTAACAATGGTAGCAAAGTCCTAAATGAATCACTTACATTTCCTTTGTATTATTATTCCTCTGTGTTCCTTGTGAAAGTGACATTCCACTGTTTTTAAAATAAACTACATTCAATCAGATGTGAATGTGCTTCTTTTTCACTCTCATTATAGAGTTACATTTACATTAAAGCTTGAGTCAGGACTACAATGTGACAACAACCATTGTGAAAGAGTACCCTCACAGTATGTGCAAATATTCTGATAATATTCCTTTTTCTTTATCTGTCTAAAACTCTGCTACACCGCTGAAGCCTCTAAGGAAAAAGAACACGTGCTTTCTCCAGTATATGAAGCTACAATAAAGTCACTGAAGGATGCAAATGTACCCTAAAATAGTGGCGCAGCATCGGGCCTCCCTGGTGACTCAGTGAGCTGATGTAAATAACACCAGTGAACTGTAGTAACTGCTGAAATTCTTCATCCTCTGGGCTTACTGCTCCTGACATTTTGGCTCCTTGTCTTTTAATATGCAATCTGGAGGTCTAACAATGATTCCTACGTGCTGGAAATCTCAATTTACTGCTCACTTTAGCACAAACAGTTGAGTGTCTGTGAGCAAGGGAGTGACAGCATCAGCTGTCTGCGAACACCAGACCACAAGCAGCCACAGCACGGACAGAGGTCAAAGTTCACCCACCAGGAGTCAGTAGTCAGTCAGGGAAAGATCAAGGAGCTCATCGGGCTGTGTTCGGGCCCCCCAGCAAGCTCCACCAGTCAGGATTTGGGTGTCCTGCACAAAGCCTGAGAGGAAGAAATAGTCCATCATAATAATGACTACTATCAGCAAAGTGTATTTCAAATATCAAAAGTAAAAAATACTTATTGAGAAAGAATGTGTTTCCTGTTACTGATAAACAGTATCATTACATACTGATCAGCCAACTGATCAACTGAACTGGTTTATGCTAATACTAATGCATCATTGTGAATGTGTAAGCAGCATTTTACTTTAGTAGATGGTTGAGGTGGAGCTAGTGTTAACTGCTTTCTCCATATTTAGGCACTTAAGTCCAGTGGTTCCCAATCCAGGGATCTGGCCCTTCCAAAGGATCACAACATAAATCTGAGGGGTCGTGAGACAATCAGTGGGATTCAATTTGTATTCAGTTTTTGGAATCTAAAATTTACTTTTGTTGTGAAATGTTGGATAATTTTATTTCTTCTGATGTGTAAGCCTCTTAACTTTAGACAGGAAATCACTGGCTAACGACTTACAGACATCTGATACATTAATGCTACCAGACAATTTTTCAGAAGAGGTTACGAGATAAAAAGGCTGGAACAAGTGGTTTAATATGATATTTCAAAATATTAATCTGAAAAGTAACTAGTAACTGTAGCTGTCAGATAAATGTAAGTAAAATGTTTCCCTCTGTGTTGTAGAGTAGATGTGTAAATGCATCATAATCATCTGGACTAAGGTGATGAAGAGACTGACATCACCATCTTTACAGTTTGCTGCTTCGAGGGCCAAAATCATGCACTGTCAGACTTTAAACCCAATTTAACATCACTCCATACAAAGGTGTCCAAATATCCTTAGTGTACACACACACACACACACACACACACACACATATATACACAAGTCAGCAGGGCATGAGGCATCTAAATCCTAACAGTGTTCAGATCCACAATCGCTGAGAGTGGAGTCCTGCTGAATGGGGCGAGCGTTGCTGAAGAGGCTATAATCAGGCCCAGCACAGCATCAGCATCAGCACATTTAAACCTCCTGTCTGCGCTTTACCTTCCACCTGTCTTTGATCTGCAGCAGCATCACCTTATCCCTACGGCAGGCGATACATTCAGTGGTTGTCATGTGCTCCATTCACGCTGACACTAAAACCCAACAAGCTTTCAACACATCAGCTGCAGACAAAAACACAGGCCAAGGCAAAATACCAGTGATCATGTGATTTTAGAGTCCTCAAAAAACGGTCAGTCTAAAACTGATAGTGAAGGTGTTGTTTTTTTTTTTTTATAAATCATATCAAAAGTCATATCATTTTTTTATATATCAAATTACTTTAGGATGTAAATGATGTTTATATTTGAGCAGTAGTTTTTTTTTTCCACAAAAATACACACTAATACACACATACATGCACATGCATGTAAACTTTGTCATACAAACACGGCTGTCAGCATGATTCAGATCATTTAATCACACCCACACACACACACACACACACACACACATATTGAGGGTGTCTTCTGTCCCTCAGGGGAGTTTAGATCTCTGAGGTGGAGTGGTTTTCTAAGGGCCTGACCATAGCCTAGAGACCAGAGCTGTCCACACTCATCTCAGTACTCATCACAGACTCCACCCCACCCCCACCCAAACCCCCAACACCCACCACATCACATCCACCCCACCCCTTTGCATTCAGAGCGGCAGCCTCTGCCAGCCGGCCTCCTGCTGACAACACGTCGGCTGGGGAACTACACCTCAAGTGTGGCTCACAAGTTAAAACAGAAAGGTAAGTGAGGTGTGGACAGCTGTACAGTACATCTGCACCATTCAGCCAAATCACTAACACCAGCTCCCTGCTCTTCTTTTCACTCACAGGTCACTTTAGTGGAGGATCAGGAAGAGGTATCGATAAGAAAATGTGAGATCAGACTTCTGTCACACAAAATCAGGTGTGTATCATTGCAGTCATATATTAAAGTGACTAATCAGAATTAAAAATGTCAGATTTTTTTTTTTTAATATCACATCACAGGATTACATGTCCTTTAATTACCTGGCTTTTGTATTTGAACTCAACAAAGTCATTAGCACTAATAGCTTGCTCTTATCACATACTATCCCTCTGACACTATCAGCTTCTCAGTGTAAAATAAAATGCTGCCTAGCAGCCCCCTGATGAGCCGTACGCACAGCAGCGCTGCACCACTCAGATCTAAAATATAATTACACCTCCAGCTTTGGCCCCAGGGTGGGGGGAGTGGGGTGAGGAGGCGGGGGGTTTTATCATTTGTGAATAATCTACCTCTCTTCTTCATCTCTTCCCTCTTGGCTGTCTGCAGCCTCAGTCAGCAAGGAGGGACTCAGCACTGCAGCCATAAACAAACAGAAACAAACTGTTATCTCATAATTTAATCTGATCTAAACATAAAATATTTCCAGGTTGGTTAAATCAACTTAAAGGGCCATACCAGGGTGTTAGAAAATCTGTGGCTTCGTTACCAACATATATCAATACAGTATTTTTAAATGGAAGCTATAAACTCAGACAGCATGGCGGCATGATTTAACGAGTGATTGATTGATTGAAGTTTGTGGCCTGATGTGGAAGGAGTGCTGTCACACTCCTACATTTAAATACTTAGTTCAGCTGTCGTGGAGCAGACTGATCACTTCTTTCTAGAGGTCGGCGTCTTGGCGCTTCAGAAAGTGGTCCACAGCAGCGATGACACGAACAGATCCATCACCCCTCGTGTTGTTCAGCCACAACATTAAAACTAGTGACTTTAATGTTGTGGCTGATCTGTGTGCATAAAGCCAAACACTTGACTGAACGCTGACTGAATGAGAATTTGAGGGAACATGTTATTCTGTGTGGTCTATCAACAGAAGCGCTGATGCTGAGTGGAAGCTTTGATGAAAAGATAAAAGCAAGTGGGATTTCTTGAAATTGGTTTCTCTCCTATCATGTTCTTCATGCTATTTAGGCACCAACAATTAATTGATACAGTTGCTAAGCAACAGTAATATATATATATATATATCCCCAATATATATATTGTGGCATTGAGAAAAAAGAGGGAAAAAAAAGGATTTTAAGCTTTAAATAAAGGAAGTAAATGTGGTGTGGTTGCTTGATTGACAGGTGTCTCTGCCTATCAAAATCTGTTGTGGTGGTAGGAGGAGAAGTTAGATTAATGCTAATTTCACTGTAATATGCATTATATGCTGTGCTCTATGACATTATTGGTGTACTAATACTAACCCTGTGTGCAGGGTGAGGATTAGTTCATGCCTGTTAATTCTGTTGACGTCCAGGTATTATCAGCCTCTCACAGTCACTTGAGTCCTGACCACATTTTATTTTAATCCTAGTTGTGCTGTAGTGCTTCCTTCCTTTTCTTCACTATAATATTTAGTATGGAGGTCTAGAGGATGTCAGTGTTGACCTGTTCACCTGGAAGGAAAGTCTGGAGAGGATTTAGATAAACTCTCTCCAACCCTGACCTTAACATTAACACAACAGCACTGAAGTAGGTTGTGATTCACCTGCGAAATGTCACCGAAATAGATGCAAACCAGCTGTTTCTGAAAGCTAAAGCAACTCTCCTCACATCACTCTGACAAGTCATATTTAACTGAAACTAAACTGCTGCAGTTCAGTTGGTTTGTGATGCAGCTGGTCACAGGGCTGGGGTCTGACAGCTGTCACTTCACAAGACGAGATCAGATACCTATTCATCAAAAAAAAAAAAAAAAAAAAAAAAGGCTGGGCTGGTGTCTGAAGAGAATTCTTAAGAATGATTTAACAGTCATACTTCCAGCAGTATAGTGTGTTAAATAGATGACTATTGTATAAACATGCTCCTAAGTAAGTTGTCATGCACACTGACAATACTTAGGATGGCATAAATCAAATTCAAATTTCTAAATATTTCAATTGTTAATGTTTTTCCAAATGTGGTCATTCTGTATCCACACAATGACCTTACCTTTAGATTATAGCCTGTGCGCTTCTAGAATGGCTACATATATGCGTATATATATATATATATATATATATAGAGAGAGAGAGAGAGAGAGAGAGAGAGATGTGTATGAATATGTTGGATCTCATATATACAGTATATGTACATATATGTGGTCCAAAAGCCATCAATCTACACTAAATAACGCATAATGACTAAGTGAAGCCATGTTTTTAGAATTTATTACAAATTGAAAAAAATGAATGTATGTCAGTATGTTAATGAACTACTTTTATGCCCACAAATAAATAAATAACTAAAAATCGCACAATAACTAAAAGTAACAATGGAAGAGGCCCTGCTGACCAACCCAAAAACCATCCAGTACAGAATGGAGTGAGCGTAACTCTCTCCTCCCTCATCACTCTGTCAAGGTGCCCTTGAGCAAGGCACTGAGAGCAATACCTAAGCGGTGGAGCAGCTCAGAGGCTGCAGCCTGTGGTTGTTAAATGGATTCCACAGCAGCTGATGTGAATGTGAAGCAGGCTGCTTCTGCATAAAGAGCCATATAGACACCAGGGAGAATAATAGTAAACAACAATACGAATGTGAAAGCATCGGTTTAGTCATTATGAAAAAGGAAATTGAGATTTATTGTTTTTTTTTTCCTGCGACGCTCAGTGTGAGAGCAGCGTCTGTCAGAACAGCCTGTTAGCGGCACTGCAGATGGACTAGAGCCGAGTCAGCTCTCCGGCAGCATCCTCACTCACTCTGCCACGTCCTCCCCCTCACACACTCACTCACTCACACACACACACACATACACACAAACCATGGACGCATCTCTCACATCCTACCACCGTCGCTGCGTTTAACACTTATCCAGCTGCATTTAGACGCAAACTGACAACACAGAGACCCCGATTTCCTCTCAGCTCCCGTGGACAACCGTTCAGGTCGCTTCCCCAGCTGCGGAGAAGAGAATGAAGCGGCTTTTCGCCAGAGCCGTGGAGGACAAAGCCATGAACCCCTGGCTGCTCTTCGCTCTCCTCGGACTTTGGTAAGTGTGAGTCGATGTGAACAGGAGGGGGGATGTCTCCATCTCGGTGAGAGGAGGCAGAGGCAGGTCCGTCAGGGTAAACGGCTGCAGATGTTGATGCTCTCATGTCCTTGCTCTGAACAGGGCGCTGCGCTGTGTTCTCGCATCTTGTGTTCTACCTGTGATCACAGCACAGCGGGTCATTGTGTGAGCTGGGCCCTTGGGGGGGTGGGAGAGGAAATGACTCTGCCTCGTCGGGAAATGATCTTAAATTTTCACCCAGCCTTGAGGGACGTGTTTGCATTATTCCGATCTGTGTGTGTGTGTGTGTGTGTTTTTGGGCACAGAGACAGGGCTGCTTTATTATACCCGCATCTCACTTGTGTATTTTCAGAGGCTGTGCCATAAGCCTCGAGCACTTATCTGTCATAGTACAGCAGTGTGGGCTACTGATGGATGGGTGATGGATGACTCTGTTCCATGGGAGACACAGATGTCCACCTACCTCAGTCCCAAAGGAAACTCCATCTGTCAGTTGGTCACGGATGTGTGATTTGTGTCCTGATGAGGACAGGCCTGATGTCCTCACATGTAAAGATGTTAGGCAGAAGCTGCTCATGTGCTGAGTAGACGCTGCACTGTCTTTACTTCACAAATCATTCTGCTCATTAAATTTCCCACCACCTTCTTCTGACATTTGCAGCCTGGAAGGTATGATTTCTCATGAATTTCAAAATAAAATCAGCCATTTGGCGATTATGTTATTTTTAAATATATTTACAAATTGAAATACAAAATAAATTTAAAAAGTCATTGTTAATAGTTTGCAACTTGGACTTAGATTGTAAGACATGTAGTCTCAAAAAAGTTTTTAGTTCACCAAAAAAAGTAAATTCAAGGGAACAAACCCCCCCCCACCACGCCAGTAAAAAATGTGTTTAGCTTACTCTTTGTTCAGTTTGTGCTTCACTGTGCAGAATGATGTATGTACACAGTTTGCTTTCACATTCATCTGCTGCTGGATAAACGTTTCTCTGTGCTCACCTTAAATCTCAGTTTAACACCTGGACTCCTTTGGAACAAATGAGCAATGTTTTGCATATTCATAGATCCTGCATTTTTCACCCAGTGGATGTAATTTATCTAGATAATTGAACTTGGAAAAACTTTATCAGATGAATTGTTATTCAAAGTGGGAGTATTTTGTTTAAATGTCTTGAAACATGTCCGGAGGGGATCTCTAAGTAATCCAGTCTTACAAATCATTGCTTTGAATAAATGAAGCATTTTGAGAAAATTAAAGAACAGATAAACTCTGAAGTAAAGAAACAGGCCCTCATCTGCCTTTTCACTCAGGTTTGTGCTCATCTATGTGGCCCCCGACCCCGTCAGAGCCGCCTATTCTTATTCCCAAGCCGTCTAATACTGAGGCTTTGTCAAACCCGCTGGCGTCTCATATATAAATGTGCAAGGTCCCCTTTGGATTTAGTGTAGTGTATTTGGTATCTGTATAGTGACACACATGGTTTTCAATTACCTCCAATCTTAACCCACCTGTGGCAGTATTAGATGCCCGTAACTGCAGAGGAAGGTTCTGGATGCTACAGTGTGTGATATTACCAGCATTACAATAGAAATGAATGCAAAAACCTCGATTTAAGACAGATTCAAAGTTCATATTCACCACTGTGTGTCAGTGTATTTACATTTAATTAATGCGAACAAATGTAGTGATCATGATGTCATCTGTGTACAGTCTGCCATATACACATCTAGACCAGAGGGCAATCTCAGAGAGGAGTTAAAAGCCAATTTGAAAGGAGGCAGAGAGATCAAAGCTATTTGCATGGGAAAGAATCATTATGGAGAAAGGAGAGAAAGCTTTGATGAGATGAGCTTCCAAAACCAATGATGCTAGACTGCTCGTGTGTCCGAGTAAAGGACAAGAGACCACCTTTAAGGTGCTTATGAATGCCAGAAAATTTGTTCATATAACAGCAGCGTGAAAGGGAAAACAAAGGTGTGGGAAATGTGGTAAAGATCATGGCGTGAAAGAGTGTAATGACCTGTTAAATGCTGTAATTGTGGGGGAAACTGTACTGAGGCTGATCTAATACAGAAGGTCACAGATGAGAGTAAGGTTTCATATGCAGAATCACTCAGAAGGACAGAGGGAGCGGTGGCTGTGTTACCTGGCTAACACAGTGATGTTAGCCAGGTAGCATGAGGCTGGAAGGCAGCAATCACAGCATTCAGAACATGACAAGATCTTATACAATGGGTGGTTACAGTGGAAGATAAGCTTTTTGAGAAGTGGACACATCTATACATCATCTGGGAAGTACAGATGTGTCCACAGATAAGGATGGAATGGACAGTTCATTCCTTTCTTATGTTTTATGTTCTATAGGAGGAGTCTAACAGCTGATGATCAGGAATTAAACAAGACTTGTGGATGGATTTGTTGAGAAACCAGATTTACTGTGTGTACAGGAGACTTGGTTTAAGCTTACATGTTTACATTTTTGCAAAACCACAGTATGAATGCTTTACGGTGAGCAGAGGTGGGGGTGAGTTTATTAAAATAGGTTTACAGTGTAGAGATGTAGAGATCCACTCTGAGCTTGAGCGTTTGGTTGTTGAAGTGCAGTCAGCACATGGTGAGTTTGCCATAGTTTTACTTGTATGACCTCAGTTTACAGTCAGAGCAAGAGGAGCTGGACAGTGTAATGGATAAAGTACAGCCTCCAGGAGAATGAGCTGAGGGATCAGAGCACAGTAGACAGAAATGGAGCTTTTCCTAGACAAACACAGACTCGTGGTTTTAAATGACAGTCGGCCAAAATGTTTCCAAGTCAGTAGGGCAGCAAAATCATGCCTCGATCCAACATTTACTGCAGCTGAGCGCAAATAATTTTGCCTCCAGTTTCAATTTTAACTCTTCCAGCTCTTGCACTGTTTTTTTGTAGGGCCTGCTGTGGCTGTGCAGGATGATTCTGTTCTGATCCTGGACCAGGCGTTCGATAGAATTGGCAGCATCTGCCTGCGTTCTTTCTATTTCAGTTGAATTGTTTGGTGATGGAGGTCTGACAAATTGAGATAAGAAAAATAGGTATTTTCACGTTCAGTAATTTGCTCAGTGGTGTTCAAGAGGAACAATTAGCAACACTGGCACATGACTCTTTGTTGTAAGATGCATTGCTGTGGCCTAAGGCAACAACCCAATTGTTGCTTCATTACTATCGACAGCAGACTGTCAGTAACAATGGAAAAAAATGCAACCATGTGTTTACCTGCATTTACTTTGTGCTCTGCACGGCTGGTTTCCTTTGTCTTATGGTTACTGTCTGTTTCACAGAGGAACACAGCATTTTAAAGGTGGTGTTCTGGCTGGTCCTCACTTTCTGGATGAGGCATCATCCCTCATAGTGAGGTCAGGCACTTGTTGATGTGTCATGGGTCCCTTCCAGTTGCCTTTGTGGGTGCATTTGTCACAGCCATAGTAACCCAAGAATTGTTTGATGAACTGCAGCATGGCGTTTGCTGATGCATCACATGTAATGCATGTCAGTCTCACTCCTAGTATTGTTTCCCCCAGCTCAAAGCTGTTAGTGCCGTTGTTCATCTGCTGTGACTTTAATTAAGTCCAGTGGTCCAGGCTTGGCCTCAGGAAGGTTAGTGGTCACAGGGAATGCTCTTACTGGTTTTAGATGCACTGTGTAGAGTACAGGCCAGGGAAATCTCAAGCTCAGTGATGTCTTTCATGTAATTGTAGGGATACAGATGCAGGCACATGATGAGTTGTTCTGGTCTCTCCAAATTTAATGCATTCCACTGCAGACCCCATTTGGCTTTCGAAGGATCAGTTTTTAATAATGCCTAAGCAGTGAATGGCAGGTCTTTATGCCCTTGTTCCCTGATAATTTTGTGCAGTGCATCTGCAGCATTGTACCTGATGTTATAGTCACTGATCCATTTCTTTAACTCCTCGACTAATTTGTCAGTGGGCACATCAACATCAGCAGTATTCTCAAGCGACTGCCTATGTTACTGGAAGTTTCCGGATTCCATATTTTCTGTGTGTGAGTGCACACATTGAGGCTTTTTTTTGTCATCTCCTCTGAAATACTTTTTTGCTTAATAAATACCCTGTGAGATGACATTGCGACAGAAGAAGAGAGAAAACATAGCAAATATTCATATTCATATATTGTTACCCATTCAATATTTGTATGTGGGAGCCCACGTGGGTAGTAAATGATCTGAAAAATGAGCCCTGTATGGGATTGTCTACATACTCCATAATGACTCTGTGTCAAATGCCAACATGGATTTACTGCAGGATTACCCTTGGTGTTAAGAGGAACCCAACTAAATACTAATTCAAAACAGACATGGCACAAGAGGTCAATTATAAATTCACAAGAAAAGAATGTTGGTGTCTGTTCCAGGGGGCCAGGAAGCTAAAGGCCGACGAGAAGGTTGAGGGTTAGGAGGAGTCATCAGGAGTCATTAATAACACCATCAAGCACATTTTTAATTAGGAGTTTAGTTTAAAAACACTCTCACCAAGGGTTACCATTTACTGCATAGTACTGTTAGAAACTGCTAGCTGATAATTGTCTTGATCAGCCACCATCAGTAATTAATACAAACTCACATTATTATACTGTAAACCATCAATCAAACCATAAAATCAGTTAATGTCAGACAACCTTATCACACTTTAACCACATCTAATGTCACCAGATGTCCTTTGAAGATGGTGAACTGTGGCCATAAAGGGATGAACATGGTCAGCAACAATACTCAGATCAGGCTGTGACATTTAAACCATGATCGATTGCTATGAAGACCCAAAAGGAGCCAAGAAACCATTCCCCACACTGGCAGAAATCCAGATCCATCAGACCAGGCTACATTTTTCCAGGCTTGAGATCTGATATCTGAGCTAGCGTGATCTTTCTGTCAGCTCCAACCAGTCTGACCATTCTCCTCTGACCTCTCTCATCAACAAGGTGTTTCTGTCCTCAGAGCTGCTGCTTCACTGGATGGAGTTAGTTTTTGGCTTAATTCTGACTTAAACTCGAGAGACGGTTGTGTGTGAAAATCCCAGGAGATCCTCATTCTGATGTTTGATGTGAACATTGAAGCTGCTGACCTGTATCTGCAGCATTTGATTGTTTTGCACTGTTGCCATATGATTAGCTGATTGGGTAACTGCATGATGCAGGTGTACAGGTGTTCCTAATAAAGTGCTTGGCGGGTATAATATACCTGCCTTAGGAAAAACCCGGTCCCCATTTTTTCAGTACCTCCAGACCTGATTCCTCTTTCATTTCTTTAATTTCTGCTCACTAACTTCACAAATACCACACCCAGACAGTACAGTTATTTATCAGCAGTCCAGCTGGTTATCACAGTGTGCAGTGTTTATGTTTTGGTCTTGACCAGCCCGGCTGGTTTTAATTTGCCAATCAACCACTAGAGCAGATGATGGTGGAGAGGAGCCACTGAAGAAGAACATGCTGAACTGATGTGGAATCAGTGGTTCATGGCTGAAAGTCTGCAGGGCTTTAGTTGAATCACCATTCAGCATCAAAGTAAGAAGATGCAGTGGGCATCGCAAGTTTTCACTGTGTGACTTTAAACTTCAGCTGAACTCAAGCAGCAACAACCACAGCTCAGTGCTGAAGGCAGTGCCCCAGTGTGTTGTAGTGAGCTTCGGTTCTTCTAATGACCCTGTAAAAACTGGCTATAATGAGCAGAGTGAGAAAACTCCCAACTGTTACACACTGCTGTAGCAGGGAACATGTGGGAAAGACAAAGAGGCAGAGGAGCAACGAGACTTATATAAACTGTGTTAAATTGGCAACAGGTGATTCACATTAGGGCGGGGCAGACAATCAACAAAGACGAGAAACAAGACAAAGACAATAAGTTAACTCACAGAAGGGCCAGGGCTTCAAAACTAAAACAGGAAATGCAGAACAAAATGACAAAATAAAAACAGGAGCTTCTAAATAAAGCTCAGGAAAACAAAACAAGAGTTCTCAGTCCAAAAGGTCCAAAAAGAGTTTAACAAAGTCCAAGATAGTTCAAAACTCTGTACAGTGGTGGAATGTAACAAAGTATTCGTACTTTGTTACTGTACTTAAGTATTTTTTTTACGTATCTGTACTTTATTTAAGTAAAAACAATAATGCATACTTTAGATTTTACTCCATTACATTTTGCAGCAATTATCTGTACTTTCTACTCCACTACATTTCTACAATTCATGCCATTACTCGTTACATGTTATGAACATAATTTCCTCAAAATGTTGCATGAAAAAAACAGACTGATTGCGTTGAGGCGTTGTTTGCCATTGCCAACCAGTCAGGTGGCTCTATTGCCTCCAGTGATGGCAGAGCACGCATTTGGTAGCAGCACGAGCTGGTGGACTGGCCTGATTCCGGCGAGAAGAAACGACATGCAACATCAACATGAACCCAGAGCCAACGTCGGCTGAGCGTGAGTCTGAGCCCTCCAGCTCAGAATTAGACAGCCATCTTTGGCTGTATTTAAGCAGGTATTGTATAGTTGCTTGTGAGCAGTGACATAGGCAGAGCAGCAGCCGAGTTCAACTGAGTACATGGGTTTGAAAGTGTTTGTAGTACTGAATGGTCTCGGCAGCAAGTGCATACAGCTACGGTAAGCCCCAAGGCGAAAACTTGTGTCAGTCAGTCACGACCTGCACTGCACTTAAAGCAAACTAAACTTTATCACAGAGTACTCAAGTGAGTTTGTAACACTGTTTAGGGTTGTATATGCTTTGATTTGGCTGAGAGTTAGTTTGGTAACGTGAAAGGCGAGCAGGCAGAAGAGGGCAGAAGCTTTAGTTAGTGTCTGACTTCAGTGCGTGCATACAGCTATTTCCTGGCGGCACAACATACCAGACTGAAGCCCCTGGGTGTGTTTGCAGAGATCATGTAATCTACGTGTAATCTACATCTTCTTTATTTTCAACAAACTCTTCGTGACTCATCTCTTCTGAGAGCACTTCTTTTCACTGTTCCACTGCATTTCTTTACCTGACCTCCTTGTACTTTGTCTTCTTAAATAGATTTAATACTTACTTCAAGGTCTCCTGCTGGACTGACGCTTTAGTGTTGGACTGAATAATTGGATAAAAACGTCAAATGACTAAAAGTAAATGTACATTCTCAGAATTAGGAGTCTGTTGACAATGATGATCTGCTTTGCTTCAACTTTTGAACCATGAACTGTTTTACAAGGAAATCAAAACAAGTGTGGCTGCTTGTCCTCACCATGTGTAGGAGGACACTTGCATAAACCTGAACCATTTTCAGCTTGCTCATGTCGTGCTGCTGGTTGGCTTTTGAGTCTTTTAGAAGTGGTGAGCAGTAAAGCCAATGAAACTGCATCCAATGGTCAATTCTATATGTGTGGGGCTGATTTCCTTTCCAATCCAATACCAAGTAAAACCCAGCCTAGCATTGCTATGATACCAATACAATACAGATACCTTTAACTTGATACATGATAAAATAAATAATTTGTATTATTAATGCATAAATGAATCAATACCTACATTATAAAATAATCTGTCAGCTGTTCGCCGTGGTTTTATGAAAGCAGGAAACTCCCCTTGTTTGAACATCAACACACAAACTGAAGCCTAGACAGTCGTGATTCTCTTCCTCTCAGACAGTGACAGTGATGAGCGTTGCCAATAGTAACTCTCTCTCTCTGTCTCAGTACTTGGATAATGTGTGCCACTGTCAAAGGACCCTTAGTGAAGTATGCCTTGCCTTAGCAGCGCCTTTCTTCTTCTCTTCTTCAGACCACCGCTGCATAACCTCATCATACTCTGTATTGTGATTAAATCTCAGATGCTTAACAAGGTTTGTGGTGTTGTCACAGTACCTTGCAGTCCTCCCACACACACATCACATACTGCTGTTCTGAGGACTGAAAATGTTCCACACGACTGCGTTTGCGGTCAGCCATCATCAGTGTCAACACCCTGTTCAGTGGCTCATGCATTTATAGAGCCACAGTTTGCATACGACTATGACAAGTGGAAGGAGAAGTAGTTCCTGGCAACCAGGTATTATATAGACTAGATCCTGGTGATAACATAGTTACTTTCTGTTGTGTCTCTGTTGATGATAAAATACACATTTACCCCAAAGTGCTAGAGTTTAAATATTGATCTTTTAATATAACAATCAGTCCTAGAACAGAAACATTTGGGATGAGACGTATCAATATTTCAGTATCGATCCATAGACCACTAATAAATAGGAAGAGAGAAAGAGGCAGCTAAACAATGCAACAAGCTACATACGCTAAATGCAAGTTTCATGTACGCCCAGAGGTCGAGAGGTCAGCACCTGTCGGCTCTAATTACACCAATGACTGTCAATCACACATCAGAGAAGATACCCAGGTGGAATGTAGCAGCATGTTAGCTAAGCAGCAGCAGCTTCAGTGCTACATCTGTGTCTACAAAGGATCCACGCAGGTGCCGAGTAGGTCACCTATGTTTTGGAAGTGGTCAGAGCCCAGTGAACAATATTCTGTTATATTCTATTGAATATCTCCAGGATACCTCTGTGTTGAAGTATCCCCGGCATGTCAAACAGGGAGTACTGGGTGGGGCATAAGGTATGCTGTGGTGTGGTGGAAAATGGATGGATGAATGAGCAGAAATTAAAGTTTAGACTTAAAGTCAATGCTCTGAAGGGGGTACAGCCAGCCAGCATACCTCAAGGCTTTTACTGTAGGTGTCTTGGACTGAAACACGATTTCAATCTGCTCCTTCAGCCCAAACAAATTAAGCAGCTAATAAAAATGGGGTACACCATAGATCTTCAGGCAAAATGCAGCAGAGTCAGGTTCTTCTCCTATGGAGGAAATTAACCAATTGTTATGAGAAACACTGGAGATGGTTTCATCTAATGAAATATTTTTCCCAGTTACTGACTAGAAGGGTGTCTGTGGCTGTGGCTATATACATTTTTTGGCATCAAACACACCCATCAACTTATTTGCAAATATTATGTCCTTGTTTCTTACAGTCTTTTCTTTCTGCTCCACAGTACAGCATTTGGGCCCAGTAAGCAGGAAGAGGAGGACTATGAAGACGTGCCCATAAACAAGACCTGGGTCTTATCACCAAAGGTCTATGAGAGCGATGTGACTTTGATCCTAAATAAACTGCTGCAGGGCTACGACAACAAACTGCGGCCTGACATCGGAGGCAAGTCAAGTTCTTTCTGCTTTGTTTTAACTCATTGCTTAAATACGTTGCTTCAAGGAGCCAAGAAGTACATGTGTAATGTGCTAAAATAGAGATTCAAAGGATTTATCACAAAAGCTTGTCTTAAAAAACAGTATTTCGGCCTTTGTAGAGGTGTTCATGCAGGTTGAGTGCATACTGGCTACACTGTAGCAGAGCTACATTTTGATCCATTTTGTGCTTGGCAGGTTGTGCAACATGTGAATAAACCAAATTATGTGACCATCACTGGAAGCAGCCTGTAAAAAGTAAACAGTGAATTTCTCCATTTCTCCATTCACTCGGTTAGCAGAAAAGGAATGCACTTGTTTAGCTGTGGAATGGTGGCAGTTAAGTCAGTGTGGTGGTGCATAGAGTGGGGTAGAAGGTGCTGCAGGTGTGGAGATGAAGATTCTTGAAGATTTTTTCTGTTAGAGTGTTGGTGGAGCACAAAGACAGAATAAGAAGGAAATCCAAAGTTGTATTCCAGTGACAGTATTTCAGTCTTTTGTGTTTTAGTGCACACATGCACTGCAACCTTGAACTTATCTAGACATTACCCAGAGGAACTGAATGTGTGAATGCAAATGTCTGAATCAGTTGAGGCGGACATTAAATGGATTCTACCCTGCCAGCTCCCTGGACAGTCCAAGTACAGAATGTCCCAAAGTGATGAACAAGTGGCTGGAAAATGATGTTGTGTTCAGACACACATTTTAGTGTCTGTCTAACGGTGAAGTTGGGATTCCTTTTCCTCTTTGTAAAGGGGCCTCGGTAATCTGCGTGGGGTGAGAGGTGACAATATGATACTGTTCTTTGCTATTGTTTACTTTGTGATTCCCATTGATAATAACAGCATATTTTGGACATCAGCCATGTACAGTGTAAGTTGATGCTGTCTGTGTCAGTGCAGTATGTCTTCTGTTATATTTCAGTGAGGCCAACAGTGATTGAAACAGCTGTATATGTCAACAGCATTGGACCAGTGGACCCCATCAACATGGTGAGACTGTTTCTTCTGATTTCTTTTGTTCTGTTTCTCCTGATATAAGCTATGATGAAGCTCTGTTTAAACAGTTTGTGTTCGTACAGTTTTAGTTTTATTAGAAGAGAAGATGACATGTGAGATGTGGTTGAAAGTGCTCAATAAAGCTTGGAAGTGCATCTTGAGTTGAGATTTTTGTTTGTTTTGTGCTAAATTTCATGGCAATCTAAACAATAGTTACCAAGGCATTTTGAGAAATTTTTGGAGTTAAAGTCATCCCAAGGGAATGTGAACGTCTCCAGTTGTTAGCTCCATAGAATTCTTCAAGTAACCATTCAGATGTCTTCTTATAACTGAAGTTCTTTTTTTTTTTTTTTTAAATTGGATGTATTTGCATGGATAACATGGATTTTCCACTCTGTTGCAGGAATACACCATTGACATCTTCTTTGCCCAGACATGGTATGACAGCCGACTGAAGTTCAACAGCTCGATGAAGCTGCTCATGCTTAACAGTAACATGGTAGGCAAAATTTGGATTCCCGACACATTCTTCAGGAATTCACGCAAATCGGACGCCCACTGGATCACCACTCCCAACCGCCTCCTGAGGCTGTGGAGCAATGGAAGAGTCATGTACACACTAAGGTAGGGCAGTTAGGCAGCAGTTTACTAACCTTTTTGGTAGTCATTTTTTTTAATGTTTAAATATCAACTCTTCAAAAATCTTTGTTGTCTGTGCAGCTTTAGTGTGTGCATCTGTGTTTTTTGTCATGTAGTTCTCTTTTAGGTGACCCCAGTTTCTCAAAGCACAATCTAATTGTCATATTTCTGCATTTGTTGGTATAATTACAGAGAGAACACAAAGTACCTTTACTATGTTCACTCACCCTTGGGAGGGAAAAAAACAATGCTGAGACTTGCTTTTTCTCTGTCACAATTCTGTTTTTGTCAGGTTGACTATTAATGCGGAGTGTTACCTTAAGCTGCATAACTTTCCAATGGATGAGCACTCATGCCCACTGGAGTTTTCAAGCTGTAGGTGGTCAAACATTTTCCCCTTCCATTTTTGAACCCGTCATCTTGACTTCAACTTGCCCAAAGAAAGGGGCTGCTGTGTGGGCTAGCATAGTGGCTAAGCCCTTGTTTCTTCTCTTTGCCAAAAGACCCATCTGCTTGAGGCTGCCCTCTCTAAGCCTGTACCAATCTATCATCAGCTCCACCAGCGGAGAGAGGAGGTCACCCAGTCCCATTATCTCTGACAGACTTAATGAATTATGCACCCTCTCCCAGTCTGATTCATGCTGTCTGTGTCATCCTTCATTTGTCTCTTGCACTGTGCTTTAGCCTCTCATGATCTTAATCTTCCACATAGTAGTGAAAAATGCAAAGACCATTCCATGGAGTTGAGGACAAATGTCAAGACCAGTACAGTCACAATAAATGTCATCAAATGAGCACAAATGAATGGTAATTTAGTAAAACTAAAAGAGCATAAATGTTGCTTGCAAGAAGCATCCTCTTGCAGTTGTGCAAATAATGCTCTCTTAGTAGCAGAGGTGGAAGTAAACTCTTTTACCAACGCAAGGAGGAGGTTTGATCAAAAGTCAAAGCTGCTAATAGTCAGTATTGGTTTCTTTCAACTATTTGGGTTATCTTTCTCAAACACTGATGATGACCATGATATTTCCCAAACCTTAAGCAAGAGGTTTAATTTGCCCATATTTACCTTAACCACAGCATATCAGAAAACCCCGTGAGAAATTTTACAGTCATAGAAGTTACAGGCTTTTGAAGGCACTGAGAATAGAAACGTATTTTGTAGCATAGGTATGATGACAAAAATATTTCTTTCTATGACAGTTTAGAATATTTTCCAGCCTCGCAAATGTGAGCCTTTTTCATGTAAAATAATTCAATTCAGAAGCACAAGCTCATGTCAAATGTAATACCTTGACAAACAAACTTTCCATCTGTCAGGTAGATAAATTACTTCCACACTGTGTATTGCCAGGGATTAAGCTCACATCTACCCAAACTACCCACTACTTACTGTTACAGGAATGCCTGTCCTGTAGTACACATACTGTTATTTGCTTTTGAAGACATCATGCTCATTTGAAGAAATTTCATGAGACTGTTAAGGTCAGTTCCATCTTGAATGCTCCCCTTTGCTGTGCCATGGTGCAATGTTCCCTTGTGACGTGCAGTACAATGAATGACAGATGTGAGCCTCCTGTTGGACACAATAGGCATCAGTAAGGCTTCTAATTAACCTATTATGTCTCTGTGGTGGGGGGGGTTTCTGTAGATGGTTATCCCAAGAATGAAATCATGTACCGGTGGCAGAGACGGGCAGTCGAGGTGGCAGATCAGCGGTACTGGAGACTCTACCAGTTTGCCTTTGTAGGGTTGAGGAATACCTCTGATGTGGCGCACACCCAGTCAGGTGAGAGATTATGGCCAAATATTCCTACAGGGAGGAGTTTTAGTTGTTTCTTTTTCCACCATTCAAATTTTCCTTCTGTTCAATCTGGGGTCGGTTTTCCTCTGGTGGTCACGTCCAGGGAGGTTGGCTAGAGTCCCCTGGACCTTAATCTTCCTAATAATGTTGGCAGCTGTGGACACAGGAACATCAAGCTGCTTGGAGATGGTCTTGGAGCCTTTTCTTTCTCCAGTTTATGTTCAGTGTGGCAAACACAATACCAAACAGCACAATGAACTTTTCTCCAAAAACAGGCTGAATGACTGATTATAAGACTGAAGACACCTGTGATACTAACTAAAGACAGTTGTCTGTATCACTATAATCCTCTTATTTATCGCCACCTCTACGGGGTGCCAATCATTGTTTTCTGGCCATTTTAAAAGATCTTTGTAGAATTCAGTTTCTTTGTTTTATTCTACAGGATCATTTAATTACAACACTTTTCAGGAAGAAGGAAACATCATTTTCACACTTTCTCTGTAGATCCAATTTGTGCTGTATTTGTGTGACCATGATGCAAATCAAAAATCAATCCTATGTATGTGTCGAGTCCTCTCATCTGTACAGTGTTTTTGGATAATCCACATGTAACTTCATATTAAAATAACTTGAAAATAAAAATTCAATGTTTAGAATACTTTTTCCCGCAATCATATCATCAATATTGGTAAACTTCAGTGGGTTACACAATCCTAGTCTCTGTAATATTTTACCCTGTCTTAACATTTTTTTTTCCTATGGGCTTGTTATTTTTCTATATACATATATATTTATCTATAGCTCTATCTTACTGTTGCACTTTCAGGGGAATATGTGATCATGACTATCTTTTTTGACCTGAGTCGAAGAATGGGCTACTTCACCATCCAGACCTACATTCCCTGCAGTATGATCGTGGTCTTGTCCTGGGTTTCCTTCTGGATCAATAAGGATGCCGTCCCAGCCCGCACATCTCTAGGTTTGATATGTTCTTATCATCTTTGGTTTTTCTCTTGTACTTCAAACCCCTGTACTGGCCATGGTATAGAAATGAAGATTTTTTTTAAGGCCCTGAAAACTTTCTCAGTCATCTTCTCACTATTAGTGATGGCATCTGTTATGAACTGTAACACATTTTCTACAGAAGCTCTGGCTTCTCTTGTGTTTTTTCTCTTGTGTTTAAGAAAGAACAACAGATGAAAACCTTCTCACCTTAAAGCAGAAGTTAAAACAGAAGTTTCTACTCATAAAACACTCAGAACTTCATGAACTCATTGGACCTTAATTAATTGGTGTCCATATTTTTGCATAGGACTGTGTCCATATATTCCATTGAGGAATTTGTCTCTGTGATAATCCATTTAGGTATCACTACAGTGCTCACCATGACGACTCTAAGCACCATCTCCAGAAAGTCCCTGCCCAAGGTTTCTTATGTCACTGCCATGGACCTGTTCGTCTCTGTTTGCTTCATCTTCACCTTCGCTGCCCTCATGGAGTACGGCACTCTGCACTACTTCACCAGCAACAGACAGACCAAGAAGGCTAAAGCCAACAATAATACGCAGGTACCTAACACTTGTTTTCTTTCTTTCCAAAGCGTAATTTCCTTTTGACGCCACTGAATGGTGATCGTAACTTGCTGAAATACCCGAATGGGTTTTCCTTCTCAGCAGAAAGCATCCAGCATGGTGAACATCCGACCTGGAACATCCCTGCTGCAGATGAACAACATCGTGCCATATCACGAGGAGGATGACTACGCTTATGAGTGTCTGGATGGAAAAGACTGCACCAGCTTCTTCTGCTGCTTTGACGACTGCCGCTCGGGTGCCTGGCGTGAAAACCGGATGCACGTGCGGGTTTCCAAGATCGATTCTTACTCGCGAATATTCTTCCCCACCGCTTTTGGCCTTTTTAATCTGGTTTATTGGATAGGTTATCTGTATCTATAAAACCAGCGGTCCTCAAAGAAGGACGACTGAAGTTTAACATCTGCAAACATTGCACAGAGGCAGAGCTGCAGCAGCAAACTCAGCAAATGTAAAAAAAAAACAAACAAAAAAAACTAATTAAAATCTGAATAGAAATTATGAATGACAGTGCCTTGTTTTAACCCTGCTATCAATTTGGTTTGGCAAATTTTGTGATGCCCATCATGACTTTGTTCCAGAGCAACATAGGTCAACAGCCACCTGTTAATATGCTATTAAGTACAGAATAGATACTCATTGTCCCCAGTGGGTAATCCCTAATGGTTCTGGTGACCCTCTGACCTTTCACCTTGACAAGGCTGAATTTCCATGAACTTTGTTGTGGAGATTCTGGGTTGCAAGGGGGAGAGATCCATTTTTTTTTACAACCCCCAAAATTCTCACTTGTACTCTAAAAATATCAAAATCTAATTGACAGTTTGTCAAAAAATGTGCAGTTCATACGTCAATTGGGCTGACCCTTGACTCCTGGGGCTCTGTTGTGTCATGAAAAAAGTTTTCCAACTACAATTAATACGGTATTCTTTTAATCTTCAAATGTGCTTTTTAAGAATATTGTTCACAGCAGGATTTGCACACATACTCCTGTTTTAATTTCCAATTAAATAAACCCTTAGGCAAATAGCACCATCAATTTATCCATCCTTCTATTCCCCGCCACTTTCCTGTGGTGACAACGAGTTAGGTAAGGTAGCCCAGACATCCCCTTCCTATCTGTAATGGTAAGGCCAGACACTCTGCATAGGAAACATTATTTTGGCTGCTTCTATCCACAGTCTCATTCTTCCAGCCATTACCCAGAATTCATAGCCATAGGTAAGGATTGGAACACTTATTTACTAACACACTGCAGGCTTCATCTTCAGGATAATCTACCTCTTCACCTCGACAGTCCAGCTCACACATAGTCTGCTGTGTTTGTACAAAGCCCAACATACTTGTGACTGCACCATTAAAACAGAGTCCTAAGTTTTTCATCCGTTTAAAATGGGGACCTTGACAGCAAGGCTAACAACTGTAAGTTACCTAAATAACTCAATATGGTTAAATGACACTTTTCAGCAAAAGTGCAAACTCCACTCATTCTCTGCCTTTTTTTACTAATTCTTTTTTTTTTTTTTTAAATCTTGTTTATCTCCAGCAGTAAAATGTTGGGTTCTGGTTGGCTCCATTTTGGATCTTGTTCAAGGCTGGTAAAATACCCTGATTCTCGAGTGCTAAGGACTGCCCTCATTCTTTCTTTTCTTTTTTGTTATTAGCAAAGAGTGACATAGGAAGCAATTGAGTACATTTAGACCTCATTTTTATCCAGCATTTTCTGTCACTTGTGCCAGTTGAAATAACAAACATCACCAGTAGTAGATTATATCAGCTGTAGCTAACAATTGATAATAGCTAAAAACAGCTAAAAATTAACTTGCAAAATGTCAGAATATAAACTTCATTATATTCTATATGGGTTTCAGAGGATTCAGTTCAATAAGCAAATCCGACACTGGATTCAGATTTCTTAACTGTCAAACCCTGATCCTACAAACAGCAGCTCTGACCCTAGAAATGTTTGCACAAGTAAAACTCCAGTCTACACAGAGGAGATATTGCCATCAAACATTTGAAAAAAAATGTTTTAGCCCAAATGTTTGTTTACTCTTTGCTACCGTGCTACTGATATTGTTGAGAAGCAGGGAAGAGGAGGTGCATTGCACTTTGTAGTTGTAATTTGGAACGGAGAGTTATTATTCCCTCTCTTAAAGGTGTATTCCCTGATGTTCTTGGGGAGACCAGTGGCTCTTATCATGCTAACCAGGGATCTCAAACTGTTGGCCTGCCCGCCATTTCTACCCACCCTCCTGCTGGCCTGCACCTGATTTCAAAAATATAAATATATAAATAATCTGGCCTGCAGAATAATTTTTTATGTAGTTGTTTGTCTCTAGTTGTTTCCTACCAATTAGAAGAAAGATGGATGTTGCAATATTTTTTGTTCGCCTAGAATGGAAATGCTCCCTGTCAGATATGATAGCAAAAAGTCGACGTGCTAAAGGAATATAATCTTGAGGATCACATTTAATTCCTCGGCAAAGTCTTTTCCAATGAAGCCGAGAAGGAGACTGACACTGCAGTCGAAGCAAGTTATGTGGTGAGTTGACATCCTAAATGTTCAGAAAAGAAGAGTTTGTTCCCTATTGACATATCAGAAATATGCGCTTTCTTGTAGCACTTGAATGTTGAAGTGGCCCTCTCATGAAATGACAATACCAGCAGTGGCCCCAGTGTAGTGGCCAATTTGAGTTTGTGACCCCTGATGTAAATTCAGCTGACTTGCAAAAATCACTTGAGATCTGCAAAGATCAGCAGTGAGTTTTGGGGAATTCTGAGATTCAGGGACACTATTGGTCAACGTAACACAACCAGGGAGCACATATTTAAATATCTGAACCATGTAACTGTTCATAGGGTTCTATTTTTCTAGGCAACACCTTGAAGTGTTACGATTAGCGACACCAAACTGGGGCCAGCCTCCGCTCAGAGGCTCCTGCAAGGAATGAATTTCTAAAAATCTGTCAAACAGTGAATTTAATGAACAGTGATGGTTGTTTTTCCCAGCAGCCAGATTTTATACTCTGATGTATCATAAGTTACAAAAGAAGTGATAGATTTGTCATCGATGCACTGTTCAGGCAAATGCTTACACACTTTAAGAACACTTATCTTCAAAATGTAAAAGTTCCAGCTCTAAATTGTTCGTTTCCCTCCTGAACAGATTTGAGAAAACATTGTCCTTTACTATTCAGCTCATAAATTACTTGAATTTCCTTTTATACAGTTCTGTTGCATGTTAAAGACTCACTATATGGACAGGTATTTTTGCCGCCCTGCAAACCATCTGAAACAGAAATTAATGCACACTAACATTTTCAGTATACTGTCTGAGCGGCAGCTGTCGACAGCACAGACTCACTATCATAAAGGAGCATTTAACTAAAATAGGCTTTATTTTTACCTTTCAGCTACACACCCATACAGAAATACAGTGAACAGGCAGAGGTTCATAAAGTTGTCATGTAGTTTGACATTTTCTGGTTTAGTCTGAATTAGAGGTGGAAATGATCAGAATGGAATAATAGCATCATGATTTTATCTGCGGCTTTACGCTGGCTCTCAGTAAACTAACCAGACAGTAACACACTGAACGACACAGCAGAGCTGACAATGGCATTTTGTCAAACGAAGAATTTGACTGATTTGTTGACAGTTGGGCTTTAGGGTTCATTGTTTGTACATCAAACTGAACCCTGCTACTCTGAACGACCAGATCCACCCAACACAGCAGAGCGTGTATTTCATATGTCACAGTCACTTAAATCCACAGCACCAGTGGTTCATTGCATGACACGAGGAAACAGCCGTCCGCTGAGCTCCCGCTCTAACACCTACAGGACATAGAGTTGAATAATTAAAGCTGTGGCTTTGCTGTTAAAAGGGGTCAGGAGTCAGCATGTGAGCTGCTGTTAGCCTGGCAGCTACTGTTGGACTTTGGTAATATTACTCAAAATGTCATAGTTATTATCTCTGCTGTTCAGTACAGGAAGTATAAGGTCTTTCATTTAGTCAGGCATTGCATATACACAAACAGAATGAATTACAGGATCCATGCGTCTTTGCTCTTTAACAAATGTGCAAACCAGAAGACGTTAAACTGCTGTCACGAACCTTTGCCAATATTAAATAATATATCAACCACTATTTTCTCCATTCATTTGAAGATGCTAAGTATTTCATGTAAGTAGTGTTTAGAAAAAAGTTTGAGCTTTAAAGCCTAAAACACTTGTATTCCTTTCAGATCTACTAGTTAACTAGCAGTTTACTGTGCGTCCATACAAGCGGCTGAATCTTTGGCTTTTTTGTGTTATTAAAAAAAAGAAAACAGGTGAATACTACTACTTCAGGTATTTTTCTCATACTCTAAAATGTAGGAATGGAAACCTGCAGACTCCTGCAGACACCATGAGAGATCAGAAAAAGGTTAGACCCACATTAGCCCACTGAATAACTGCAGACAAGAGCTTCTTAACCTTTTCACATGCACCAAAGAAACTGTCAGATACAAATTTTAGTAGCGTGTCCTGTAGAAACGCCGTGTTGCTCTCAGTTCTGATCGCATCAAATCTCCAAACGTGTAACACATCAAAACACAAAACAGTCTTAACCCTTAAAATAGCATTTCCTCATCACCAAGATGCCACATTTTTGCCACGTTTATGGAAATTTCAAGGCGACAGAGCTATAAATAAACCCACACTTCAGTCATTCACGTCTGTACTTTTCAACCATGCAAGTATCTAACAGGGAATGTACTGAAAGCCACATTAATCTATGCAAACATGAGCATTGTTGCAGTTGTTCTCTTAGGGCATGATAACTTGTTTTACTTTCTTTGGTCCCAACAAGGGATGTGTAATTTATTAAAGTCTAATTTGTTTAAGTCCTTTAATCTATAGATGATATTAAAGAAATAGTAGATTATCATTTTGAAAATAGCTCACCAATAAAAATCTGACTCATACATGAGGAATACTCTACAACTAAACTAGTTTATGAAAACATGACATAAAACACTGAGGTTGATACACTTTGGTGACAGATTTATTTCAGGTGATTCACCTTTGACCTCTGGTGCAAGCGAATGAGCAAATACTCCAGATCACCAAAAAAAAAAAAAAAAAAAAAAAAAAAAAAAAAAAAAAATAGATTTGATCATATTTGAGTAAGACTTGCTCTCTACCAGTTGATGAATTCAGTATTCAGTATTCCACCAGTGCTCACCACTGCTCAGCTGCTCTCAGTTTCTCTTCTTAAAACAATATGCTGCCCTCACTCACTGATTGAATGCACTGGTTACTTAGATAAAACTCAAATAAATAAATAAATAAACACTCCAAGCAGTTTTTGGATGTTAGGTGTTAGGTGAACACCTTGGTATTTTGAATTTGGAAAACTCAAAAACATGCAGTGACTGTAACACTGAAAAGTAAGTGGAGTCTGCACGAGAATGCCAAGAAAATGAGTTCAGCCAACATAATAAAAACCAACATTCGAATAACATCATACTATACTATGTAGTACAGTAAAATTCAAGAGACTTCACTTGCTTCAATTGTAAGTTTTTAACATTTTTACCAACTCTTCTTGTTGTGTATGTTGCATCAAATCTACATGAAATAAGTAGTTGTTTTTAACACAATTCCCATTTTAAGAAATAAAATGAAATTGGAAAAAATGGAATGTCAACATTCCATGTTTAGTAACCAAATATATAAATTATTTTTGCTATGACCTGGTAACGAAGCAGAGTTTAAACTGAAACATGTTAACACTGTAAACCACAATCAGAGGCAAACAATTCCTGAGACATTAGAGGAAGAAGAAGACCTGAAGGTTGTGTGTGCTTTGTTCATGCAGTGTCATCCAGCAGTGTTTTCCTCTTGGCTAACTCTAGGATTAAAATAGTACAAAAGATATATCTATAAATCCACTCCTTCAGGCTCCATGACTCCGTGCACAACTGACCCCGACAAAGAACAAAGAAACTGCCAGAAAAAACGAACGAGTTCAAACCAGCTCTTTTGTCGGGGACTCAGAAGAACATTTGATTTAAGCACTTTTTGTGGGAACTTCTTATAAAATTTAAACAACACCAAATAAATAATAAGTCACCATAATATTGACTCACATCAGTTGTGTCATTTAAATGGACATAAATATAAGGACAGTTACGTTTGTTTGAAGAAATCTCCACTTTAAATGTAGCCAGTGTGAACTGCAGCAGTGAAGGGCTTTTCACAGTCTGCTGTCACCTCTGCTGTTTATTAGGTTATGAAACACACATAACACACTGTCCCAACATTCACAAGAGCCAGACAACAAAATAAAAAAACACTAATTAAATGCAACATGGGACAATGACACACAATATAAAAGGAAACAAAGCAAAACACGAATACATTCAGTTAATTCATCTGTGTTAAAAAGAGAAACTGAGAATAGCAGAATGTTATGTTTGACATCCCACATAGCAATGAGGCTTTGGCCCAAATGTGGCCCCACATCTGCAGTTCTCTTATGGCCCACATTTGGAAAACTGAATTTAAGAGACACATTATTAGTACACGAAGTAGTTAAACTGCTCTTCAATGCCCCCCCCCCCCCCCCCCCCCCCCCCCTCCCTCCCCCACACTTTTATTATGGATGCCTTTATTTGCTCGTACCAGCCAAAAATAGCAGCTTTTTAAAATGAGAATTTATTATAGGTCAGTTCAAATATCTAAACTCCACACACTGCTGATGTCTAAACCACTGTAGAGAATCATGACCATCACTCATCGTTGTTTCACTCCACCAGAGTATGGTTGAGTATCTATAGCCAAAATCACACAGGCGTTCCTCTTACCTCTCTCCACCTCTGCACTGGAGAAATCCCTCATTAGGTTTTGCCTCTTCCAGCCACTTTACTCTTTGAATTGCTAACTCGTAGCAAAAACAAATTCAGATCCAGGAACATTTGCAAATGACTAACATTCTTCTAATGTAGCATTTATAGCAGGCTTGGTAAACCTGTTGATACTGTACCAAAAGGAAATTCTGTAGATACATGGGTTGCAAAACGTTAGCCTGATTCTCATCATGGCAATGCTTTTAAATATAGAATATTGCATTTTATTATAGCTGATATATTGCTCTTCTAAAAATAATTTTTTGGTTTACTAAATGCATTTGTTCATATTTGGGGAAATTAGTCCAACTGACAAACTGAGTATGCTTAATATTTACAATACCACAGATTATTTACAGCATAATAAATGCATTTGTTTCTCGAAGCTTCTTTGCCCAAATATCATAGCTACATCGCTGAATATAATTTCGAGAATTGTGCACGTTTTTCACAGAGCTGTGTCTTAGGGTTAGCACTAATGGCTTCTGCCTACCTCCTAGGTAGGATGGTCCAGTAGTATTTATAGGGCCCTCGGTTCCCCGCAGCTTCAAAACTTTTCTGTCTTGGCTTCAAAAATGATTGTTTTCATGATCTGTATTTAAAAAAAAAAAAAAAAAGGAAATTAAGAAGAAGTTTATATATCGCTTTTCAATCTTTGTAAAGTGTTAACTGCATTTATTCATTTAAATGTATTCACATGTTGTAACAGTACTTGTCCGACGTTATGTTGCATACCCCTCATTGTAAGTAGCTAAGACTAGAAATCGAATGCTGTATTTTTCAGCCCGACAACCTCAAAAATATGTTCAGCGACTGCGTGAACGTGACGGCGAGGTTGTCATTGATGATACTGATGCTGTGTATTGCATTCAGCTCAAGCCATATAAACACATCTACCACCTGTGTACAATGTCATTCTCTGTAAGTGTTGCTCATATTGTATCGTGACTACTAACTCAATACACTGTGAGAAAATAAAGCAGTGCCTGGAAAAAGATGAAGTGGTGTCATCACACTTGATGTTGCTGTCAGTGAACCAGTCTCAGATATTTTTGCACATTATCCTGTGAAATTCTAAACCATTTAAAGTCTGTCTGTGATTAAATCACAGTGTCATAATGGTCCATATTAAGACAGTGTGACTCAGTTATTAGAAACCTTTAACATCATTAGCCGTGCTAGCTGTGTGGCTCTAGGGCTGGCGTTAGCTTCCAAGGCTCGGACTGAACATAACACGGAAACCTGATAATCACTGGAATACAGGACTTATTTATATGATGAACAAGAAACAATATCTGAACAGCAAGAAGCACAAGAGTGTGAGCAGAGTTACCATCACATCTACATAAAAACTCGCAATTGCACATCAACTTAAGTCATTGTAGATGATGATGTATTTACACCGACTTGTTTCCTCAGTTTCTTTGTTCAATTCTTCATCTTTTCATCGAGAATAGTAACCACCAATGTGGGGACATCAGAGCCACCAACGCTGTGTTTCCCTGTCAATATGTGTTTTCCCTTTCCTGCATCTGAACCAAACATTATCTTTCATAGACTGGTTTTTGGTCTGTCAGAACCGGTTCAACAGCACGTCCCAGGAAGTCACAAACAGTGGTGTAAGAAATGTAAAAAGGGATTTCCTTTGTCACCTCCACACAGCAGGCCAATCACAGCGTGAAGTGGGTAGGAATGTCACATCACTGGTTTTGGAAAGTTACTGAAATAAAATATGTGCATCTGGGCTCAGGATGGTTGGGTGAGGGGTGGGGGGCTTATATTATTTAGGAACTTAGCTCCATATCTTGTTCATGAAAGATGTGCTACACTCAAAATCACTTACACAATTATGAAAGTGGAAGAAAAAAGCAAAGGATTCTGCCATGCAAAGTATATACACAAATCTACAGTTTACATCCAAGATATGCAAATATCTTACAACATATTGTACCAGTGTGGACCTCAGATATAAAAAGAATGAAGTATATACAATTTTAATTTACTTGTGGGAGCATTCAAGGTTGGCGCTGTATTGTTCCTGTTTGTTGATTTCGGTAATTTTAGGAATATGTGGCGACTGTGTCTCATTTGTAATTAGTTTTTAAAATTTCAACTTTTGTGGGTGTAGTGCTGCCTGGTGCACCAGAACAACATTGTGCCGCTTTCTTTTTGGCCAAGTGAGGAAATACAACATTTGCAGTTCTGATAATCCAGTTTAAAGTTTAAGTTTAAAGATAAAGATCCAAACATTACTAAAGTGTAGGTCATGCAAAAAGCCAGTAAAAACAAATGGAATGGTCAAAGTTGTCATTTAAGGTGTACTGATTGATTCACAATGTTAACCATGCACCGAGTAACATGTACAAAAACATTCCACCTTAAAATTTGAGGGTAACTGGCAGTACCCTTTGAGCACAGCAGAACATTTCTCACTCACTCTGATAAATGAAAGGAAGTCTCTTTATTTGTGATGTATTTACACAGAAACATTACAAAAAAAGTCTATTGTATCTAACTTGTACAGCTTGTGCTGCATCCACAGGCTATTGAAGATGAAAGCTCACTAAGCTATGTTTTCATAGCCTATTACATGAGCTTGACCTTGAACATTTTGCATGAATTGGATGTTTCAAATGTGGCTTCATTTACTCCGCACAAGTGAGGAAGAGAAATCATTCAAAACACAAACTGCTTGTGTTCATCGCCGTGTCCCGCTGGTTAAAAACAACAACGCATTTGGTTTTTGCAAACGGAAGTAATGTACCTGTTTATTTGCATTAAGAGCGGGGAACTGAGATCCAATCACAAGTGGTCACCGGAGATGCATTTTAATGCCAGGTGTGAACAGGGTCTTTATGTATTTGAAAAGAGCCTTTGTAAATGAAATCTCTGGCACATCTCTGGAGGGGACAATAAAAACTGTAAACACTCATTCTTCTCTGAATATTACCCTGGCTGTCTGCTCAGAGTATCGGAGCTCTGTGTTGTGCTGCCAAACTGCTTAGAATTTCCTCGGCACTCGTTTTTTTCCTTGATACACTTTTGTTTGAAATTTAATGATGAAACATTGGGCTCCAGGGAAATGAAACATTTTCCACATGCAAGCACCCTCAGCTGCTGGGTACAACCGCTACAAAAAGCCATTTCGAAAGCTGTGAGTTATTGAAAGACACTTTGAGGTTTCTTTTGTTGTTTGGGTCCCACATCCCTCGAGTCGTGCCTGTTTCTCTCTTTCTCTTTTCACTGGAAGGTACCAATTACCACGTACGCCTGAATGGGAGAAGGCAGTGGTGCCTGAATGAGGATGCTGACAAGGGGATGAAAATAAAGCCAACTGTCGTTTCCTGGTGAGACGTGATTATGGGGTATGAAGATGTGCGGAGTTGAAAAGCTCCCACCTCCTGGCTGGCAAATGAGAGTGCAGCGTGAAACCTTTGGATTAGTTACATGAACTGAAACACTGCTGCTACGGTAGGTCCCTGTTCAAATACAGGAACATGGTTTCTATGGATGTTTTAACTGTGACAGGTAATATTATGTTGCTGTTGTTAGTGGATGATTCAGAAAAAAAGCCTTTCATGAACCCTGGAGGGAAATTAAATTTGAAGTGATAAATGACTGTAGTGCGCCATAATAGAACATTAACACTGATTATGAACACATGCATAGATGTTATCAACAACAAGTCTCAGTGTGTGACTTCCACAGGGAACACATAATGCCTTGCTTCGAAGGTCGGAAAGATCCAAACCTAGTGTTTCTAAGTGTCCTAAAAATGTCTCACATAAGCCATTTCCTGTTGTGTCAAGTGCCTGAAGAAAACCGCTGAAGAGCTCATGAACGCAGACACCTTTTGAGGTCTCATTATTTACAATTCATAGCACCACTGGGAGCTGCTCATTGTGACTGAGATCTGGAGCGCAGTCCATGATTACTGCATAATATGTGGCTTTTTTTACTCTCCGAACAGTTGCATCAGTTGAAGACTTTGCCACAAGGAAAACCATTTCATTTTTAATGTATATGTTAAAACCGTGCCTCAGTGAACAAGGACCCAGACTCAGATACTCAGAGGCAATAATCAAGTTCAAACTGTTAATTCTCTCCAAGGAGGAAAGAGTAAGAGTCCATGTTCCAGAGGGCAAGTGGACAGGCAGAACAGGATGACCAGGGTGGCTTCCAGGTGGATGCAGAGGGGAGTCCAGGCCTTGGGGGAAAGAGGGAATTCAGAACTGTGATGGTGGACATAGTGTGGATAGTCCTTTTCTGGGGAACCAGATACTAAGACGTCAAAACAGACAGACAGGTGGGTGGTAATCTTGGAACACAGACGAGACAGACAGAGGTCAGTAACTTTACACAGGCCTGAATTCTCACTAGAACAAAGTTTCTCTAGAGCTAGATCGACCAACATTTCTACCATAGAAGATGACAGACGAACTGGCAAAGAATGGACTGCAGGACCAGCAGGAAGTGGGTGGAATGATGAGTAGATTTCAAACAGGTGTGCAGGTGAAGTGGCGGGAAAAGGTAATGTCCCCATGCTTTGTCCAAACAAGAACATGCACACACACACACACACACACACACACACACACACACACACACACACACACACACACACACACACACAGGGAGAGCAGACATGATGAGACAAACAACACACAGCAAGAAGGGGAACACACCAGAAACACAGGGAGAAGGGGAAGAGGTTCTGCCTAATCCTAACAATGCATGCTTACAGAAGTGTCACTTAGCACAACAGTCTCTGGAGTTTAACTCAGAATGAAGCCAAAAACAAAAACCATCCAGTGAAGCAGCAGCTCTGAGGACTTTTACTTAAATAGGCAATTTTTTGTGGATCTAGTCTTTGAAGCAGGTGGAGCAGAGACGGCATAGATAAAGTCATCTTGGTGGATGACTTGTTAAAATGAATTTTTATACAGCATTCATAACTGAGCACCCAAGATTCCATTCAAATCAACATTTGAAAATATCTGAAAACATGTTCTGGTTTATGAGTGAATTGCCATTTCCTCTCTGTTGGTTAAATACCTGTAGCCATCACACAGTCTCAGGAGTAATATATTCATTTAATCTACAGTCTCATGTTTTACAGTTTAACAGATTCTAGCTATTGTTCACAGCTCCACAAATTAGGCACAAGGTGAGAATCTTTAGATTTTAATACCACAGCTTTTAATTCTGTTAATTTGTACGTCCATGGATGGGTTCAAATGTTAAAATAGGATGCAGATGCACATGCAAGCAAAATCCCCATCCCCTGACTTCTCCACCCGCCAGCACACCTGTTTGCCATTCCCTATTATCTCTTTGGCATAGTCTTGTTAGTGGCTGACTAATTTCTACTTGTATTTTGCAAATTTGATAGTGGTATGTACTGCCTCCAGGAAATAGCCAGTCCAACACTGATAAAAGCTTAAATAAATGGAAACATTACAGTCTTACACGAGTACTGTGTAAAGTTTCTCTTGCTTTAAGCGGTGCAGGTGGTGTCTGACTGAATCAGGTATTTCCCTCAGGGCTTAAAGTATCTGTACTCGCTGCTGAGACCAATCAGTGCTACAAAACTTCTGCCTGACTCAGCTCAGCTGCTGCTGCTGCTCTCGTACATAGTTAATGTCCCTCGACACTTCCTGAAGAGACTGTCTGGGAGCTTCAGGGCTCACCAGATTGCTCACGTACTACAGACAGACAGCAGACAGACAGTAGACTGTTAGCCTATTAGCCTGTGGATATTAGCCCTGATTCCTGCAGCCTGCAGACTTCAGGGAGCACAAAGGCAACAGGATATACACACACACACTCACACACATATATATAGACATATACAAGCACTGCTGAAATGATCAATCAATTAATTAATTATACAACTGACAGAAAGTTAAAGTCATCAGTAGGTTCATCCATAATGGATATAATCAGTGGTTGCAGTACATTTTCCTGATCACACTCACTCAAGTCGAATTTCAAATCCAGGACTTTTACTTGTACTGGAGTTTATACAGATCAGCATGGGTAATTTCACTTAAGCAAAAGTTCTGAAAACTTCTTCTACCACTGATTTTGGTGCACTTTGACATGGTCTTGACAGTCCTGATTTTTTTAGGGAACAAAGAGAACCAAAAAGTTGAAAAGCTGTTTTATCAGCTCTGTGGTGCTATCTAGTGTTTTCTAACTCTGTTCTACTGGAGTATAAATTGCTCCATTAAAAAACGTACAGCACAGTCTGCAGTCAATTGTGTGATCAGACACTAACAGTGGGTCTACACAGGAGACAGCACCAGATCCCAACATACAGTCACTGTAGTTATGTATAAAAACATAAACTGAGCCCTTATGTGGACTGTGCAAAAGGTTGGATCGATTACATAAGAGCTTATTTGTTCTGTCAGATGTGCATGAGACAAATGACTGAAAAATGAAAGTAAAATACCTGCTGCCATCAGGCTAACCAAACATTAGCATTGACTTACAAATGTTATTCGATTGTTAAGTAAAGCTTCATTTGATGTGTCCCTATAAAGAGCAACTTAACACCAGCTGCAAGTCTAGTTTTTGCTGACCTCTGGTTCAACTACTCACCATGTTGCAGTGACATAGAAGTGTACTTTGTCGAGGGTGTATCGGTACACTGTGACAATGATGTCAAAGTGTACTGATACACTGATCCCTTCGCAAAACGTGCTTTAGTACTTGGTGGCAAAACCTCAGTCTCATCTGACCACAACACTTTCACGCAGTCCTCCTCTGAATCATTCAGATGTTCAGTGGCAAACTTTCTTGGTGACTATGGTCCCAGCTGCCTTGAGATCATTGACAAGTTCCTCCCAAGGAGTTCTGGGCTGATTCCTCACCGTTCTCATTATCATTGAAACCCCACGAGGTGAGATCTTGCATGGAGCTCCAGACCGAAGGAGATTGGCAGTTATTGTATGTTTCTTCCATTTGCGAATAATGGCACCAACTGTTGTCACCTTCTCACCCAGCTGCCTGGCGATGGTCTTGTAGCCCATTCCAGCCTTGTGTAGGTGCAAAATCTTGTCCCTGACATCCTTGGAAAGCTGTTCAGTCTTGGCCATGGTGAAGAGTTTGGAATCTGGATTGATTGATTGCTTCTGTGGACAGGTGTCTTTTATATATAGGTATAAAATCCACATGGGAGCCAGAATTCTGGCTTATTGATAGGGGATCAAATACTTATTTCATTCATGAAAATGCAAGTTAATTTATAACTTTTTTGAAATGCATTTTTCTGGATTTTTTGTTATTGTTCTGTATGTCACTGTTCAAATAAACCTACCATTGAAATTATAGACTGATCATTTCTTTGTCAGTGGGCAAACTTACAAAATCAGCAGGGGTTCAAATATTTTTTTTCCTTAACTGTATGTGTTTATTAATCAAATGATCACAGTAATGTGTTCATAGATTTAATTAAACTGCTCCTCATTCACCCTGTCATGTGCTGTAGATTGCTCATCTACTTTAAACTGCTACATGAGTATGGTTTTAAAGATGAGTTCAGTTTCACCCTCATCTGTGCTTCTCAGCTGTCCTTCAGCCAAAGAATTAACACTAACATCTGAAGTGTTTCCATCCAACCCCCTGTGTCACTCACACAGGAGTCAGACATGACTGACTAATCTACAGAGGGTCAGAGGTAGCCGTCGCTCTGCCTGCCTCTGGAGGGTTTGCTCTTCACACTACGTGAATCAGATGAGGTCAGTGTGTGTGTGTGTGTGTGTGCGAGGCCTCTATTCCCTGTGGTCATCTCAATTCTGTGAAACCCACTCAGTTCTGGGGGACGTGCTGTGCGAGCGGCTGTAGAAATGAAACATGGAAACGAGACGTGCCAGTAAATACTTGATTATTTTTCTGTGGCATGCAGCACTTGACACGCACTCCTGACTCGCTTTAGATTTTTTTTTTTTGCAGTGCATGAGAGTTAAAATGTGAAGCTCCACTGCTTAGCTTTTGGAGAAGCACTTGATTGGATTTATCTTCTACCCACTGATGGGTCACAGTACATGGCTGATTAGATGAACAGCACATAACTTGATCTAGGATTGTGCATTGTCGTTCCTCTTTCTTTCTTGTTCCTCTTCCCTGATGCACACCAAGAATAAGGCCTGTCACATACTGAAGGAATGCACTGAAGCCTACCGACTGCACAGCATGACTGACTCATTGCTCTTGTGCCTCGATGATTTGGTCTCTCATGACTGGCCCAGGTGCTCTCAGTGTGAATTAGGTATGTTTGTGTGGGTTTTCCTTCTGCGTGGCATATGGGCTGGGATAGTGTGAATATGACCCACGATGGACTGATGACCTGTCCAAAGTGTCTCCTTTCCTCCCATCCGGTGCATGACGGGATACCCTGAAGGGCGAGAACAAACAAACTATAAAAATGCAAATAAAAATAAACCATGAAAAAGAAAAATCAAAACTGGGCTTTTATTTTCTTGTAGAGTTTGCATTTTACAATGACAACAGATGACAGGGACTCTTGCCTGTTCAAGGTTTCTGCACAGCAGACTCTGAAAGGCTTTCTCTGACTTGCTTACTTTTTTCGCTGGTTTTTTTTTCCCTCCAGTTCCACCAAATTATGATTGAACTCTCTAGGAACTGTTCCAGCTGTAACCTGCACCCTCAGGCCAGAGCTGTGTATACCTGCTCTCAGCAACAAGGACTACCACAGGTGGTTCAGTTTAATCTGGTTTAACTTAATGGAAAACTACATAGTGAACAATTACAAACCAAATTTAATATAAAAATACCATTAAAAATGGACTAGCCATTATCAGCATGGCTCTATGACAGTGTCGGTCTGTCCTCCTCCAGACTAACATCTATTTGATAGATTGCTGTAAAGTTCACGTGTAACCTTAACCATCACAACTAAATGCCTAGCCCCAACCCTTACTCTAACCCTAACCTAAACTCATACCTTAACCTTAGAACCAAGTCTGAACCCTCAAACAGCCATTCCTCACTTTCCCAAAATGTCCTCACTTTGTAAGGTCTGTCCTCATAAAGACAGAAGAACAAGTACACACATACACAAGGATTATTATGAGTGAGGAAATACATTATTTTCCAAAGTTTGCAAACACATTGTGAGGCTCTTGATTTGTTTGAGTGCGAATGGTTGAGTGTGCAGACACTTCATGCTTTAATGAACACCCAGTAAGACATTTAAAGGCACACTCGCTCACTGCCTTCATTTACAGGGTGAAATCAGTGGGAAAGCCACAATCAGTGTGAATAATAGATATAAGGCCATTTTCCTCTTGTGTAATCCCTCAGCTCATCTATATCTTCAGCCAGGATTTTGAAAGGAAAGTGGTTTCCTGTCCCTAACACTTTGGTCATAGCCTAAAAACCGAGCTCTGGCTTTCTCACAAGGTGACAACTTTCACTTCCTGTGCTGATGCTCAGTCTCTTACTACTGTGCTTTTACTAATTAACTGTAATCTTAATTATTATTCAAATTAGATTGTACCTATTCATTTTTTATTCAGTCTATTTATTTATTTTTTTTATTTTTTTAGCCAAATGGAAGGTTTTCTTTCCTGAGGGTGTGTGTTACTTAAAGCTCTGGACAAGAGATAAGTCCTTCAAATTAATTTAAATGTTAAAAGAAAATAATCTGTATAGGTTTGGAGTCTTTATCATAGCAGGCCCCAGGCATAAACAAATGACTCAGCCTCCTTTTGGCACTGCAGCCAAGGACCCCTGAACAAGCTGATTAAAAAAGTGTTCTTGGGTTCTGCTGTTCATGTTTGTCATTATTAAATCTATTTATTCAGGTAAAGTTGTTGAAATTCCTGGAATCAGATATTGTTGTTGATTCCCACAAAGGAAATTCAGAAACAAACAACAAACATTAGTTTACACTGTTAACCGCTTGTGAGCTTCTCCATAGGCGTGACCCAAAGCCGCTATGCATATATACATATATACATATATATATACAGATATACAGATAGATATACAGATATACAGATAGATAGATTAGATTCCTTGCTGCCCTGCCTTCCTAGACTGCTCCCCTGCCCTTTGGGGATGTATCTGTTGTCATTCCCCAGGGAATATCCTGCAACAAGGAAGTCCCTGTCCCTCCAGGGAAGCAGGGTTTGCATGCAGGGCTATGTTACAATCAGGCTCACATTCCTGCCCCTTTTCAGATGGAGCTGAACCAGTGCTGTAGGGGACGAGCACTTAGCAAACCCAGAGAAATCACCACTGACACTGGTGATTCAACCCCAGCAGTTTCTAAAACTTGCATGCAGTCATAAACTTCCTTAGACCAAAGTGATTCAAGGTTGTCAATGAACTAAAAAAAAAAAAAAAAAAATTATTCTAAGCACATACTGTCATTGTGATGGAATCAAAGTGTAGACTAAGGAAATTCACATGTTGCCGAGGCTCCAGGTCACTGTTCTTCCAATTCACAGTGAACCCTAAGGACTGAATATGGGCCAGCACTTTCTCTGTGTGTTGGACAACTTGATCCTGGTAGGGTACACAGTTTAAGAAGTCAGACTGAAAATGAGCCAGAGGCGCTGCCAAAATTATAGCTGGTACCCATATGCTATCATTGACCAAACCAATGGACCTAACACATCTCCCTCCCAGCTGGGCTGTGAAAGTCGGGAGGTGCAAGTAACAGCAGGCCCCTGAACCCTATCCACCTGAAGTGAGACCTTTTCTGGATTTGGGATGGATCTCTGACCATGTGTCAGACCAGTATGTCCCCACACTGCAGTTCTGGGACAGTCAGGCCCAAAGGTGTAGCTTGTATTCTGCGGTTGACCGGCTGAAAGCACAATTGACTGGTTTTTGTCACTGTAATTTGTCATGACAGAGCATAATCAATCGGAGCTTGGGAATCCTAATCCTCCTGGGGAGGAAATGCCCCCACCTCTGCTGGTTCCTCATCTATCTCTCTCTGGTCTCTCTGGTTCAAACTCTTTCATTTTATAGTTTGCTGTACCTCCAAAATCTGTTTGTGTTCCAGGCAAAGAGTTCAGAGTGATTTTTAACTATGATATATTATTACTACAATGGATCATTTTGCATTGACTGCAGTATTTCTTATGAAAATAACTGTTGGTGGAATCTAGTGCACAGCTTATCTGGTGCTTTTAGAGCCACTGTGCTCTGTTTTCTCATGTATGTGGAAAAACGAGATACTAATTGAACCTATTAGAGTGATGGCATTAGGTAATGACTTGTACGATTACAAAATAAATGGAGCTTAACAAAAATCGACTTCACTCACATTTATTCCTCTACTCCTCTGTTCACCACTGAGCTACGCTTCACCTCATCCCCACTTTCAATTTCAATTCTACGGCCAGAGTGAATCATCCAATCGCTGCTATTTAGCTCTCCAACCCTCAGAGCCATCATCATCTGCCACCGGCAGCATCAGGACTGTTTGGAAAGTCCTCGCGGTGATGGCCGATGGGAGACTGTTGCCGTGTGATGAAGGGCCCCTTCACCTGGAACGGGGGTCGATGGAGCTTTAAAATGATGAACTACTCTCTCCTGATTAAAATGGATTTACCTTTACATGGCCTCAACAAGTGCTCCCTACAAAATACAACAACATCAAACTGTTTTCTATAGATTTTCTGTAGCAAATCACGTCATGTCATCAGTTGTGTTTTGATTAGGACATTGCAATACAGGGTGACTGCACTGAATTTCAGTATTGAATTTTTTTTAAACGCTTGCTACTCAAAGCACTACAATAATAGAATAGTTTCAGTGTACGTCACATAACTGTAACTGTCCCTGGTTTTATAGGAAAAAAAAAATGCCTGTGAAGTACCACAGGTGTCCATCACAAACCCTGGTCTTTGATGTCAAAGTTTTGTGCACTGTAAAAACATGACTGTCTTGCCAATGAATGTACTCCAGACGAATCCTCCAAAAACATATTTTGTGAATCCAGTTGTATTTACTGTAAATTTATTTTGAAGGAATCAGTATCATTAAGTGGGCCCCTTTTTTTTTTTTTTTTACTTTGGAGCACGATGTGGACGATCATAACAGACAGGAACAGAGATTTCCATTAGCTGCTGCCTGGCTGCACTCTGCACTGAGGGCTGGATCTGATTCCAGCTGTAACATCTTGCCCCTAGGAGGCAACTTTAACTGGAGTCATGGCAATTAAAGCTGCTCATCTTCAACTCAGCTGCCAACAACCGCTCTTCTCTCCTCCCACACTTCCTGCACTCCTTTGCATGCGACTGTGACCCCTATTTATTTGTTGTCATTATACAAAGTTATATATACAGTAAATTGTGTTAGCTTCTGTTCTGGATACAGTTATGATGTTTGTTTTGTGGTCTGCGTAGTTTTTGCATACATCATTTTTAACTCTGTGTTGTGTGCAGTTTCTGCTGTGACTTCAGCTGAGCCATAGACATCAGCAAAATGGACACACCTGTGTGGAGGCAATTAACGGGGACAGGATGTGATTGCTGGCCAGGAATACAAGAGGAAGAGCGATGGAGCGAGGCAAGGGAGACGGAGGGAGCAAAACAGGTGGATGTAGCCTCAGACCCAAAGCTGTCAAGGCATAATAAGGAACCAAGGCCACAAGAGCATTTAGGAGCTAAACATCCAGATATTTGCCTCAGGAGCTGGCAGGGACCAAAAACAGAGCTAAAAGAAGAATGATGATACAACAAATGTGCAGAAAAAAATAAACAAAACATGCAGCTATAACCTCAAGGTTGGAAACCTTGTTAGTTTAGCTTAGCACAAGGACTGGGGAAATTGTTAAACATCAATAAACACATATTGATGTCTACAAATAAAATATTCAATTCAGACTATATGAAAACATTGGCAAAAAAATACTTAATACTTAAAAATAACAAATAAAATGGTCTGATCTTCTCTTCCACTGTCCAACTGCTCTTTCATCTACGCCCCTGTTATGTTCCCTACAGGCGAGGGAAAAATAAATATATCAGTAATGTCACCCCGTCTTGAGAGTTGCACCACAGCAATGTGAGCACATCTCTCAAATACTGCAGCCAGCCCCCCCCCCCCCCCCCCCCCCCCCCACTGTTATTTGAAATAAATGAAAAATAATTAGATACATGTAAGATATAAATTCTCCCTTCAAGCTTCATCTTGTGCCATCAGCAACCCAGAGAATAAAAACAGTCATCAGCTTGAGGGCAAAGTGACCCTGCAACACAGCAGGAGGAAAAAAAAAAAAAACTCTCTGAGTCAACAAAACATGTTCACCCTCCTCCTCGCTGAGTCAACACCACGGGGCTGACAGGATCTGGGTGTTTTTATACATGTAGTTAAAAAAAAAAAAAAAAAAAAAAGAACACTGTCACCCGGTGGTGCTTCCTACCACTTTGCCCTCAATAACTGTGCATTGCTCAGCATTGTAAAGCCATACACTTTACTCTGAGCTCAGCTGCTCGTTCGTACCAGTTCATGGACATACTCAGTAGCCTCAACACGACCTGTACATGACAAACTCAAACCTGCTACTCAACGGATGAAGCCAATGCTGAAAGAAATTAGTCTCACATACTATTAATTTGCCTTCCCTCATTGGTTGCCTGAATTATGGTCACAAGTCACAGGTTTACGAGCGAGTGAATGTCAGGCTCTCGACGATGGATCAGTGACTCTACGGACAAAGTTAATAACTTTTGTGGTATTTCTGTGTCGGGTAATTGAAAATTGCTAGTCAGCACTGTCTGAGAAAATGCACTCATCAGCCTCCGCGCAGTCATCCGCTACCTCGGTCTCCAGGGTTTATGCTGGGAAGTGAGCCAGGACCCTCTTTTTCAGGCAGTTTTGGCCCGGTTGTCCCCCCCCCCCCGGGTTGGACCGACATCTTCCACACCAGCCAAAATGTTGTTGTTTGTTTTAGCCGAACAAAACCGGTTGGCCTGTGATCTAAACTAAGCTGTAGCAGCAGAGTAGAGTGATTCCTGGACCCCACTCACCCGTGTTATTGTGTCAGATTACTGAGGTGTTACATATTAAGTGTCGTCTGCCCAACTGTGCCTGAAATCACAATGGAGCTTCTGAAAGAGCTTCTCTGAACACTGACTGATCAGTATGACAGTTAGCAAATAAGCTGATTTCCAGAACTGTCCCACTGGAGCTGGTGTTCTCCAGACCAAAGAACCAAACCATCTGGAAAGACCAGGACAAGCTCTCAGATGGATCTTAGAAAAAGACTCCTCAGAGACTTCGTCAATAAGACGCCAGCTCATTTGGAAACGGTTGTGCTGCAATGTGTCACGAGGGGGTCGCAACCGAGGCAACCAGGAACACGACTGAAGAGAGGACCCAAACGCAAAAATCCCAGACAGCACACATGAGAACCAACACAGGTAAGGACAAATGTGCAGACTCGGGTATGGACACAGACTGGGTTACAGACACAGACGAACTGACGAGGACACAGGGAAACAACGAGACTTAAATACACAAGGCAATGGGCAACAGGTGACACCAATTAGGGCGGGGCAGACAATCACAAATGGTGGGAAACTATCCACAAAAGAGTTAAAAACAATACAAAAAGGTTCAGGACACAGCCCCTTTAGGGGCTAGTCATGACGGAATGGGATTAAATAATTTAATCAAATTTTTCTTGAAGACAATTCCAATGTTATTGGAGCAAATGGATCAAATTCTGGGGATTTTACAAGCTAAAAAAAATTTAATTTTTTTTTTTTTGTTCCCAAAACTGTCTCAACCAATTTCAGACTAGTAATTTAAAAAACTTCCACTTTTTATGTGGGATAATTTCATCTGTGAGGATGTCAGAGGAGACAATTACTGACTGTGATCAACTCAAAAATGAAAAACCAAATTCTGCTTTCACTGTCAGTGAACATGTTCAGTTTGATCCTGCCTCCACAGTGTAATGATGCTGTGGCTGCAGAACAAAAAAAAAAACACATGAATCAGACTGTGAAAATTGAGCTGTAGAAATTGTAAAATACTGTCAAAAGCTTGAATTTTCTTCCACAGGGTTTGAAACGGCGGCTGTAGCAGCACTGCCCCTGTTTAAAGAGGGAAGTTGCCAGTTTGATCTCTGAGAACAAAATGAGAGGAGGCTCCTCTTACTTTCTCTTATTATTTGCATCATGTCAAACATCTTTTTTTGTCACTGCGCTTTCTTTTGCCACTGTGTTTCCTGAACTGATGCTTTGTTTTCTGAATTGTCTTGTTGTGTGTCCTGTAATGATGTGTTATTTGAAATACACTGCATTTTCTGATTTGTTGAATTGTTTTATCACGTTAGTTTGGCTGTTTTGCACCTCAAGCCCACTTTAAGGATTCAAAATGATTTTTTCTTTGAAAACAAATAAAAGTCATTTCTCTCTCTCTCTCTTTCTCACACACACACACACACACACACACACACACACACACACACACACACACACACACACAGATGAAGATGGATTCAGAGCATTTTCATGAAGACATTTAGAATCTTTTTAATAAATAATAAAGCTAATCTTAGCATTCTATCTGGCATTCTGAAGATTTCAACAGAAATCGCACTCTTCCTGGTCCCGATCCATGTGGCGCCCCGACCAAAAGTATGGCAAGCCTTTCTTTTAGTGAAATGCCTCATAAAGAATGCATGACACATATATGTCAGTGGAAGTGCTCTCTTAGGTGCCCTTTCCTATTTTAAAGCATGAAGGAGAAATGTCCCATCTATCCCATCTTCTGCCAAAAGCTCTGCAACATTCAGACCCAGCACTGTGCAGGAAAGAGATTACACAGAAATGGGTGGATGGGTGGATAGGTGGGGGTGTCACATGCAGTGGCTGAGAAATATCATATTTTTCAGCTGCTGTTTACAGGACACTGCAAACATCCAACACAGACTGAATATAAAATGGCTCTTTGATTTTTGAGATAAATCCAGCTGGGACTACTCCATTACCAAGCAATCACCAATACCCTGTTAAAATCACACTGGTGCTGCTTTATGGGGTACTAATGTTTGTTTGGGATGAGTGTTGTGGAAACAAAGATACAGACGAACAGGAACGTTACTTGTGTGAGGAAAAAATAAAAGAATAATAAAACCTCCTCAATCGTCCTTATTAGAGGGCTATTAAAACCATATCACTCACACTGCACCAGGCAGCTGTTGTGTCTTGGAACTTGTGACTTATGGGCTCTAGGACAATTAGAATACTCTAAAAATATAAAAGCATAAAATATGCTCTTAACAATCTTGCATAAAACATATTTGACACAACTGTGTCTTCGAGATCGATTCCAAACGTATCTGATGACCTATGAGATCCATCTTGCATGGCTCAGCAGAGGCCATGAACAAGAAGACTTTACCATGTGGCACAGACTACTGACACATGTCATACGTCATACAGCAGGCACGCATGCAGGCTAACTGGAAATGTGCACTGTGACCTCTTTACTTAACTATCATCCAATTGAAAATGAATTTAAATAAAGTCACATGCATATGAAAAGTGGTTGTCCTCTTCTACTGTTGACAGAGTTCACACTACACAGTGGACTGAGACTGTGAGCTCTGCCTCCTTTAGACCCCTCAGGCTGTGATGCTCCAATCAATGCTGAGACTTCAGTTAGTTGTTATTTGTACGTGTCCCCTCGAGAAAAAGATGTAGTCTGTGCGTGTCCTTGTGAGTGTGCAGGTTACTGAGGACATTGCTTCATTGTCTCCATATTTATTTTCATCAGAATAAAGTGGCTCCACAGATGCTCTTTGATTTCTTTTTTTTTTGGCTGAAGGAACAGCTGATATATAGCTAAACCGATCAATTAATACTTCGTCCAAGCAGCCGCACAAATGGCATATCAATCCCCACTCCTCCACTTTCACAGGCAGTTGGAACATGACTTATTAATGCAACAAGGCATATGGGTTCATTATTTATAGAACACAGTGAGCAGCACGGGGCCCATCACTCCTCATGTAACGAAAGGTGAAGCACTTGGGTTTGGGCATTATATATGACCTTTATGAATGATGTCACAGTGAATCAGGGGAGTTGGGGGTGGGGTGGGGCTGACGTGCCCACTGAACAAAACCCAGTGTAGGTTTTAAAGACACTGATATCAGCAGGAATTCTCCCCAGTAAGAGCCGAATGCCGGCAGAGGACACCTGTTATGGCCGCACTTTCTGTCTCCCATTTTGTCCACTGAAAGGCTGACAGTTTAACTGGTCTCCTTTTGCAGTCCAGTCCTTGCCTTTTTCTGTGAAGACTTTATTGATTTATGAGAGGAAAAATTTTCAGTTGGCACAGCAGGACAGAGCTCAGGTCAGAGAGGACACGGATCAATACGGATCTGTGCAAGAGGTGGTTAACAACAGGTGAAGAAAAGAAAACAGAGAGGGCAGAGCCACAGTGATGTACATAAGGACGTGAATATAATGTAGTATGTGGGATAATACCCAGCTTAGAAACACTGTCTATTTCCCCACTTTATGTTTGAACATCATTTGAATATGTACTGTATGACTGGGCATGAACCAACCAAAGTCTAGGGGATAATGTGTTGGTTGTTCATTATTTAAAGGGAAATATATGAGTTTAAATCATTTCAAAATAAACCAAGACTGTCTACAGAATGTTGATAATAATAATAATAATGAAGTAGTAACTGTGAGTAGGCTGTAAACCTGGATCAAAGGGTAAAAAGTCAAAGAGATGAATCCAGGGTGCTTTTTCAAAAACTGCTGCCAGATGGAGCTGCAGCAACGCTGCCACCATTTTTATTTTTTTTATTTTTCTGAAAATGCCAAATGGGAACAACACAGAACCTACAGACAACAACATGACAAAGAAAGAAAGTTCCCAAAGAAAACAATGTGCGGCAATTGACTGTGACTGTCAACAACTTTTCAACCATTCCCCCAAAGACAGTGACAGGTATTTGTTCACAAAAGTGTGAGAATTATTAAAGTCTTTTCAAGTGGGAGCTGTGCTGGTGCTACAGCTTGTACACCTGCAAACATAATGTTGCTTAGCCCAGTAGTAGTCTTTTAGAAACTGAAGATTCTGGCCATGGTAATAAATATTAATTATATTAATCTAATCTACGTATCCTCGTCTCTCGGTGTGGCGATCCTCTCTGCACCTCACCTGCTTCATCACCTCTCCAGCTCTGCAGTACCGAAACCCTGATTCTTCAGTCACTCATCGGCAGATTGTCTTCCTGTGTGGGACTAGTGTTTTTGCTTTCCCATATCCAGCTTAGGCAGGAGGACAGACTGAGCATTGCTAACGTTAATAAATACAAGGCTCACCACTGAAACTGTCTGTCATGGATAAACCTGCTTGGGAGAAATCTAATGATATTTGGATTGATTTGCAGTGGACTGAAAGATTGAGTTTAACTCACGTTAGCTTCACAGAAACTCGAACTAAAAATGAAAGGGTCTCAGTAAAACCAAGTCCACGTTCATTATTTAAATGTCCTCCTGTGAAATCAGCCTTGGTCTTGGTCTCAGTGTGGCTGCCCAGATGTCAGGGGAGGGAAAGAGGCCTCAGCGGGTCAGGCACACTGTGTTCTGGGTCTTTTTTTTTTTTTTGCGCTGCAAGAGGGGCCTCAGCTGTGCTTTCCTGCCGTACTCTTTTCAGTGCATGATTATGTAGTCCCTGTTGGTTTGTCTCCTCAGTGCTGTTTTCACCCCTGATGTGTCAGACTCCTCTCACTGATGTCGCTGCATGCGCCTCCACTCAAAGTGTCAAGATCATTCAAGGACACGTCACTTTAAATACCGTCGGAACTTCCCGTACAAACATCCTGAAAGTGCCACTGTTTGCACAAAAAACAAAAAAAAAAAGTCAGAAATATATCTGCAGGTGTTCTTGGACGTCCAGGCTGTGAGAAGAAAACGATTTTTCCAATTTTGCTTTTTGTCCTTGCAGCGATTCAGCTCGAAATAAACGTTTTTTCTGCTGGTAGCTGCTTTAAGGAACGTTCTGAAAGGAACCGGCATTGTGGCAAATACAATCGGCCTCAGATTAGAAAATCAATACCAGTTTCATACAGATGCTGGTCTTGCTTTGACCACTGTCTTATTTTGACATGTACCTTGTTTACTGAAGACGTGAGAGGGGAATCATCAAGTGATTTAACTGTTTTGGAATTCACCAGTTTTCTCGTGATTGAAATTTTTGTGTGTGAACAAATTTCATGGCTGATCCTGATCTGGTGTGTGAGTCATGTGAAGATGACAGGGAAAAACACACTCGTCTGACTTGAAAGCATATTTTCTTTTTTTTTTTTTCTATTGTGACAAAAATGTTTGTACCAAACTTTCATTTGACCTCAGCCAAGGTGCTTTTCTTATCTAAACCACAGATGTGTGACTTCAAATTTGGGTTAAAAAGATTTTGGGTCTGTAAAGTGGATGCTCACAAATAATTCCACAGTTTGTAGCTGTTAATCAGCTTAACTTTTCTAAACCTCCAAAACGAGAGGCTGAGAAATTCAGGAATTCGAGTTTGTGCATGTGTGGAAAGGCTTTTCTGTTTGTTAAAAAATAAGAAGAAGAAGAAAAAGAAAGAGAGAGACTGGGAATGAAAACTGAACACATGATGTCAGTGGGGCTTACACACACAGTCAGTGAACATGTGTGTACAGATACAAATCAGACTTAAAAACATAGCGCTCAAAGTCCCCACACTGTATGAGACATTGCATCATTGCACCTGAATCTGACTGGACAATGATGATCCAATCACAAAGCACAGAGTCCAATCAGAGGACAGGTGGCTCTGTTACCTTCATCTCAGCATCAGGTCCTGTGGAGAAGGAGCCAAAGGAACCACCAGAGTGAACAAATACACATCGAGTCCACATGATGTTCAGCACGAAGCTTCACTGTGTGATAGTGAAGCTGAGTGAAAGGAGACACAGCAGGTTATCAGAGCACTGTGTTAGCCTGGTGATGGGCAGGGATACACTCAAATATAATGAGTATGAAAGAATGTCGTTCTCCTGTTGAATAGTAGTAGCAGTCTGACAGTGTGAGGTGAACAGAATTGTGCGTACACGGTGATGATTGTCTGTCCTGTAGTAAACCCGGTGTGTTGTGTCAGATGTGCTGGATTACTTCTTGTCAAGTTCACAGCAGCTCAGTTTCCATGGAAACAGACCAGACAGCCTCAGCGACCACGAATAGGCATGCTAGTGTGCTGAGCGTCAGGTCAGAGCCCGCACACATGCACCGTAAGGAGGAGCTCTAATGACTCATGGCAGCGGTGGAGATGAATCATGAGCGAGGTGATGCAAGGTGAGAAAATATTTGCCGGGATGCTGGGAGTAAGGCTCGGTCAAAGCTGTAACTGTGAGTCCGCTGAGGATCCCACCACACAGCTAAACTATGGGCTGAGTGTCACTGTATGAGGCTCTGTAAATTCAGGAGGAGCTGCAGCTTTTAGCACCACCTTCCACACTGTCACACTGGTTTCACGTTATCATTTGATACATTATTATAAAGAAACCAGTCACAGCTGCTTTAAGGACTAGTTTGGCCGACCTCCTTCACATGTAGCACCAGAGCTAATGGCATCAGAGGGGCAGTCAGGAAGGAGGGTGGTCTGTTTCCATTATCCTTTCCATTAACGTGACCAACATGTGATGGTTCAGATCTGGAGCTCACTGACTGATGGTTTGGACTTAGTAATTCTGACTTCTTACAGCAGCGGTTGCCAATCACGATCTTAATCTTAATCTTATAATAAAAGGTTTAAGGGGTTTGAATGTAATGAACAGACTCTGCTGTTGCTGACGTGCATACAGAGATGATACAGTGTTAGCATTCAGCCTCAGACCTGCAGTGTAACCGGTGGTAACCAGCATGTTGATCAGAGTCCCCTCCAGCTGATGTGAGACGTGCCGTGGCACAGAGGGATTCCTCTGACCCCGGCACATGTAACCACTGCGCCGGTCGACAGAAGCTTACCCAGTCGCTAAGGCTGCTGGTTGCCATAGCGACAGCGCCCACACTCTGCCAAGGGGATGTCCAACCTCCAACCACACTATTACCCCCCCCACACACACACTCCCACACTATCCAAGGGGAATCCTAATTGTCGTCAATCACTGACTCAGATGCATGATGGAGGAGGGAGGACGGATCAGGATCTGGGTGGGTGCACATTTGCCTGGGGAGGCAGGACTAGGTGAGGAGTGATGGGGCTGCTGGTGGTTCTCTGTTCACCGGTTTGTTTACGACACACACACATCTGATCACATTTTGATGAGCTCGAGGGTCACTGAGTCAGGCTGGCAGAAAGCTGTAACGTGATAAATGATTTTAATTATTACAGAAAAGAAATGATCAGAGTCAAAAAAAAGAGTAGTTACATCTGAATATGCTTAGTAATGTGCATGAAATATATGTATAAAGTTCATCCAATTCCAATATCCATACTTACTGTCTTACTTCTTAACGCTTCATCTCATCTGCTGCAAGCGAGGCTAAAAACCTGTTAAGAAGACTCCAGCTGATTACACCTGCTGAGGAGCTGGACTTCTTTCACAAACAGGTCAAAGTGGAGCAGCTGTTCCATTAACTTCAACTAATACAGTCCAGACTGTAGTTATCTGAATAATTACACTTTTTATTTATTTGTTTTTCAGGCTCCAGCAATAATGGAAACTGCATTAAAGTGTCAAGTCTCAGCTTTAATTAGATTCTGTTTTTGTTATTGTAGAAAGAGCAGAGTGTGAGATGCAGATTTATCTTTAGTAATTAGTAACTAATTATTTCAATATGATGAGATTTTAGAGATTTTGTGTGTAATGTAATGTTTGCTAATTTGAATCACTTTGACACCTAAGTCTAATATCTGCAATGCACGATACTCCACCAAGCCCGTGTTCACCCTCTGTTTATGCTCTGATTTCATTTTGTTAAAGGTCATGTTTTATTAGTGAACTGATAGGAAGTGACAGTCCGTGACACTGGGGAACCTGAGGTTTCATTTTGTGGAACGCAGAGCTTTGCACATCTCTGGGTTGGACCAGACAGTAGATGCGGAGTGATATGATTCAAATGAAGTACATTCATGAGTTTTCCTCATATTACCTCTAAATGAGATGAGACTGAGGGTAGTTTACAGGGTATGAAAGGGGAAGAGGGGAGTGCAGGCCTTGTGTCTATGTCTGGTGGTTATTTACCCAACAGTACTCCGTACACAGACAAGCTTAGACGCCGCTAGAGAGGATGGATGGTGGGTTAAACCGACCCTTAGTGCATAACACTGGTTCTTCATGCTATCACCTCAAATGTTGATTAGCTGTGAGTCTTGGTTTCTTCTGGGTTAACCTTAGCTCTGGGAGGGAAATCCTGGGCGTGAGGTTGATTTTGTTTCATGATTTTATATCAGGACCTTGATTTTATCAGACATGTCACAATGGGGAGCAAGGACTAGGACCCAAACGCAAAAACCCTCAAGACAGGCCGAAAGGTAGAACTAAAAGTCTTTTAATTAACCAAAAATCACTGGAAGAGTCCAGGGCCAAGAATCAAAACTCAAATAACCAAAAATGCAAAAGTCCTGGAAACCAATGTAAGTCCATGAGGTGGGGAAAAAACGCAAGGCACAGGTACGGGATCAAACACGGGGAAGACACTGACTGAGGTACAGACTTGGGTATCGACACAGGCATGGAAACAAGCAGGGAACAGGCATGGAACACAGATAAACCAACAAGAACACAGTGAAATAACGAGACTTAAATACACCAGGCAATGGGCAACAGGTGAAACCAATTAGGGCGGGGCAGACAATCACAAAAAGAGGGAAACAAGACAAAGACAGGAAGTAGAACAAGACAAGATACACAAGGGCCATGATTTCAAAATAAAACAGGAACAGTGAACAAACCTTAACAAACTAAACAAGAATCTGAAAAGGTCCAAATGTCCACAAAAGAGATCCAAACAAAAGGGTTCAGAAAACAGCCCCCTTAGGGGCTAGTCATGACACAACATAAGCATCTGTTGCTTTCAGTTTAACTCTGATTATATTGATCTTAACTCTGTGTTTTGGGGGGAATTTAATCTGGGGATAAACCTGCTCCAATTGGACCTGCAAGTGTGAAATGACTTTTAACTCATGAGGTAAATGGAACTGTAAGTCCTGGGTTATAACCAGGGTCTAAGCTTAGTGTGAAGAGTAGTGAACTTACCTGTTATCACACCGTGCAGCTGCAGCAGAGATCAGAGGATAATATACTGAACTCCACTGCTCATCTGATGAGCCTGAATGATAGTGATAGTGTGATGATCTAATCTGTACCATCTGTTGTCTGAACACACCTTTCCCTCCTTGCTTGTGCGACGTGATTGGCTGATGTAATGGAGAGATGGAGTAAAACTCCTGTGGTCCTGTGATTGCAAAGCTTTCCTGCAGAATGGAACTGACAGCAGTTTTCTGTGTAAACAACTGATCCTTGAAAAATGTGTATTTTATTATGAAAAATGTACTTTAGTGTTTCTGTTTCTGCTTTTCTAGGGGTGTGATGTTGAACTCAGTTCAGTGCATTCATCATTTATAGTTACAGCTGCCTTATTTTTTAAGAGTCCGGTGTTCCCTCTGTCCTTCAGGCTCACAGACCTCTCTACAATATGTTATACTCTGGTCTCTAACTGTGTGTGTACAGTGTGTGAACGCAGTCCCTGTTTTGAGCAGCATAAAGTAAACTGGACCGCGATGGAGCTGTTTCTTCCTGCACCAGTGACCAAAGACCAGACCACCCAGATGAAACCACCACAGAAAGATGCGTTTAATAAAACAGTGGAGATCCAGCAGCACTTTAACACTGAACACATGTTGACTCCTGCTGCCCTCAGCATTAACCCATGTCAGTGAAATCTCTCTGTAAACCTCTGTAAACTCTCTGTTGCACCTTCTAAATTTTCCAGCTGCCATTCAGCCTATATCTCCTCTCTGTTTGTAAAAGTTGTTAACTGCTCTGTGTGTTTTTTACCCCCTTTAAAAGAAGCCCTCTCTGGATGCTTCTGTTTTAAGTAATTTTAGGCTCATCTCCCAGCTTTTAGAAGAAATCGTCTCCACCTCAATTAATTTCCATTTGACGTTTTTCTGATATCTTAATCAGCCGCCTGAAAAACTGTGCTGGCATCAGTGATGTGGTTCATCTCACACCTGTCAGGTGAGATATGAGACAGGTCCTTGTCCTGTGTCATGCTTGGAGATGGCTTCTTTTCTCTTTTGTGGTGTCCCACAGGGGGTCTGTTTCGGGTCCCCTCTTATTTACCATATGCAGAGTCCTTTAAAATCTCCAAGCGGGCTGTCACAGTGCTTTTACACAAAGGGTCTTCACTCTCTGCCATAAAGGCCTGATTGATGGAGTGCTGCTGAGATGGTTGTCCTTCCAGCAGGTTGTCACATTTCTTCCTAGAACTTCTGAAGCCCTGTTGAAGTGACTGTTGGGTTCTTGGTCACCTCCTTGGTTACTCAGTTTGGCTGGGCGGCCACCAGTCCTGGTGGTTCTACAATGTCCTTTTTCCATTTATTCATTATTGACTGTCACAGCACATTCCCTGTCTTGTACATAAAACATGTACAAATAAAATATTAAACACAAAACAAACACATTTTGTTTCTACATCCATTTTTCCAAATCTGTTTTGGCTCCAACTGCAACATCACATTACTGACTCATGTAATATTCATGTGTAACACTGAATATGTTGTCACGCTTGGGCACACGTTAAGGTAACAGATGCCTTATTGTTTCAGCAAATAAGCAGGTCCTAACAATCACACTTTACACTTCTAACGTGACAGAGAATTTAAATGGAGTCAGCCAGGATGAAAACACAACAAAACATAATGTGTCTCATTTGAAAGTCACAGACTGAGGTTGATTCAAAGTTTATTTTATCAGGAAGTCTTTTCAAAGAATGGCTATCAAGCACAATGATACCAAATAAACGTGAATTCACACAGATGTGATCGCACATCATATTGTAATGAGTCACTCTTGTAGCCAAGAACATGAGGGGACAGGACCCAAATGCAGAAACCCCAGGACAGAGGGATGAGTGAATTAAGTGCCCTTATTATTAAACTCAAAATCAGTGGCTGAAGGTCCAGAGCCGGGAAAAGGAAACTTTAACAACTAAAAATCACCCAAAATGGAAAAAAAGAAACAAAAACAAAACAAAAAAAAAAACTTTGAAACACAAACTCCAAATTCCCCAAAAAGTCCTTACTTGAGGTAAACGAGACAGAAGTAGGGAACTGAAGACAAAACTAGGAGAGTGAACTCAAGCACGAACTAGGACCAGAACAGAGTTCAGGTACAGACTCAGATACAAACATGAGCAGGGACACAGACAAACTGACAGGAGAAGCATGAGATGCATAGGGATAACTGACAACAGGTGACACAAATCAGGGTCAGGAGGACAATCAAAGAGGAGGAAAACAAGACAAAGACAGGAAGAGGACTGAGGACTGACACACAAGGGCGAGGGCTTCAAAATAAAACTGGAAGTACTAACAAAAACCAGAAACCTCACAAAGAGGTCCACAAAGAGTTCAGAAAGTGTTCCACAAAAATCCAAAAGAACTCACAAACAGCTCCCTTATAGGCCTGATGGTAACACATACATATACGTTTTGTGGTTTTTGATGTTTTATTGCATTTTTTAGAGCTTTTGCTTTCATTTATATTTAAAAGTTTGACTTTAGCTCATCTGTGTAAGATCAGAACAACGGCACCATGAGAAGGAAAAGCATCAGCCAGGGAAAAGACAAAAGAGAATAAACAGAAGAAAAAGATTAAAAGATTAAACATAACAGCAGTTCAAAAAGATGTACGGGTTCACACTGAATGATCTAGACCAAAATGACCTCGAATGACCCACATAAATAATGTCAAAGAAATGATGAAGCTTTTTCTGAGTGGACTGATATTACACACAGATGAGATGGAAACGATGACGATGTGCGTGTTGTGATTTCTGGAAAGAAGATGCTGTAGTGTTTTAATTTCGGCGGAGGGCACATGAATGTGTGTGTGTGTGTGTGAAGATGTGATATCTGTGTGACTTCCAGGGGTTAGTGTGCTGATAAGACATTAAAAGCAGAAGGCATTTTTTATTTTTAATTACTATTTCTGATTGTGATAAACTCTGTGCACATGTTTGACATTCTGATGAATGAAGCTTTTATTAATCTGTATTCCAATCAATCTCCTCATCATGTAAATCAGGTCCCTGCTGATTAATAAAGGTGATTGCAGGCTGCGATGTGCAGGCTCCTCCATCTCATTACAAATCCCTGTTTAGCCCTCTGGATATTTATGTACTTGAAACATCGCATTAGTGATAGATATTTATCCACAGATTGATCGGAGCCTGTTGACAGTCGCGTGGCCCAGTTTCTTCTTCTGCTAAAGTTGGTTTTGAACTCACTGAAGCAGAAATCACAAGGACTGTTCAGCGAACGACTTACAGACTAACATACTTGATAAACAGGGGTCAAGCTCAGGTCTCTCTTTTGAAAGTCGTTATTCTGACAGGATCCAGATGGATTGCACTGGTTCTGAGCCCTCAGATGATTCAAGTACAGAGGACTTGAGGACTGTCCAGTTCCTGGAAGTGAAATACGAGCTACAAGAAACATTTTAATATTGTAGAATCTATAAAATGTTTAAAGGACTCCCAAAACAATACTCTAAATCTCAGTGCTAAAATCTTTACAGCAGATCCTAAGTTGGAAAACTTTTTTTTTTTTTGGATAAACCAATCGATCTGAAATCTCCCCTTCCAGTCCAATCTGATTTAATTCAGTTTAAATCCCCTCATGATGGTATTAGTTACAAAGGAAATTTGCAGCTGTCAAAGGTAATCTCCTCAATACCTCCAGAAAAGGACATAAAATCTGTTGGGCATTGCAAAACCAACCCACTGGCTGTCACTCCATCGATGTCTAACATATATTTAGCTGCGTTTATTCATGGTGAGGATGTTCAGTGCTGTGGTTATAACAGTGTACTGAAGCCCTTAACAACAAGGACTGCTTATTGTCATGGGGAAACCCATGATAGACTTTGCAGACAGTCTCAGATTCCACTGCATCGCAGGTTTGATGGGAAATTTTTCAGATAAACATGGAGACATTCGACTGGAGCGACACCAGACAAACATGGAAAATAAGAGACTGCTTGTGGCTGTTTGTGTGTTGTATAGTGTTTTGCATCTTCAGTCATGTTGCAAAATTTCACAAACAGCATCATTTTTATTTTTTTTTATTTTTTTTTGCATTATGTGTGTGTTTGCACTCTCAGCAAGAGCCTGGAGAAGAGTCTAAAATCAGAGTGTCTGCTGAAGTGCCTTGTTGTGTACTTTGGTAAGTAGCTGTGCAGTGTAATCACTTCAGCTTTAAACACGATAAAACACTGAATATTTAAACTGCCATTTAAATATGGAAAAACAATTATAAAAGATATCATTTTGCCTGCTTTGGTAAAACAAAAAAAATTTCTGCTAATCTTGAAGAAGTCTTTCCACAGAAACACGTCATAATCTGTGTCACCTCCTGTTCCATTCAATAAGCCGTGTCTGCAGCCACGGGCAGGACGTGGGCGAGGGGAGCATGTGGCGCCCGCTGTGTGTCACATCTACTCACCTGCTGTATACTGCGGGATTACAAAGCCTTTAAATAGAACATATACCCCAGTGATGTCTCTGGAAAAGCCTCCGTGGAGCTGCAGGTGAGCTGTTTCATGCCGTGCAGGACTCATACCGTCATCAAATGTAGCCCCCCCCCGGGTGAACAAGTTGTGCCATTAGAGGCAAATTATCTGTGACAGGCAAAATTGCCCCCGGATGCTGATGAGCCGTAGATGTAACGACACTTATTTTGGTGATGTTAATCAGCCAGATTGGCTGATGCATTCATTCTGTTTCTCAGCTCTAGATGCTGGTGTGATCTGCCCCTGTCAAATCCCTCAGAGAGAATGAAACCGAGGAGCGGCCCGAGATGTTAATGACAGCCGAAACTGAGGGTTGGATCATCACTGGAGCCCACGACAGTTTCCTGAATTCATTCATTCATTCATTCATTGACCTCATTGTCCAGAAGTCCAGAGTCCATCCTGAATTTACTGCTTTAAAGAGCAATTCATTTTTTTTTTTTACCCAGTAAATATGAAGATCTTTGACTCATAAGAAAATCAGTGTTGTGATCAGATTGAGGACACAAACAAACACTAAAAGGGGGGACTCCATGTATTTCAAATCAAAACCTCTTCTCCCATCATGCTTTGTCGCCTGCTATTGATGCTGTGAGAACAGTTTTAGAACATGCTCGGTGACTCTGGAGCAGGTTTAATGTCCAAACGAAAGAACAAAAACTTGCATTTCCCTTATGATCAGCCACCAGGCGAACCTGACTTTATTACACACTGAAATAAAAGAAACAAAAAAGCAAATGTCAGACGGTTCCATCAGAGGGGCAGATAAAACACAGAGCAGGACGGGTCGCTGTCACCCTGCTGCCTGTTTAATCAGGCCTCGCTGCATCATAATAAAGTAATTACTCTGTATTTATATGTGTCATATTTAATCAGCTGCATGGATTTCAGAGGTGCTGAAACGCAAACGCAACAGCGTTTACTGTGTCGGGCTGATGCTGTGGGACAAACTGAGCCTGATTCCATCGGGCAGCATCACAGCTCTGAGCCGTTTGAACGCAGGAAACGGTGACTGAAAATACACGGAGAAGTAAAGTGAAGTGTGTGTGTGTGTGTGTGTGAGACTCAGGTTTGAGAGTTTGTTCACATTGTGCATCACGTCATTTAACTTGATCTGAAACCTGTGATGAGCTGTTTCTGTTTTACATCCACAACTTAACAGAGTGAGACACAGTTAAAAGTTAAAAGTACCACATGGTGTGATGTTACACTGAGACCATCTGGTGGCCGTGACTACAACAGTGACTTGGACACTGTTGACAATGCTACTGGACAGACAGGAAGACTGAATCAGGACTCTTAAAGATGTTCAACTGAACTGGACATCTGAAGCTCTTTTAGAGTGACTGCTGGGTTCTTGATCACCTCCCTGACTAGGACCCATCTTGCCTGGTGACTTCACTTTGGTCAGACAGTCACCTCCAGGAAGAGTCCTGTGGTTCTACACAAGCTCAGTTTCACAGTGACTGAGGTCACTGTTCTCCTGGGAACTCTCAGAGCTTCAGAAACAGTTTCATACATTTGCCCTGATCTAAGCCTCAGTTTCAGTTTATCACAGAGGTCTACAGAGAGCTGCTTGGACTTCATGGTTTGGTTTTAGTCCTGACATGCACAGTGAACTGTGGGACCTTATATACACAGGTGTGTGTGTGTCTCTCTCTGTCCAATCACTTCAATTTGTCACAGGTGGACTCAACTCAGGGAAAATTAAAGCAAACAGGATGCACCTGATCACAGTTTGGAGCGACACAGTAAAACAGGTCTGAGTAAATTAGAGATTTGGATTTTAAAATTAAAAAAAAAAAAAAAAAAAGTTTTCAGCCTGTCATTATGGATCATTGAGTGGATCATTTTATCAATTTAAAGTTAAATCTACACCAGAGTAACACATGCAGAGTTTGTACATTTGTACTGTGCATATACTTGTTTGTGCATGTGGCTGCACCTCTCTGTAGCTTTATATCCATATATCAGTCACTACTGATGGTGAACAAATTGTACTTTTCCCACATAAAGAAAAAGTGGCTCACACTCTCAATGCTGATGAGCAGGAAATATAAAGACTCTTATTTTGGTGATTTTTATTCCACAAGTAAAATAATAGGTCAACAGCTGATGTATTCGTTCTATCAGCTAAACCCGGAGTATTACTGAATATTGCTCCATGCCCCTGTCAAATCATTTGAGGAGAATGTGAAAGCGAAAACTGACCGAGAAATGAACGACATCCTGAAATGAGATCTGGATCATCTTAATCAGCACACGACTGATCCTGAATTCACACCCACACGTCCCCTCATGTCGTGGGGCCTCCCAAAGTCCACACTCCACCAGGCAGAGCAGCCATTTTTAACAGAACCTTTCTCCAAGATCCTTTGTGGATCTGTGAATGAATGAATGAATGAATGAATAAAACCTTTATAAAACATGTTATGGGTATACCTGCAAATTACTTAATATTCTTGCAATCACACCTTGTGAACCGAGCCCTGCTGGAAATTCACCCACAACTCCTGCCCAGCACCTCCACAACACAACATACATCAGATTGTATTTATTCATTCTAACTAATCCATACTATGTAGATGCATCTGGTCCTCTACTTCCTTTTGCTGCTGTGACACTTTCCTACATTGCTATGTGTTGTTTGCATTTTAAAAATAAATAAATAAATAAAGAATAACAAATAAACAAATAAATGACAAACAAAACTAAGGTGGTTGTGGTGTACAACACTGGGCCATTTATTTCCATCACAGTGTATGTGATCAGAGTGCACATGGGGTGCTGCCGGTTTCAAGTCTTATACCTGACTGCCCCCCTGTGGAAAACAAGGGAACTGCATCATAACGTTGGCTAAAGGTGGTTTAACTCACAATACTGTTTGGTTTGTTTGTTAATTTATTTCAGAACAGATCAGACTTGTGAAGCAAAGGATTCTTAGCAAAGTTTTTTTTTTTATTATTGTCATTAGAAAATAACAAGTTAAAAACCACAGTAAATTTGCAAAAATACTGGCTAGAAGTCCTAACTGTAACAACCTGATAACCAGGAGGAGTGAAATACAAGAGAAGTAAAGAAAACCAAGGAAGGAGTGCTGTGACCAAAATCAGAGGATAGAAACAAATCACATTATTAAACTGGAAATATTCCAACGCCTGCAAAAGCACACTGACTGTAGTGTAGAGATGAACAGATGCTGTGGTCATTTGAAATGAACCTTGACAGTAATCTGACAGTCACTGGGGGTAAATAATGTCCAGGACTGTTTTACATTTTGTTAACCGTTCACTTAGCATGCACAGGACAGAAGATTAGAGGTGGGATAGTCAACTGCAGCAGTGAAGCTGCAGAGAAAACATGCAATAAACAACAACAAAAAAAAAAAAAAAAAAAAAAAAGCCAGATTGTCAGAGAATCTCAAACAAACTAAGCTGCTAAGCTGAACATGGTGTTTAGAGAACTGAGGTTCTTTTCTGACCTTGGGCTCTGTACATGTGACAAACTTATCTCAAGTCGAGGTTCAATAAGTGGCTTTTTCAGAGCCTTCAACCATATCTCATGGTCTTCCAAGACAGCGGATTAACACTGTAAAAGATATCTGTGAATGCCAGACCACAACCCACTCACAAAATTCAAGTAAAATTCAGGGATGGTTCAACACTGTGAGGAGCTCAGAGTTCTAAACCTGCACTAAGTTTGTCTGAGTTTGACCAAAGTCAAAGGTCACTTCTGATGACATTCGTTTGACTCAGCTCCATGACTGCTTCTCAGATTTACAGATAATACCAACTTTTATATTTGCTTCCTCTGGACATTCACTAACTGGGGGTGAATCATTTATGGGGAAAAAACAAAAAACAAAAACAAAGCTAACATTGAGAAACGTTCTGAAGTATATACTGTGCTGTTTCATCTACAGAGCACTGAGACACTCTGGGTTCACTTTACCGTCATGACATGTAAAACTAACCGTCAAAGTCCTAACACCAAACACACAGGAAGAGCTTCAGCTCCACTGAAATACAAGGTGACCTGATCATTTCTCTCTCTTAAAGAATCTGTAACTGTAATTATCCAAAAGGCAGATTCAGTCTATGAATAAACACTGTGCACATTAAGGATATTCAGTCAAACACTGGCTCGGCGGGTCCTCAGAACACAGAACAGGACCAGAGTAATAATGCTGTCCATTCATGATGGATCCAGGTGACCTCTGACCATCTTGACGTCTTCAGTTCTCTTCCTTGGTGATCTTCTTGTGTTTTACTGGTCCTTCATGCTCAGCACTGGGTCCACCAGCTTGTTATGAACATGCATTAAACCTACAATGAAAATGAAAAAGGTAAAAAAAAAAGATAAAGTATGTTAGACACAGAATGAGACCAAGAGCTCAGTTTAACTTCAGACCCATCAGATGGCCTTTGAGCTGTAATGAACTGGATACTGGATAAAGTGATGATAAAGCATGTGTTACTTTATCCACTATGATGTGTAAAGTCCAGACATTATGCTTGTTTACAGTCTGATTTTACCTGATGAACAACAACCTAATGTTTTATGAACTCTGACCTTCTAACCAGGATGTTGACTAGATTTAAAAAAGGTACAGGAAACTTGATATTTGAAAAAGATGGTACCTTTGAAGTACTTCACAGTTTTGACCCGGAGCTCCAGCGTTGCGTCCTCGTCACAGACAAAGATGGTACGTGGGTGCTGCTGGAAGGCTGATACCGTCCACATGTGGTTGACCCCCTCTTCTATGGCTTTATACAGAGCGAAGGCTTTGTGTGCTCCTGTGATCAGAATCATCACCTGAGCAGAGGACGACAACAGAGTCGCACTCAGGAAAATAGGAACATTGGGAGTTATTACTACAACTTTAGCAGCTAACTGTTGTATGTTGCATGTTTTCAGTGGTTTCAGTGACTTAATGATATTATAGTTAAGTTTGCTGTGTTACTGATTAATTACTCTGATGAACTACAGCATCATAGGCGTGCACAGCACTCGTAGCTTAGCAGCCATTGGTAATAATATCCTGCATGTACTTCCTCAGCCAGTAGAGGGCAGTGCTACATTGCTAATGGACATAAATCCACTGTCCACCTTTATAGATGCCAGTTAACACAGTCATGTTGTTTCTCTGCTGTTATCCCGCTGTGTTCTACATTTCAACGTGTAATCTGCATATTTTTGTGTTAAGCAGTGAGGTTTGTAATTTTGCAATGTACATGTTTAGTCTTATATTATTATGTTCATTTTACAAAGACCCGCTGATTTACCAGAGAGTTGTGCAGAAGAAGGCGGCTGTGGCAGCATCTCTTAAAACGGTCATGGGGAATATGTTAGTGCAGTTCAATGGAGGAATAAATTAACCGCCTTTCAAACTGACCTCCTTGGCGTCCATGACGGTTCCTACCCCGACCGTGAGAGCCATGGTGGGAACCTTGGAGAGGTCGTTACCAAAGAAACGGGCATTGGCCACAATGGTGTCCTTCGCCAGGGTTTTCACTCTGGTCCTGGAGACGAGGCTGGAGCCAGGCTCATTGAACGCAATGTGACCATCAGGGCCAATACCTACAGACAGACAGACGATGACAAGGAACCAAGCAAAGAAGAGGAAACTTTATAGAACACAGGAGAGGAAATTACCCCATGGCATCTACAACAGGCCTCACCCTAACCCTATATAAACAATATAAAAATAGGGATGGGAAATGATATCTGGGCATACCGCCCACATAGAGCCTATGTTTGAGAAACTCTGCATTATAACTAGGACTGTCGTCATCATCTGTCGTTTGTGAATGAAGCCACACTTTGGAGCATTTGTTCCTCTCTGCCATGACTCCTTCTTACAAGTTTCCAGCCGCGTAGACACATGAGTTTGACGTGTTTGTTTTGCACCGTGCAACTATCAGAAAAACCTGTTGGCATCGCTAAAAGGAATTGATAAGCTCGAAAGCTTGGTTTGGATAATTGGGAAACCGTGTCTCACCTCCTACAAATAACTGGATCCCTCCAGCCTCTGCGATCTTCTGTTCAAAGGCCTGACACTCTGCCTCCAGGTCCTCTGCGTTTCCATCCAGGATGTGAGCGTTGGCTGGGTCAATGTCAATGTGCTTGAAGAAGTTGTTCCACATGTAGGAGTGGTAGCTCTCTGGATGAGCACGAGGTAGACCTGGAGAACGAGAAGGTTATCTTTTTTTTTCTCCCCCTAACCTAAGAGCTGCAATATCATGAATCCAGAGCGGTGTGGCAAATAGTGAAATGCATGTTACACTATCACAGAACACTGATACAACGTGTTTAAAGCACACAGTCACTTGGTGACTTAATCCAGCTTAATTTTAAAAAGGTACTGGCAACGTAGCTTCCAGTGCACACATGCAGTGGGTTTAAGCACAACAAGTAATTAGCCTCTTGACCTGTTACACTACGATTAATAAGAAACGCCATGCAAAATGATGTCTCAGTCAGTAAAGTTATCTGATGTTACCTGTTCTTGGAAGAAACCGATTTATGGACTAAATACATAAACAATCACGAGAATGAGAATTAGACAATGAAAGATGCTGGATGATTCGGCCTTGGACTCACCTACATATTCATCCATGTTGAAGGTTTTCACATGTTTGAATGAAATATCTCCACTTCTGTAGTATTCAATTAACTTCTGGTAGCAGCCGTAGGGAGTACTCCCTGAGGGAAATGACACATGTTAATAAACTCCACTGCAAAAAATACTTTGTCCACAAAGAACATGTGTGTTGGTGTGAACCTGTGGGCAGGCCCAGGGTGAAGTATCTCTCTGCAGAGGGCTTGAACTGGAGGATTCTGTTGCGGATGTATTTTGCTGCCCACTCACTGGCCAGCTCATAGTCGTCCAGAATGACTAGCCTCATTGTATTGGCTTTCTAAAGAAATAAGAAGAAGGTAATTCAGCAACAGCCTGAAAACGGTGATATTCACCATGGTTTTACGGGCGCCATGGTAATCTGATGGAGGTAGCACTTTGAGAAAACACTACGCCAAACTCCGTTCAAAAAACAGGCTACTGAATGCGTGCTTTGCTAGCTGCTTAGCAAACAATTCGTCACTTATTTAAAACATCCTCTCAAATACAGATTTGCCTCGAAAGGACTGGCTGTCCTCTGCCGCTGAGGTAGAAACAGATGGTCCGTAACGGCGAACAATACGCATAAGCAGGACTCTGGTAAAGTGTCCGATATTTCTATGGAGTTTGGCGAGGCAGTGGCTAATGTTAGCAAGCGAAGCAAGTTGAGTAGCAGCGGACTCGTCCAAGTTTCGTTGAATGCACATTTTCTGAAACACGACACTCAGCGAAACCGAAGCTACTGGTAAACTGTCAACATGAAGCACACAAGCAATAAGAATGTGTTGTTGTTTTTTTACCTGCTTAAACACTCGGTTTGTTTGTAGTCGAGAAGTCAGGTGTTGCAAGACGTCTGTTTTGTCACATGATCAACTACCGGTCAAGTGATTTCACCATGGAGGATTCCATGTCCAAGTCCGCGTGGGCAAAGAAATAATTGTAAATAATTACTATTACTAAAATAATAGTAATAATAACACTGCTACTACCACTAATAATAATAATAATACATTTAAATCATAAACTTACAGAGAATCTGCGCAGCAGATGGTTATTGATGGTATGAAGATGGTTAGTAATGGCCAGTTTATGGTCTCCCAACAAAAGAAAAACATGAAGCCTTTATGATAAAGGCCTTCAGTCCTTATTGACTGTATCATATTGTGCACACAGTAAAGCAAACCAAAGGGTGCAGCATGTCTCTGGTCAGGGTGTAGTCACTTTGGTGTCCAACTCCACCAACTTTGGAAAAGACAACCCCACCCAGACTTGAATATTCCCACATCCACGTTTCACTGTCGGTTCGATACACTGTGGTATCATTGGCAGGTATAGGACCAGCATGCCCCTGAGATGTCTTTCTTCTTTTGCCTGCACACATTACATCCCTATGGTGCATCAGCGGCCTTTTGATTCAGATTATGGACAAATAACCACAACAACCTGCAGACATTTTAGTCAGTCTAACTTGAACAACTCACCAAGCTTGAGGAGTTGAAGAGATAACTTTGTGCAAACAGTTTGCCACAATCTCTGAACACTGACAAATTTATTTTATCTCCAAATATAGTCATATTACCCTGACCCTAAATCTGAACTCAGTGTACCTGAGTTCAATTCGAGGAACAATTTGAGGCAAATATTTTGCAAAGAAAACACATAAATTTATATGATGCATTGTCACAGATTAAACAACCACGCGATGTATAAACCACTTAAAATGAGCTGCACCTGCCATAAATAATAGGCCGTTAAATTATTACTATTGACACTTGCAATTTGCCCATAACATTCCTGTCAGCAGGAATTTTTCTGAAGCTGATCCTAAAAGCCTTATACACAGGAGACAAAATCCACACATAACAAACAACATAGATGTGTTTAAAATTTAATTCTGTAACATACTCCTTAATGAGGGAATAAGTACAATACAATTTTCAATGTATCACAGTCAGTGTTTTGGGAACAGTTGGTTTGTGCCTGACATGTGGAGTGGAACTGTCACAGAGGTAGAAGAGTGAGAGTAAAACTTAATTGTATATTCTTCTCCGCAGCGGAACATAATGGTTATGGTCCCAGGTTGTCTCTGGAGACGGGAGGATGGATAAACCGGGTATCAAACTGTTAAAATGTCCAGTTTATTCTTTTTTCTTGTAGTCCTCCAGGTGGGCCAGGATCCATCCAGATGGTCCCAGGATGGCCAGGGAGAACATGCCCAATCCAACGACAGTTTCCTGAACAACAGACAGAGAGCCTTCAGTTAGCTTAGAGCCCATCAGCATCTCGTGTAAAATGTGCTAAAGGCTGTGTTTACACTGCTGGCACAAGTGAAGTCAATGTGACATCGAAGCGACATTAAAATCTGTTCTGTTTCCCATGCAGAAACTTTATTTATACAGTCCACCCCAAATCTCCATATTGTAGTTTAGTATTATTTTCTGCCTTTTACATGTGCTCACAGTGGCTTGGTGCCATTTAACCTTGTGTGCATACCTGTCTGTCTTTCCTCTCTCAGCTGATTAGGCAACACTTCACTGAATACAATGCACATGTAATTTTTTCCCAATAAACAGACCATGACAGACGCATGAAAATAAGATATCTGACCAAACACAGTGTGTCCTGTTGCAAAATAGGTAAGTCATATTGAAAAAAAAAAACACTTTTCTGTTACTAATTAGAAAAACAGTTTTGCACATGTATTAATGGATTTTGTAGTAGTAGTAAATACAGTAGGATCCAAAAGTCTGAGACCAGTACTCAAGACGCTTCTATCTTGCATTTGCTATAAATATAATACTTTTTTTTTTTCATTTCAAATGATAACAATTTGAGTGAAATTCATCTCCTTCTTTGAATAGATTCAACTTTTCAGAGCGCCTTAGTATTTGCTTTGTCCTTCTTTAGCTTTAATGACAGCCCCTGAGCTCCATGGACTCCACAAGTTAGTGCAAAAGCTGATGATCCATGTTTTGTCCCAGTTTGACCTGAGAATGTTCCAAAGAGCTTCTTGTGGTGTCAGAGTGCTTGGTCTTCTCAATCTACAAGTGCCCCCATACATGTTCAGGAGGGTTGAGGTCAGGTGACTTCACTGTGAAATGCTGACATTTCTTAGCCCACCCCAAGCGTTTCCCCTCCTGAGAGGTGGTTTAGAAACTGCTACTTGCCCTCAGAGACCTCTACAGGACTGCCTCTTTTGCTGATTGGAGTCTTATGTTGTTTATGTATCAGATTCTGTATCTATGATGAAGTGGATTGATCTCTCTCTTACTGCACACAGATTGTCGATGCTATCAGTGCTTCAAACTAATGATTTGAATGGAATGGAGGTCACATTGCCACTGCTAACATTTACATTGATACAGCTGCAATCAGGTTTCAATTTAACAGTACAGATTACAGCATCTTTAACTGAGACCAGTTAAAGGTGGTATTAAAAAATACACTCAAATGCTTTCTGCACCATAAGAGATCAGTGTTTGAGTTAATTTACAGACCCTGTTCATGCCACCACTGTCAGCACCTTGGTGAAAATGGCCCAATTAAATCTCCACTTCTCAATTCAGCTTCAATAAAATCTGATTGCAGGGTCGTTGGATTATTAGATGAGCATTAGTCTTAGCTAATAAGTGGACCTAATAAACGGAGTGTAAATTAAATCAGATAACAGTAAAAGACAGCATTTGATATCTGTGTGTTTCCACTCATGTCCAGCTTTACTGGTTATAAATAGCAAAGACATTACAGCACAATGACACTGTAAGGACTAACGTACTGTAAGGATTAACTGTGTGTAACTGTCTGTAAACATGGAGTCATCACACAGACATTTTTAGAAATACATTTTGGCACTGCGTTACTTTCATAACAGACCTTGCGCCAAGAGAGAGAAATGCTAACGTTTCTGTGTTAGCCTGGGCCTCCTTACTGAGGGCAGTATCGGTATGAAAACACTGAACTGGGACTTAAAATACGTTCCCGGGCACGTAGAGACTTAAATTCAGTTATTAGACACAATGGGTTTTAAAACAAAACACACGCTTTTAACACCGCCCGCTGACTTTGCAGATATCGGCTTTGACCTCGTCAGCCAAGGACGGTAAACAGATTAGCTGCTAGCTAGCTAGTCATTCCTTTAGCATGAGGCCAAGGTGGTTTAGCGGAAAACATCACACTTACGAGTGGACCCATCTTTCCTTTGGGCGGTGTAGTGTAGAGACTAGCTCTCTGAGTGATGGCGTGTCGCCGCAAGGCTGGAGCAGCACATCTGGAGATGGTCCTCAGGAACCCCGGCATGTTTATCTGCTACCGTGAAGCGACGTCTTCTCGACTGAAAGACCGAGTATGGCGTTAAACGGAAGTGCTTCAAGACAAAGGTCGCCGCTTCCTGCTTCTTCTTCTTCTTTTGAAGTTCGCGGCAGACCAGGTGCAACAAAGGCTTATTGCTGCCCCCCACAGGTCATTTGAAGAAAAGCAATGGCAAAAGTCATGCTGGAACAGGTGGCCAGCCCACTGCAACAAATCTTTCCCTCCCCCTCCCTGTCCTCTCTCACCCATAGAATTTATCAGACTCCCCTCCTTGCTATTCCAACCCTTCCCTGAAGCTCCCAGTTCTTCTCCAACAAACGCTTAGCAGGTGTTCAGGACCAATAACTCTGTAGCTTAGACCATTAGTTCAGACACAATTTGTTCCTTCTCAGCCTCTAAAGTAGTTTCCCCCATTTCAGTTAAAAGGACATTAATAGGTTTTGTTCTAAAAGCCCCACCACATATTCTAAGTACTTTAGCCTGCACCACACCCAGCTTCATAATAGAGGAAGCTGCTGTCATGTGCCACAGACCCATAATCAATTGCAGATCTTATGATTGGTCTGTTCATCATCATTAATGCTCCTTTATGAGCTCCCCAGTCACTTCCTGCCAGACATCATGAGGCATTAATGGTTTTCTCTCTCAGCCACTCTGATAGGAGACAGAACATCCCTGTTTCTCAAGTACATTTACTTGTCTGTCTGTCTGTGATCTTGTGTTCCATTATTTACACATTACTGCTGTAAGTGTGATAGGGATGTGAGAGCAAGGTTCATTTCCTGTTTTACTAGGTTTCTGAGTGTTTCCGTTCTTTTGGCAAATGTCCAAGCTCCTACACTGTGTTGATTAATACTAATATCTTCTCTGGTACCAGGTCATCCAAACGGTGAAATAACTGTCACCCTGGCTCATCCCTTCCAGGTGCTGTGTCTCTCCCCCTTTCTGAAGTTCTTGCTGAGAAAAGAAGGCGTTCACTACATTTTTATTATCATTATTATCCTGTAGTTTGAAGTTCTCACCCCTCAACTTCTCCTCCCTCTTAATTTTGCCGTCTTAAATTCCCTGTAGTATTAGTAGGAGTAAAACTGTTACTACTTTTTTGGGGGTGTAATCACTCTTTCAAACTAGTGTTTAGTAAAGTGAACTCAACTTCAGTTTTGTAATGTCAAAGCTTATTGGCCATCGCCAAACCTGCAACAACTCCACGTGAGCGGTAATCCTGTCTTGTGCAGCCCTGCTGCCCACGTTACATACAAGCACGCCTCCAGCTAACTGGGGGCAGGGGAGCAATGGTATGTAATAATCCCCCCTTCACCCCATCCCTCCACGATTACCCCCCCACCTCTGCACAATGCCCCACAGATTTTAGATAGAAGCAGCATTTTGAAATACGGACTCTCAGCATCTCTTTTGTTCAGAGGGGTTTTTTTTATTTGTTTTTCATTACCTGTGTGTAATTTTTCTTCCGAGACTGTTTGTAGGGAAGGCTGTTGACTTCAATTAAGTGTATTTTTTCTTTTTCCAACTACTCAAGAAAATGGGGATCGACTCTGGAGTTAATGTTACAGATGATGTTGCACCTTACGGAGGAAAAAGTGCCTTTACCCAACTGGAGCACAACATAGTGGCTGGATATCTAATCACTGCAGGTAACAAACAGAGGACAACAAGTGGCAAATAATGTGCGTATTGTGTTGTTTCATTGATCTCTACTTTGTGTTTTTCCTGTAGAACCTTTTACAGTCAAAGCATGTAACTCTCAGGGCTCAGTGGCATTTACATTCAGTCTTTGCATGGACATAAACATGGCTCACAAGTTTCAAACTGTCGGTTTTGTGCATCTTGTCACTGTTGACTTTTTAAATATTTAAACAACCCTAAGTGCAACAGTCTTATGATTTACCTAACCAAAACCATGAAAGCATTAGTTGTTAAATATTGGTTTATTTTGTTAATAACAGTACAGGCAGCATTATGTTTCTTACAACAGAATTTGCTGTTGCAAACTAGAAATATATAAATGTATTTTGTAAGAGAAAGGACTGGCCTAACACTGTTGTCGTATGTTAACAGTATATGCACACATGCATTTGACCTGTCAGCCCTGTCATGCTGTACAGTTCTTTTTTAAAATTACACTGATAAAGGTCTGTATCCAATTAATGTTTGAGACAGGAATGGAGTTAGTCATTTATTGCAGGGCCACGGGGGGGGGGTCAGGAGTCAGAGCAGGTGCAGAGAGCAGGATGGTCCTGGGAAACAAACAGCAACAAACTTAATCAAACCAACAAACAACCATAACCTTAACCATCAAAACCGATGCGCACACAGGGAGAGAGACAGAGGTGGGAGGCAGTCACCAAGGCAGTGGCATCAGGTTAGGGAGGCACAGAAGTCACATGTTGCCCCGGAGCAAATGTAAAAAGGTGAATGGAATGGATTTTTTTCAGTGCTCCTCGAACTAAAAATATGTTAAAAACTTTTCACTGAAACTATGAGAAAGTGTAACTATAACTGCAGCTACTTATGTTTCTGTTACTTGCTTTTAACTAGTTGGTAACAGAGGAAAATCCATTGGGGGTAAAGGAAGTGTGACTATATCAAACAAATATGTGGGTTTAGATATTGCAAGGTCATTAATGGCGAAAGGAAATTACTCTATTGTTATCCATTGAAAAGCTGTTCAGATAGCATTATGTAACTTATCCAAGTCTTGGCACTTGGTATCACGGTGGATGTTTAGAGAGACTAGTTGATATGGAAACATGTTTAATGTTAAGTCCCTGTTGCCTACATGTTTTTTTTTTTTCTAGTATGTTTTTATTTGACTTGTCACAGCAGGAGAAGCACAGGTGATGTTAATGATGACTCCCAGAAATTAATGCAATACAATGCAGCAGATCACAGTGTCTTCTGTGAAAGATGTTTATTCTGTGACCAACATTTTTATTTGTTTTACACCATTCACACAGAATGGAGAACACGTGAATTATTACAACTGACGGAAAAAGAATGAGAAAAAAAGAATACAAAAAACAAATGAAAAGGAAAGAATATTATAAACATAAGCAAAAACAAACAAATCATCCAGCCACATAGTGGAAAGTCTTGTGTAATTCTTTTGAGACAAACAAGCAGAGACAGGACAGCCTTGATGCTATGCTCAGCAGGAAATCTGTACCAACACTGACTGTCTGTTAGAGCCATGGCTGTTGGATCATTGTTTACTGCAGTGAGCACATTACTCCATTTCTCACTAAATCCACTGTAGTTAAGACAGAGGTTAAGACATTCACTTTAACTTTTGAGATTTCTTTTCACTTACAAAGTTCTATTCTACAATTGAGAAAAAGCAGAACGAGCAGAATTTCACCTTAAAACCTCCATTTGCTTTACGCCTCATCCACTGTGCCTCATGTTCCGAATAAATATGGGATCAGGACTCTGTACTTCACGTCTTCTCTCCTTTTCTCAGGCGTCATCAGTCTAGCAAGCAACATTGTGGTGCTGCTCATGTTTGTGAAGTTCAAGGAGCTCCGCACTGCCACCAACTTCATTATAATCAACCTGGCTTTTACTGACATTGGGGTGGCCGGGATCGGATATCCCATGTCAGCCGCCTCAGACATCCACGGGAGCTGGAAGTTTGGCTACACTGGTTGTCAGGTGGGTGGAATGTGAGGGCCTTCAACTGAAATTTAATTGTGTTGCAGGAAGGAAAATGAAATGAAATAAAGCTGAATTAAAACATCAGGATGAGACAAGATGAAACAGCCATCAGGTGAAAACCATATAAAGCCATTAAAACAGCAAGATAATTTACAGCAATCAGGTAAAAGAAGAGACACTTAAGGAAAAAGCAATGGTAAAGAGACGTGTCTTAAGATTTTTGTTTCGGAAGTGTAAACAGATTGAGCGCCCGTAGACCTTCAGACAGTCTGCTCCAGAGTTTTGGGGCGTATGTTGGACAGATAAGACAGGGAAAGGCCTTTCAGAGACTAAAAAAAAATAAATAAATTTTTATTAATTCGGTGACAGATTGTAAAGAGCATTACATGCTGAGTCTGCCTGGGAGAGACACAGACTCAATTCCTTAAATGACAGAGGGATACTTTCTGATGTGACATTCAAAATTTGGGTCAGAGTCAGTGTTTACACAGAGGTTTAGTGCGAATAGTTTTAGGTGGTCTGAGTGTAGAGGGTTTTAACTTGCCAACAACTTTCTTGATCATTTCTGAGTCCACCAATGAAAGAAGTGTGTTTGAATTTTAGACCAATACTTTGTGAAACATTGTCTGGCCTTTTCTGAGCTATTTCTGTTCTGATGGCCCCAATCTTACCTCTAAAATGGGCAGACAATTCATTACATTTAGCATCACTCAGGTGATCCAGGTTATAGTTACGGGCAGGGTTTATGAGACTTTCAACTGTTGAGAGAAATCAGGTCGCCTGGCATCTCTGAATGCTGTGTTGTATTCCAGTGTAGTTCTTTTGAAGATATCATGGTAGATCTGAGGTTTTGTCTGACTCAGTTTCCTTTGAGTTGGTTGACATGGTTGGTTGTTGTTTTTTTTGTGCCTGACTGGGGCAAAATGGTCAACAGCTGATTGTGGTTTTGTATTTGAAATTACCCACAAGATCATCAACAGATGAAGGGAGAGTTTGCAAAGCCACAGGCCTTTTTTTTTTTTTTTTTTTACAGTGTGCCTAGAGACAGAGACAGTGAATTCAGTTAAGTAAGAGTGGAATATTAGTGTTTTTAGTTTTTCTATTACTGACAAAAAAAAAAAAACTTTTTAGGCTGGACACCGAACATTAGTGTCATGTTCCTTCCAAGTCTATGTAACTATGTGGCAGTTATTCTTAAGAGCTGGTCAGACGCTACCCCGAACTCGTTCCATTCTCCATGTCATCACGTTTGCTAAACCCTTTAAAAATGTCATTCTAACTACCGTGACTTATTCTGAGCTGCCCATGAGACTAAACCTGTGAGCAGACTGACGCACGTTCACCTCAGCAGGCCACGTGTTGGGATTATTTTAATTATTTTAGCAGATTATGTTGGTTTTTTTTTTTCACTCAGTTATTTGCACAGTGATGCTGACTCATGTGATACTAATCTACAGTGAGAAGGAGAGCTGGGAAACCCCTGCGAGCCAAACAAAAGTTTATCTGGCCAGCGATGGATTTCCCGTACACTGGAAATTAACTCACTTATGAATTAAGGCAATATCAAAAATCATTCCACACACACCCAACTCAAGTGAAATGATTTTACAGAGTCAGTATAATGACACTAAAAAAGAAAAGTTCCCATTGGTGAACAGCAAAAATGCGTCTCTTAACAAACTCTGTCTAAACAACAGAAAATACCAAACTTTTTATGTGTACATGACCTGAGACTGTGACCTGAGAGCCGCTGGTAAAAGCTGTGATAATCTGGAATTTTGAAGAAAGCCAATTTTGCATTAAGCACCAGATCAACATGAAAAAGGAGGTTATTACTCATGTGGCCCTGGAGCTGTGGCTCTGGTTGGAGGTTGGCATGGAGATGCTGCGTCGGGGTCAGGCTGCAGAGCTGTCAGACGAGATGGTCGGCCTGAGAGGAGAACCTTGTATTAGGTTTGCTGGTCCAAAAGCAGCAAAGTAATCTCTTTCAACACATTAAGTTTACACTGGTATGTACTGCCTCCAGTAAACAGCTGTGTCCTCCCTCTCTAAAGTCTGACAAACACTTTCACCTTCTCCAGTGTATCTGGCTTTTACATGTTACCAAACTGTCAGCCTACTTGTAGATCCTAGCTGCTATAGAAGTTGATGGATTAAGCCCAAACAGCCAAACAGACACTACCTTTAACTGATAACATACCAATAAAGTGCTAAAGAAAAGAATGTCATTTGAATTTGAACCCGTTTTCTAACTTTATGTGTCACAAATATGCAAATAGTTTAAGAAACCTGAAGGCAACTTTATAGCAGGTCTTTGTCATGAACCATCTGTGAAAAAAAAAAAGGGGGGTTTACATTTCTGTGTTCTTGTCTCCAGATCTATGCTGCTCTCAACATCTTCTTCGGCATGGCCAGTATCGGCTTGTTGACTGTGGTGGCCATCGACCGCTACCTCACCATCTGCAGACCAGACATAGGTGTGTATTCACTGCTCCTCTGCTCTCCGTGCACGCACGTAGAAATAAACTGACCACACTGTACACTCATTTGCTGAAACTGCTTCAGAGAGGTTTTGTTTCAGCTGTGCGATCATTTTGGAGGATGTGGTTTGTGGTGTGTGTGTGTGTGTGTGTTATACTCAGAGGTGTTCCTGTTATTCAGTCTACACTTAGTGATTTTAATTGGAGTGGACAAAATAACAGAAATACTTTTCAGCCTCCTCGGTGATCATGCAGTTGCATCAACACCTAAGCAGAACACGTTATTAACCCAATAAAAATGAACTGTAATGGAACCAGTATCTGCACATGTCATTTCTCTCTCCAGGGCAGAAAATGACGGTGCGATCGTACAACCTTCTTATTGTGGCGGCGTGGCTCAATGCTGTGTTCTGGTCCTCCATGCCTATAGTGGGCTGGGCCGGCTACGCCCCCGACCCCACGGGAGCCACATGCACCATCAACTGGAGAAACAATGATGCGTGAGTTATGAGTTGACGGCAGATGTAATAACTGCTTTTCAGCTCTCTCAAGCATTTTAACAGACTTCAGAATGATTCAACAAATACTGATGCAGCTTAGAATAAGCAGAATAAGATAATCCACTAATCCACTTCCCATAGTGTACAGTAGCAGAACATGAATGGGTTGCCTGCTAGTACCTCTATTAGTACTACTGCTTTAATGGCTACTTTACAAACTGCTCTCAATACTGCTGCTGCTCCTCTTTCTATTCAGGGTTCACACAGCAAATGCTTTAATAGTACTAGTAGTAGTACTATAACCAAAACCACAAAAAACATCCTGTTTATTCTGCACGTGCAGATACTAACTCTGCCGTTCCTCCACAGCTCGTTCATCTCTTACACCATGGCAGTGATTGCCGTCAACTTCGTGATGCCTCTGTCCGTCATGTTCTACTGCTACTACAACGTGTCCGTCACTGTGAGGAGATACAAAGCCAGCAACTGCCTGGACAGCCTCAACATCGACTGGTCGGATCAGATGGACGTCACCAAGGTGAAAACCGAGACACGCTGAGCTATTTTCGGGCTCACTCTTACAGAGGCGTGCAGCTTTGGTGTGGGTGGTTAGAGGAAGTTGTGCCACATCCATTGGATTTTTGGGGGGGGTTTGTCTCACATGAATCTGTGTTCAGTTTTAATCAATACAGTTTTCACAGGCTGTGTATGGACTTACACTTTATGAGAATAACTTTAACCTAAAGTGTATTTTTAGGCACAGATTCCCTTTTGTTCCCTCTTACATAAATACAATGATTGCGTATAGGGCTGTGAGCGTTGAGTCTAGATACTGGTCTGCAGTGATCCAGTCTAGATACTGGACTGTAGCTGCTGCTGCTGTACTGCTTTTGCTTCACTGCTGGTGTAGACAAGTTGTAGGCTCACTGTCACGCTTACCTAACCATTAGAGACATGTATTTCAGGCCACTAGGTGTCCACAGATGCCCCAAGAAGACTCATGACCTAAACATGAGTCTTCTTGACCAGGAAAACCAGAGCAGAGAGATAAATGAACCCTTTCCAAATGGTGTTTTTTGGCAGTTTCAGCATGACTTTCTATTCCTTAATGTCTCCCAACTATCTCAACCCTCTCCTTTACACTACATACAGTATTCTGCCTGTATGACACTGTGCTGTGTTTGTGGCCAACAGATGTCCATAGTGATGATTGTCATGTTCCTGGTGGCCTGGTCTCCCTACTCACTGGTGTGCCTCTGGGCATCGTTTGGTGACCCCAAGACCATACCTGCCCCCATGGCTATCATCGCTCCGCTCTTTGCCAAGTCCTCCACTTTTTACAACCCCTGCATTTATGTTATTGCCAACAAAAAGTGAGTGTTTTTATTTTCATTATTCTATACACTTTTTTAAAAAAAATATGATGGTGGTAAGAAGTTGTGTGCAGTTTTATTGATGGTACATTCAAGGGCATAAATGATCTTTTCCTTCAGATTCAGAAGAGCCATCATTGGGATGATCCGATGTCAAACCAGGCAGCGAATCACCATCAATACCCAGGTTCCCATGACAACCTCCCAACAACCTCTGACCCAGTGAGATGACATTGCTTCAGTATTATGCTGTATTAATATACCCTGACATTAAAACCACGTATTGAAGATTGACATGATGAAATAACATAAATCACTGTCAGTGTTGTTCTTTCTATTGTAGTTATTGTACTGTTGAATAACCCAAATTGTGCATTGTGGTGTTTACTGTGTAAATCCCACTTGCTGTGACACTGTAGTTACTGTTTGTGTTCCATTTACTTCAATAACAAACTGACAACATAAATGTTTCTGTGTATGGACCGTGTCCTTCAAGTGCTCGTCTCATAATAACATCCTGTTCTTAAAGACAGCCAAAGGCACAAGAGGAAAAGTCATTAGTCTTTGTTCTCTAAAGATTCTGAAACAGAAAAAAAGACTAAAGGAAGTAATGACTAAAGACTGAAACAATGGGTTTGGTCATGTGGCCACAGTACTTGCTAGTAAAAAAGTTGGGGGGGGGGGGGCGGGGGTGCACCAATAAGGCACAAAGACCACCCACTCTCCTGGCTGATGATCACCAGCTTCACTGATATAAGGTCCAGGCTCACCTGCTTCAAGTGTTATGCAGAGTCAAAGTTCAAGACCTGGACCCAAAAGCAGACAGGAGACATGTCGAACAGTTTAACCAATTTATTTATATAGTTCAAAATAAACAGGGGAATGAAAGAAAAAGACAGGGCGGAAGAGGGATTTCTGGACTCTCCCTCGTAGAGGTGTGCGCAATCAGTCAGAGCCAGAGGAGGGAGAAGGGAGGAGCTGCCTAGGAATCCACAACCTGTAAGACACACCCACACCAAAGACACACACACCCACACATGCACACACCGAGAGAAAGAGGAAAGAAAAGGAAAACAAAACAAGAAAGCCCCACAACATCAAGGGCCCAAAAGGCAGGTCTGAGAGACCATCCAGGACCGTCTAGAGATCCTAGTGAGGAAAGAGGCAACAGTTGGGGTCTCCGTACACAGACACCCAGACACCCTCAAAGCTGTCACGACCAGCCGTGAATGCCGCCACAAACACCACCAGGTGGATGTCTGTGCAGGACAGAGCTCTTGCCCTATGCCTCGATAAGATGCAGCACACTAGTAGAAGTTGGCAGCAGAATAAACCTGTCCAGCCAGGAAGCGGATGAACCCCTGATTTGTTGAATAGCGATGCGTGAGTAATGCACAGGGGAGTGAAGCAGAGCAGGAACTGATACTCTAACAAACCTGGAAAACACACAACCCTGCCAGAGAGAGCCACTAATGATGGTGCAAGCAGAGAGGAGGTCGCCTTCAGGGCAACACTCTCCGCACTGTCAGTGAAGGGGCAGCACAAACTAGCAGAAACACTCACTAGCAAACACTCACCAAAAATATGGGACTGTTTCACAAGCCAGAGTTTCTGTGATCATGACGATTCAAACACCTGGGATTTAAAGTCATTTTAATTCCATTCAAAACTGCATATCATACAAATATTTGCATTTGTGACTTGTTGAGAACAAAATAATTCAGATTTTCTTTATAAGTTAAAGTTTTACAAAAATAATAATAATAATAATGAAGAAATTTTAAATGTTTCAAGTACGGAGAAGAGAACCGGTCGTATAAACATGCTTCGTCAGAAATGATTGTTAGTAAAACTAGTGAGGAAAAAGCTTCAGGGATAAATAAAATCTGGCAGCTGATACCTTCCTAGCTACATGATGGGAGGACACTGCAGTAAAAAATGCATTACACTGCAGTGGAGTGTATGAGTATCAATAACCATCAGAGCTAATTTACATCAAATAGTCTGGAACTCAACCTTTTTGCAACCCCTGCCTTATTTTGTATAATGTTCTACATGACTGTTTTGGACACTCAGGAAAAGACCTTCACATCCTGCTGCCTGCAAAATGAGACTTTCACTAAACAGATCAGTCTCAACCCAAATTCACCCTTATCTACAGTAAGAGGGGCCCTGTGGGTCCTCCAGTTCTTCACAGTTACAGTGTGCCTGTATCCCTGAAGTGTTTTAGACCACGCTGTTCTCCAGCCACGCTCCAATCTCATTCCCGTTGCTCCTGATCCACTCGATGTTGTTCCTCACCGTCTCCAGCGCCTGCTGCCTGGGCATCTCCCCGGCACCAGCGTCTGGTGTCAGACTGAAGAAGTGCTCCATCTACAAAACCAGCAAGGAGTGATGTGTTACAAGAAACCTGAACTTTTCACAGTGGAGTATCAAAAATCCTTCTGAATCCAACCCTTTGTATCACAATGCTCTTCCCCACGTTCATCAGTGCAGCACAGAGCACAGGCAGTGAATTCAACCGAAGTGATCTGTGTATGGAGCCCAGATCATTTAGGTAATAACAGATAAAGGTCAGCGCTAACCTTCCACAGCTGGAGCTCTGTGTTGTAGGTGGTGCTGATTCGATTGAGCAGACGCCCAAGGTTCCTGTCGTTGATGGTGTACCTGTGGGGAAAGAAATCTCATCACATGACAAAAATACAGCGAGTGTTTGAAGGTATGTTTGACTGTAGTTGAAAAAAAAAAATGAAGTGTTTTTTTATTCTTCAGTTTCAATGAACTGACAGCTTTTCTTTACACGACAGGTCACATTATGTCAGTGTGTTTACCATCAACTTCAAAGCATGATGCTATTTCAAAGCAGGAAATGGTTTTATCTAACTGTACTGAACAACACAGTTTATGAGGCACTGCTCTGCCTTTTGTCCTTTCTTATCAAGAACTGCTTCCCTGTTTGGGGCCTATGTTGAAAGAGTTGTGTCATTTTATCTCCTGAACAGCTTTAACCTTTATCATCTGTCACATGCTGCTGTGGTATACACGTTACTGTTCGAGCTACCACACAGTAATCATCCACTGAATACACCCTGAGGCAAGTAGAAGCACATATTTGTATTTGGTATAGACACACTTATCTGCTATTTTTCTCAGTGTCTTTTCTCTCATTTCTAAGCAGATTTATGTGCGATGGACGTCAGAGATGGACGTCACACTTAATAACATCAATGTGTGCTTCTTTTAGTTGTTGAGTGTTAGACTGAGTGCGATATTTGAACCCACTCCTCACCTCCCTCTACTCTCTCGGGCCCTTCGTGGAGGCTTTTGGCTCTCTCTTTTGGTTTTGTCCAGCTGACTATGTCTATTACTGACTATTAGTGTTAATCCCCTTCATATGGGGTTTGAGATGTAACTACATATTCAGTTAAAACCTCATTCAACATTTCTCTGCCTCCTGGACTTTAATTTAATTCAGTGGAGCACAACTCAAAGCTAAGATACTTTGCATGCAAGGTGATCTAGGAACTTGTAGCCCATTAAGATGACCACTACATGGATAACGTGTCAGAAGTTGTGCTTACAGCTCTGGTATAATAAAAGGGGGCCAAAAAGAAGCTTAAAGTATAATTTGGGGGGTGGGTATGCTTGCTTGCTTGCTTGCTTGCTCGCTCGGTAAATGCCTCAGATTATTGCAGTCAGCTGTGGTTGTTGCCTTGTTGCACCGACCTGTTGACCAGATAGTCCCAGTTTAGCGTGGTCCAGTCCCAGGCCATATTCTGTCCCAGAGGGTTGTAGGACACGTATCGCACCACGGTGAACAAATCCTGGCTCCTCACGACACTCTCATCCTTAGTGGCCTCCAGGAGCCTGTTGGGCCGGAGAAAGGTTTTCTCTCGTCAGGATTTTAAAACTGCACTGGGTGAGATTTTACAACCAGATCCAGTCATAGTATCAGACTAAAACAAAAAGCAGTGCTACAATATGGAGGAGTGTCCCGCACCCATTTTTGCAATCACTAAAAGTAGGTGAGAGTGGACAAGAAACATGAGCGGTCAGAGAGATCGGACCCAAACCACTTCCTGCTTCAGCTCTGACCTAATTTACCGTATGTAAAGATCTCAGCATCCCAAAGTGCAACAGGACGGTGTGGAGCAGTTCCTACGTGAGGAATTAGAGCGGATATTGGAACCAGTCCAGATTTCTTTTCTTTTAAGTCTTCAGTTGAACAACAGCAAAACTGCTAAAGCTCGTCTTAGTTGTCCACTTGTCAGTTGGCAAACAACAAAGTAGCTATATCACTGTCAAGATCTAGTGAGCAGTGAGACAGACAGCAGACCAAATCCTTATGTCACGCTTGTCTGACAAAATAAAATACATAAATAATAATTTCTTTATATACGATGTATCTGCTAAAACAAGGTTAGGTTATCTGTTCAGCCATTTTGTAAAGATAAGACGTTTTAATTACTTGTACAGAAGGTCGACGTTGTCCACAGAAGCCAGTCCATACAGCAGCTTGTCCTTCTCTTGAGCCAGAGAAGTGTCTTTGTACCTCTGGAACATCGTGTTCCACTTCGCTTCAGTGCCTGAGTTCTTCATTCCATACTGATAGACCAGCAGCCTCAGGTTGACTGCTACACTGCTGCAGGTCAAAAGGTCAAAGACATTTGTCTATAGAAATATATCTTCATAGAAATTGGGTTCAAAGCAGAAAATTGTAAAAAGCATCAGTGGAACACGTCAGGTCTGGATCAGGTCAGAATCCAAAATATAAAATAAAAAAATGTATTTTGATGTCATGTAGTCGATGTTCATTCTGCTGGATGTGTACATGAATGATTAAAATACATTTAGAAAGACCGTTGTCTGTCAGTGACGTATGGAACTGACCACAGACATGTTTAGTGTGATACCTGAGACTTCCATCAATCCAGCGGTCAAAAATACGGGAGGCTTCGTTCAGAGCCTCCTGATCTCCCATCTGACAAGCGATACTAAGCACGGTCTCCCTCAGTAACCTGCCAAACACACGCAAACACCCATTTTACACTGGTTGATAAATTAGTGCATGGTTCAGATTAAAAGAATGAGGCTGACTTTTGTTTGATAGCAAACTGGAAAGGAGACCAGGTAAAGATGTGAGGTGTTTCTTTTTCACACTGCTCCTACACTACCTCTCTGTCTGTGTTCCCACGTCATCCCATCCAAGTTTTGTTGAGATTGCTTTAACATGATCACGGAAGAGTTTCTAGAAAAAAGAAACAAGAAAATGGTTAAAAAAAACCACAAGGAAATTATACAGAAACCTTACAGGCCCACTTCATCTTTCTGAAAGGAAAAGAAGTTTTGTTGCACAGTACGTGTTCATAGGTAATGGGTTTTGGCTCAGCAGTCACTTGTCCAAATGATAATACCAGCAGCTTGAAAACTGAGTGTCTGGCTTGTTCCCTATTTTGGAAATAACTCCAGAGGCCGATGCTAACAGCCTGTCCCAGCTTGTAACAGCAATGTTGCACTAAATTCCGTAAGGTGTAATTTGATGAGAGGAAGATAAATAAAAGATCACTCTTGAATGATTCAGCAGAGCAAAGTGTTACTTCTTTAAAATGTGGAGAGGCTTGTGATCTGACTGTTAACCAGCAGAGCGAGGACAGAACAGGGGTGATACCATCTTGTCTCTTTGACTTTGCTGAAAGCCGAGTGGAGACAGGACTTCCAAGACAAACAAATAGTCTCTCAGCTTTTCTTTCAGGTTGCATAATTCTCCAAATTAAAGCAGCTGACCTCTGTTAAGGTGAAGGACAGAAAGACCCAGATTCAAATGTCCTCCCCCCCCCCCCCAAGCATTCTCATGTAAATAATGATAATAGTCTAATAAGTGTCTAAAATCTAACCGGAACTTCAGAAATAGTTAATAGGTTGTGCATATTATTTGGTTGTATCCAACACAGATGTTTTCTGCTTTAAATTCTTAGTGCAGTTCACTTTTTATCAGCAGCTACATCATAGTATCTTTGATTTGATTCTTGATTTAAATTAAAATGTTACATAAAATGCAATAAATTATATTTGTGTTGAGGTGGTTGGTTGAAAATTTACATCATAGATCAACCTGAAAACGTGCTAAAGACATGGAGGGATTAACAGGCTGCTTACCTGAAACTTTTGGTAGAGCGAAGCATTGCCTATCAGCATGTCTCGGACATAGGCAATGGATGAGGCCACACGGTCCCAGACTATGTAGTCAGTCTCATTCGCCAGGTACTTGGTAAGATTGAAGGCATTCCCATAATCTATAATGTCTGCCCTGAACAGGGAAATGAAACAGGATTTCTAATCTCTGCATGTGATTGGTGACATGAACGTTCATTCAGTGTATGTTTTTGGTGGAAATCTCACCTAGCAAGGGCGAAAACATCATCAATGTAGCTGGTCCGATCAGCTGCGTCAAACTCCTGTTTGAGAAAGAAACGGGAGTCAGACAGGATTAACATAACAGTAAGAAAAGTCAAGAAAAGAAAGTGTACAGTATTGGTTGTTTATAATTTTCGACTCAGTTCTCCGTGTTCCTAAGAAGTGAGCATCCAAGGTAAAAAAAATAAAAAAAAATAAAAAAAATTATATATTATGTCATTTAAATATACATATATATATATGTCATTTAAATATACAGTATATAAGAAATGAAGTTATTGAGAACAAAGTTTTAATATCTATAAGTAAAAATGTTTTGAGGAAAAGGTGGAATGTTACAAGAACATTTGTAATATTAGCAGAATGAAGTAGTAATTTATGAGAAAAAGTAAAATAAAAATAAAAATAAAATAAATAAATAAAATAAAATCATCGTCAAAGTTTTGTGAGTTATAATTAGAATAGAATAGAATAGAAATACTTTATTCATCCCAAGCTGGGAAATTTCGCTATCACAGCAGCAATACACAGGCACTCAGCCTCCAAACATAAACCTCTAATGGTAAAAATAAACAGTATAGACAGTATTTACAGAAAATAGGAATTTAAAATAAGTCCAAATTAGTTTGGATGGGTTTGATTACATGTGGTTGTTTCAGCAAACTACTCTCCTAAAATCTCAAAGCACTTTAACTTTATACTCAAAATCTGAATATAATACTGTGAAAACAAAACAAACTAAACATGAAGGTGTGCTGGGTTAGTGTCTACACATCTCTGAGGACAGCGTTACCGTGTGGTTGCTTTGAAGCTGTTGAGTGATAGCGTTCCACATGTGGTCATCGTGGTTGACTCTGTAGAATCCAATGTGATCATTGTTAACTTTCAGCAGGCCGTCCTCTGAGGGCGAGTAGTTACTGACGACGTGCTCTGAAAATCGACGCAGTCTTTAGCGTGCATGTGAAAATGGACATTTATAAATGGACATACTTGACAGATGAGCATACTACCTGTGCTGCTCTTGTCAAACATAGCAAACATATTCTTGTCGCTTTGCACAGAGTGCCATTTCACTGGAACTGTCCACTTGTACCTGCGACAGAAACACAGTCGATGTTTCAGTTTGAATGAATGACCATTGTCACAGTGAATGCATGGCTGTAGTCTCTTATTCAGTAACAAGACACAGTAAAACAATGTTAAGTTATCTGGATGTAACTATATCCATCCTATGAATCACCTGTAGTGTACAGCAGGGTTCCTGCTAAGCTTGTGCATCCACTATCAATCCAGCTTATCTGTGACTGTCTGATTTTTGGTGATGGGAAGGTAGCCCATGATGGGCCAACTTCCACATTGCACGTAGTCATTTGACCCACTCTTAATATAAAAAAATACTGACTACTGCAGCTTTAATGACTCCATTTTGTAACAGACATATGGCCAGGTGAGAGGATCAGGACCTGTTGTCCTGAGACAACAATCAAATTCTAACACTTTCAAGAGGTATCCAACAAGACACAAATGTCTATGCATCGCTTACTCAAGAGGTGAAGGGGGCTGAGTGGCATTAGCTTTAGGATCCAGGAGGAAACGCTTCTGTCTCAGTATGGCATTCGTCTCAGAGACAGACAGGTCTAGCACAGGATAACCCATCTGATTGGTCCATGTGTCCATCACCTCTGCAACTGGCAGCCCACTCACCTAGGGTACAGAGAGGGAGGAAATTGGCTAATGGTCAGAAAAATTCACAGACAAAGCTTGAAGGAACCTTTTCGGAAACATGCCGGTTTGTTTTGTGAGACTGAGAGTGACTGTATACACCTCTATGACATTATGAGACAATGGGCCCAAGGACAAGGACCAAGACCACAACCTGTGTTCACTGACCATGTTTGACAACCTACGCTAAAGCTGGAGAAACTGTTTAGAAGTACTAGACATTCTTTCAAGAAACATTAAACTTTCCTTTGATAACTGGTTATTAATCTGGACTTGCAGAGAAACTGAGGATAAAAGTGAGAAAGTTAAAACGTACATCAGCAAGAGATGCCCAGAAGTTGGCTGTCTTGGCGTTCTTGAAGTGGTAGTCTTTCAAATATTTCTGGTGAAAGGAGAAAAAGAAAAAAAAACAGCTGTTGGAGCACTTGAAACTTTAACAACCATCAATCGCTGCAACAGTGTCTGACTTACTCGACAGCCATCTCTGAACAAATCTTTACCCATCCAGTCCTCCAGCATCCTGAGAATGGACGCTCCCTGGAAAAAGTTTGGATAATTTCCATTACAAATAGTACTTTGTTGCATGATGATACATTTTCTGTCTGTATATTGTTGATAATGTAACAAATTTCTTGCAGTTCCCATGGGAAGCAAGATTTTCTGAACTTTACACTGAAACCCTAATTGAGTGAGGTTTTCAGGTACAGTCGTACCTTGCTGTATGAGATGGCGTCAAACACAGAGGTGATCTCTGCTGGGGTCGACACGTTCACGATGATTGGGTGAGAGGACAGGAGGGCATCGTCCACCATTACAGGAAGCACATCGCTGATGATCATGATGTCTCGCTGAACGCAACAGGAGGACACAAGGCAAATTTCAGAGTACTGAAGTCCCCAAAATGACTGGTCCACTGTCAGTGTGACTAATATTTTTGGTGCCACTTTGTTGGGCCTTTAAAGCAGAACTCACCATGCCCCAGGCAGGCTCAGCTTCCTCCACACCAATGTACTCAAAGAAACTGGCAAAGCCCTCATTAAGCCAGAGGTCATCCCACCAGTCCATGGTCACAATGTTCCCAAACCACTGGAACAAGGGGAAACAAGGGGTTTAACCTCACTAAAGAGTCAGTCGACCGAGGCAAAAATCTAAAAATCGCTGACAAAATTTACTGTAGTCCATCACAATCAAACATGTTGCACAACTCAGTCAGTGACTGCCTGAAGTCCTGGACTCACAGGCATCAGCAAGTGTTTATTCCGTGGTGATGCTCTCCCATTCCTTCAATGCAGCCACTCTAAATGTACTATTTAAATATGCCTGAGCTACTATTTGTGTCTCTGCCTTTATCTGAATGTTTTGTTCCTGAAATTGAAGTAACAATGGTAATACTACTAGATTTTGCAAGACAAAATTCTTTCAGTTCACCAAACAAATAAGCATTTTTCATTGCCACGCTGTGGATGATTACAGTCTTTCAATTAGACTGAATTAGAAATAAATCAAATTATAACAAACCTGACAGAATAAACTGTGTGTGTGTACACAGTATTTAACTCTATACAGTCTCCCACAAGTCTATTTGAACATAATAATCTCCTGATCCCTGATTCCCATAACTTTAAACTTCATAAAACTTTATTGACTGCCTCAAAGTATCTTATCACCCATCAGCTGATATCTCAGATGGCTGTTCCCAGATCAGGCATCCATAAAAAGCTTGAACAATATCACATAAAGGATTTTTAAACTTTTACAATTCTGAACTCTGAACTCTTTTTGTGAACGTTCCACCGCTGGTGTGTGAAATAAAGATAAAAGCCATTACAGCACTGTCAAAAGAATAGTGAGCTCATCTGGTTTTTCCCCATCACGTGGCTGAATTGCAGCACTGAAATAAAACTGATAACAGCTTGCTTTATGTTGGGATCATCTCTGAGTTTCCATTGCTTCTTCTTCACATGCTCACAAATTTTATCAGTTTATCCGGATACAAATTAACTGGTCTGAGCGAGCTTTTCCACCCCTGGATGAAATTAGAAGTATCTTAGAATATGTCCGACATTACAAAACAATAGACCTGTCATTTCTCTTGCCGGTCATAGATATATATTGTAGAAGCTTACTTAGATAGATGGTCTAAATTCTTAATTCTATCAAGTCCCACATCTCCAATGTTTAAATAACCATAAAAACTACAGTACTTCTATTCCAGATATATGCCACATAAAGTGAAAAAGGGTCATACATGTCATGCTACTACAAGACATCCACGTGTCACACGGTTCCATTACACAAACAAACTAAACAGAGAAAATAATAAGTAACTAGCGAGTGGTACCTGGTGAACTAGCTCATGGGCGATAACACTGGCCACTCGCTGCTTGTTGTAGGAGGAAGACTGGCTCTCATCGTACAGCAGATTGGTCTCCCTGTAGGTGATGAGGCCCCAGTTCTCCATGGCACCAGTCCCAAAGTCAGGGATGGCTATCTTATCTGGACCAAGACAGCACAGAGAGCCCACTGAAGTAAGCACTTATCATAGTTTTATGGCATTACTGCATTATTGGTTCTTGTTAAACAGTGAGATACTGACTGACTGTATCTTGATAACTACCGGCAACATTGCCATCAAAGTTGGACTGGGCCTAACTCAGACCCAGAGGAGATTCCTAAATTAGTTTTATTAAATACTCAAAATTAAAGTACCTTTGATTTTATTCTTACATGCTGGTTTTTGCTTCACCTTGAACAGTTACTATTGGTCATAATTAACTGGGACGTCAGTACTGTATAACTTCAATACTGTGAAAAATATTAAAGACCCACTGAGTTTTTTGCAAATTACTGAGCCCCATATTAACACAGATCATGTTAAGTGGTTCCATCTGGTTTTATTTACACACTCTGGGCTGCAGGCAAGTGATTAATGCATACACAGTCACAGAGGCCTTCCAGATATTGCTACTTCAGCCTACCATGGCTCTGACAGGCTAAATTTATTTACTGGAGGTTCTTGACAGGGTTTTATTCTTTCACCTTTACTGGCTGCCTCATCATTGGGGCTGAACGATTTCTCATTTCGATTTTTCTGGCAGATATTGCAATATTCACAATGTACAGTAACATTTACAGACATGACAGCAAATTACATCATGCCATTAAAAGATTAAATGCCATTACTCGAATGCAAGAATGAAAACTAACGTTAAGAATTGATTTCAAATGTATTTAAGAAACATGCATGTACATTCTATGAAGTCTTTGACCAACGGCAGTTATCTTTCTATTTTAGCGAGACTTTTCACCGAAACTTTTTCGTCATGCAAATATCTGCGGTGATTTTTCAGGTGACGGTATAAATTGGTTGTGTTTCCGCTGGATGTTGCAGCTTTAGCGCGACAGGTTTTGCACAGTACCTGTTTCTGGTGCACGTCTGCAGCCTCAAACCCGAAATACTCCCAAATGACCGACGGGCTGTTTTTTATTATTGGGGATTAAATCCCGTAACTCCGCTTCTGCTCCAGCTGAAGCCATTTCACTAATGAAGCAGCAGGTGCAGCAGGTTATACTGATTGCGTTAGCGTCACCTGTGCACGAGCAGCAACGCCGCTTCTGATTGGTGAGCTCGGCAGGTAGGGAGCAGATCCTGGGTCAGTTAGGAGCACTGCAACAAAGCGCAGCTTATCGTTCAGCCTTACTCATCATTAGGATCACTGACTGAGCACCATGATCCCGTTATCGTCCAAAATACTGAAGAGTCATATTTATTTGTATGCTGATGACTGTCTGTTTCATTTCAGGGATTCAGCTTTACACTTCTTAAGATCTTCACTATCTATCTATCTATCTATCTATCTATCTATCTATCTATCTATCTATGTCACTTCAAGTGAACTTTATCACCTCCTCATCACCTCCTTATCACCTAAAATTAATGTTGCTGAGTATTTTCAGTATAGCTGAGTACAGGGATTGTCTGGGATTGTCTTGCAGTTTTATCTGGAATAGCACCCTGGAGTAAAACCGCACTGTGACAACTAAGGTGAAACATAGACAAAATCATTTAAATGTAAGCACTGTAAATCCGACATTGTTAACATAGTATATAACAGAATAACAGTGTGTGAACCACAGGATTAGGTTGGTATGCCCTGCTCGGTGTGTAGTGATAACATGAGTTTGTCTAAACGTACCTAGTTTGGAGATGGAGTATGTCATGTTGAAATATTCCTCAAAGTAATCAAAGATAACCTTGGTTGTGTTCGCTGCATACTCTGCTGTACTCAGCTGACTTGGCTGGGCGTAGATTCTCAGCTGCAAAGGGAGAGAAAAACAAAACACACACAAGTGTGAGAGTGTGTACTGGGATGCGTCTGACTGTGTATTTGTACAAGTTCTTTTCAAATCTTTTCAGCAATGCTTTTTGTAAAGTGACGGCACTGATAGTGACAAACAATGGTGAACTCACAGGAATTCCTCGAGCAGAGAGTCTTTCCACATAGTCAAACTGGTGCACAGCAAAACATACCAAATAGGTACTCATTGGAATGGACTTCTGGAAGGAGGTCTTCAGTTTATTGCCAGGCAATTGCTGAGGGGTGCCCTGGAGAGACAGACCAAAAGGTTAATGGGTTAATGTGGATGTCACTCAGCCTGTAGAGCTGGGTGGATCCCCTGGCCCAACAACAGAGGAACAAGATTGATTCCTCCGCTTTTTGGTATTCAAAGTGTTCACTCTCAGCCCGGTTTCTTTTTTTTTTTTCTTTTTTTGCTTGTTTTGTTTTTTGTTTTTTTTTGTTTTTTCATCTCAACCATGGGAAAAGTTTGAGAAGTTGTACTCAGTCCACCTCAGTCCAGTTCAACAGGATTACAAACCGTTTTCCTGCCACAGTGACTCTGTATATTCAAAGAATTCAAAGCAGTAATTATTAGCAGTTGTTAGTGGAGTGGGAAGTTGGAGGATTTGTCTGTTAACTTTTGTTAACTTGATAAAAATGTTAAAAGAGGTAAAAAATTTAAACATCTGCTGTGATAGACCATTTTCATGGACGGAGGACATTTTGATAGACATTTGGCAAAATTGATAACTGTCTGAGTGGCAGATTAAAGTAGCTGTAACTCTATAACTATAAACTGATCAGAGATAAAACTAGAAATCTGTAACACTCCTGCAACGCAGAGAAAGAGTTCACTGCTGCCTCACTGACACTGCATGTCCAAAATCCCAAACCCTTCAATGTGATCCAGACACACTGAGTAGCATTGCTGACTTTGACTCCTACCTCAGGCGGCATGTTGGACAGAGCTCCATAGGCAGCATCATGAATGATGGAGATGTTGTACGTGGCCTTCTTGTTGGGTTCATCGAAGCAGGGAAATGACTTGCGGGCATCTGTTGGCTCGTGATCAGTTGCAGCAATCTTTCTGATGATCAAATAAAGGACGAATGATTGCAGAAAGCGTTTTGGACCAACTGCATAATTATGTCTGTCACTTTGCAACAAAGTTAAACACTTCCAGATGCAAGTTTGTCATTACTGATTGAGACCACCCCTGGTGTTCTGTATCATGTAGTTCCACCTGACTGAGCCTGATGCCAGAGAACGTCTTTACCAGGAAAAGAATCTTCCCGTCATTACGAATGAAACAGTGCAGACCCAACACACTTGACCAGGGCAGTGTTTACCGGATTATATCTCTGGAACAGGTTGAAAAGTTTCTGCGGATGCTCTGATCTAAACATGTGTCACCATTGGAATCCATTGCAACTGACATGAATACAAGCCGAGCCCAGACAGTGACCCTACTGCTGACGAGTGTTTGTTACTGAAAAGCTAGATTCTGGACATCCAACCAAAACATAACTGAGCAAAAAAAAAAAAAGGGAGAAACACACCAGGAGCATATAAACTAACTTAGATGGTCATTAGAATGATTTATCAGTAGGTTGACTGGAGGTTAATGATTGCACATTAGTAAGTGTACACAGAAACTATTTATTTGGGCTTTAAACACAGCTAGAAAAAAAAATGCTGTGCTGTCATTTCCAGCTACAGATGGACTGACTCCAGTGTTCTTATGTGCACAAGGCGACCATGACTTTAATGTCTCTGATCACAGTGAAACCGGGTCTGGTTCAAACAGAATCATCAACTGGCCTTGCAGAGCAACCTGGGCCTGATTGTAGCTTTTTATAAATATTATCTGAACTTTGCTCAGACTTTGTTTGTCCTGATTTCAGTCAAATAAAATGGAAATAGAGATCAAAGAGAGAAAGAGAGGGAAAATCTGGAGAGAGTGGGATTCGACCTCATTTGTCATTCATGTGTGTCTGCAGCTAGCATACAATGCTGCAGCCAGACTATTAATATACCTCTCTTCTTTACTCTTCTTTCTTTCGTCACTGGTGCTCATGAGTTTTAGAATTTTAACTCTGTTTTAGAAAGCTTTGTTTGGACTGCATGCTCTTTAAGTTTGTGTAACTGAACGGTCTTTTGCTGTCCCCTCAGTTGTTGGACCCCTCATTTAGGTTGTCATCGTTACTGTAACTGTCACTGTCAAGTGAAGATAATTAATCTCAACATATAGTAATAAATCCCTTTGAAAGGTCTTTAAATCACTGTTTTCAGTCTTATCCTTGGAAAGAATCATTTAAAAGTGTCAATTTTAAGGACATTTTAACAACTTTGTCTTCGTCAATACTCCAGGGTTTCCTGTCTTCTGTCCACTTGCCACTTTGTTTTCCCTTTGTTTTGTCTGTGAGAATGTGTGTGTTATGTGTATATTGTTTATGACAGAATAAAATCTGAACTTACTTGGTGACCCCCTCCTCGGTGTAGATGACCCTGTAGAATCCCACCACAGAGCCGTTAAGCCAGCCCTGGAAGTCCAGGCCGAGCACGTACACCTCTCCCGGCTCAGTGACTGGCAGCTCCTCCGTGGCCTCCACCACCACATACTCCTGAGGTTCGTATTCAAAACAACTTTTCACTGGGATCTCCCTCAGGCCCCCCTGGCTGTTCACCATCCTCAGCCTGGGCATGGCGCTGACAAACGTCTCCCTGATATGGAGCCACAGATGGCGGGTGGGCTTGCTGACTTCCACGTGGACTTCCACGGTGCCTGTGTACGTGTCCTCGACGAGGTCCGGCTCCAGATCCAGATCATAGTGGACCGGCTTCACGTAGCTGGGCAGACGGAAATTCCTCCAGTCCCCACTGGAGTCAGTGGAAGGCGTGCATGGTCCTCTGCCAGGCAGAGGGGGCTGGGTAGGCTCTGCTGTGGGGGCTGGTGTAGAGGGAGTGGCGGTGGTGGTTGTGGCGGCGGTGGTGGTGGTGGTGGTGGTGGTGCCTGACCTGGAGAGGCCCACCCCAAGGCCCACTGCCAAGGAGCAAACCACCACTGTCACACATATAATGACTACATGCTTACCACGGATGCAGTACCGCTTCTGTTGCTTCTCCATGTCCATGCTGTCAACCATGGTGGCGTCCAAACCTAAGATATTTCACCAGACTAAAATCACTTTATTCGGGTAAAATGTTCTAAAGCTGACCTAAAGTCAGAGCTGCAGGCTTTGGCTCCTACAGTATTATAGTATATTAACTGTGTGAGCTAATCCCAAGCTTCCCACTGTGGTGCTTGTGGGGTGGAGAGAAGAAAGAGGAGGAGAAGTGAGGAGAGGGAATCTGTCAGGCAGCGTAGAGAATCTCACACATGGACAGAGAGATTTATTCTGTCCTCAGAGCTGTTAACACGCCTCTTCCTGTTAAACATTCACAATCTGCCTGTAAATCAACAGTTTAACTTTAACTTGATGTGCACTGTGCTTCAAAAACTGCTGCATGTTGTTCTCTGTGCATATGCATGTCAACAGAGCATGAACTCAGTGTCTGCAAGTAACCTTAAAATTTAGTGAATCACTTTGTGTGTGTGTTTGGTCTGAATCCCTGTCAGAGTGTTTTAAATTTCAAAGTGAGTCGGATGCAATGAGATCTGTCCGGCTGACAGTGGATACACAGGGGGGAGGGGTCTACTGTTTGGACACGACTGTGCCTGCTGTTACATTTGCTCTTTGGTCAACATTGTAGTGATTGCAACAGAGAGATGTGTGAACAGAAAAGCAAAACAATGGTCATATTGTGTTGCACCACACTTGCAGGATTAACTATGTAGAAATATTCATTTTTTTCTTCTTTTTCCAGTAGCAGCAGGACCTGAGGATGACGATGCTGGTTGTTCAGTCAGGTGGCTGTTGGTCCAACGAAGTAGGTCCAAAGGAAGATATTTCAACACTTATTGGCAAGAGGATCGTGACAGTTCATGTGGAAAATCCTTTTCCAACATGAAACTCTAATAGATGGGCTGCCATAACATTAACAGCAACGGTTGATGCTTCCCAGAGGATGAACCCTTTACAATCTGTGAGGTTTTTCGGGCACGTCTGGTTCCAGAAGCAAAAGCCCAATGGACCCCCCCAATTTCACATATGTCTGTTTTTTTCACTTTTAGTTTGCTTTTCTTGAACGGCAGTTTACGTTTATGATACTCTGAGGAAGGATTTCACAACTCTGCAAAGCAGCATCATGTGACCCTCCATCTCCTCGGCCATAAGGTAAACAGTACTAATCTGACCCTATTACAAAGCAGTATGAGATGGGGAACTGTACCGATTGTAGTAAAGTGTTGTTCCTCCACAAGCCTCTAAAACATGTTCCCTCATTTGGTGCTTTGATGATGGTATTGGAGAGCGCTGTCTATAATGCGTCGCTCCAAAATATCCCTTAGGTGTTGAGATCAGGTGACTGTGAAGGTGATTCACAATGAGTGCCACCCTCAGCACAAACTGTACATTTTAGGTCCAATAGTTAGTTCTGTCCAACATCTGACCATTGCAGCTTCTCAGGGTGATTTGTTTCTACAGAAGCTAAAGGTTCAAATCAGTTTCGGGAGATCAGCTTATGCAACAACCTGACCCTGAGCTTCCTCCTCGTGTTGTATCTTTATTGTTTCCACCGGTTTCACAGAGATAAGACACTCATAAATGTTAATGGTCCTTTGTCCTCGACCTCACTAAACTTGTACATGAGAGGGACACAATTCCCACACACTCTCATTTAGACACTTCCCTCTAGAGAAAGGGGTTCCTTGTATTCAACATGTCAGGACCCTGTATCTGGACCCTCTCTGGGTTTCTGACTCCTTCTGAACATCTGACAGAAGAACTTGTCAGATGTCTTGCCTTCGGTTCACTTTCTGTTCAGCTCTTACGTTGATTTGAGCTGAACAGAAAGTGAACAGAAGGCAAGGCAATGAATTACAACTCAGCTGGACCGTAGTTACAGTACAGTAACCGGACAATAGCAACACAAAGGTGACTAACTTAACTACTTAATAAAACTAAACTCAAGATCTTGACAAATAGACAAATAATAACATATCTTGTTGCTCTGCCTGTTCAGACATTTCATCCATCCTTATGAGCTTGGTGAGTATCGTACTGAGAGACAAATCACATCCTGTGTTGGAGTCATTTACACTCCCACTAACCCTTCACCAGCATCGGGTGTGTTCAAATCAAAATCACATTCAGTCTCTTTGTACCAACTGCCAGTAGAGCTGTGTTGAGCTCTTTTTTGGCACCCCCAAGTTTGGTGACTCGGTCAGGCAAATGAAGTGTGATCGAGTTACCAAACTTGTTGGGGCTTCTTAATGCAATGAAGCATTGCAGAGCATTAAATGTATTAAATGACTCTCAAAACACTTTGTTCAAACTTATTCTGATATGTTCAGATGCATCAATGTAATCAGTGCCATTATACAATAATACACTTCCAAGTGTGCCTCCAAAGTTAGGACTTAAATATATCCAAGAAAAAAAAACATAAAATGATTGTGCAAGACTCCATGATACAGTTCTCCAAACCACTTGGGGGCAGTACCAGCTAATCCACGGTAACATAGTAATAGCAGTTACTGTCTTGTAAAGACATGAACTCGGGTTAAAAAAAAAAACAAAAAAAAAACAAAACAGTAGTTTACTTATGACACTGTTGCAATGTTTCCACACAAAATTAATCACAACTGTTATTGTCACTTTGAGCTTGTTCCTCCTTGTTGTTTCTAAAATATGTGTTTTTTTATACTTCAGCTTACAGGCATAATGTAATGTGACATAATCTTAAAATAAGACATTAGATGTCTTACTGTCACCTGTGCCTTTACACGCCTTTTTACTCAAGCATCATACACAGAGGGAGTAGTATACATAGAGTCCAGCTGACACAGTGAGTTAATATATTGTATCTACTGGTACCACCTACTGGTCATGTTACTTTTAAACTAGTCAGCCCCTCTCTCACACAGCCTGGATCAGAGAGAGTAAGAATATGGCAAAACACATTAGACAACCTCTCTAGTAATGACTCCAGTAACAGTGGGAAACTGGAAACCAGTGTTCTCAAACTCAATTACCTGGAGGCAGCACTGAACACTTTTTCAACAGCACAATCTAAGTAATAACTTGAGGGCTGAACAACTCATCTCTCCCTCTCGTCTGTGTTGTACCAGTCTGCCCTGCATTTTTAGTTCCATTGAGACTGTATTCCTGGAAAACAGAGGCTTTCTCCCTGCTCTATTTTCTCACACCGCTTATTTGGAAGCCAAATTAGTAAACACAGTTCCTCCTCCTCCTCTGTCTCTGGTGCCTGCGATTATGAAAACATCTGTGTCATTGTGAAATACCGGACCCAGGGCTTCAACTTTCACACCGAAGTGGGAAAATGAATGCGTAGCCCAGGCCTGGCTCGGAAGTATGGCTTCATGAGAGAGACCTTTTGGTGTCAGGCATCAGATCAGAGTGGTTATGGTCCAAAATAAATACCCTATTTTATGCTTTGATTTTATAAACTACTTGAAAGAGTTCTGGAACATGGGGGGTGGAGGTGGGGGGTGTTTATCCTGCAGGGTGGACCTGGGTACATCACTGACGCTGCATCTAAGTTTCCATGTATCACACATTTTTTATTTTTACTGACAAGTTAAATCAACACGATAGCTCATCAACAAACTGGGCATTATTCTACAGAGAAGAATGAGCCTCAGGATCTAAAACAATTACATTTTATTTCCAATCCAGTGTGAAGGTCGACCAAGTCACTGACCCTGACCATCTTCATTATATTTCATAAGTGTTTCCAACAAAAGAGCAGTTGTAGAGTTGTCTGAGGACTCGGGTGTGGACCTGATGGGTGTCTGGGCCTGTCTCTTTGCATCTGGGTCTTTCGGTGTGATGTTTTGGAAGATCTGATTCTCCTTCACTGAGGGGGTGTCGATAGTGGATGGATTCTGATTTGGCTTCCTCGATTTTGATAACGATTTAGGCGGAGTCTTTTGGGGCTTCTTCTTCGGAAGGCGGGACAGTCTTGAGATGCCCACAACCTTCAGTTTAATCGGGGCTTCGGATATTCCTGCCATGTTCCGTGCCTGGCAGCGATATTCACCAGCGTCCTTGTATGACAACCCGTTCAGGCTGATTATGGACCAGCGAACCCCGACGCGAGGAGATTCCTGCATAACTGGAATACAAAAATCAGTCTTACTGTTTTATACAACCAACCCAAACAACAACAAAGATCCATGCATACACACACACTATTACACATAGGTGTTTTTCTTCCAATTCTGTTTTATCTCCTCATTTGTTTTCCTGTTTTAACCCAGACTTAAAGGCTTAAGCAGGGACAGGGACTGCTAATCCAGATTCAGCTGGACACCCTGTATAGATTACATCTGTTGCATCGTTTATCTGTATGTAACAGATATGGTTGCCTGTGTTTTATTTGTATTACCCCTGTCAAATAAGCAACTAAATCAAACAAGTGGAAATGAAGGATAATCCTCATTTCTGAATGATTTTAGTTTGTCCGCATCTATTTGTTAACCTAAACAAATGCACTCACCCACTTGTGGAGAATATGGAATGTGAAGAACGACTCATCTGACCATGGCCATCACGACCATGAACTGTGATCCTACTATAACACCCCTCCCTTCAGAATCAACTGGACCTGCTCAGCATTTTCATGCACACCACAGAGAAGGACTGGATGTTAACTGTACCATGTAGTGTAGCTGTGTGGAAGCATCTGATTTCATTATGTTTCTCCACTCATTTATTCAGGTGTTTCCTTTAATTTGTCACCAGTCTGTATCTTGAAAGAGACAAAACAGCACCACTTACAGCTCTCCAAATTCCTCGGCAACTGTTCAGAGTTCTCAAGGATGTGTTGCTGGCAACAATCTGTACAGAGAACAAAATCACAACATGACTTGATTGTTCCCTCAGATGTTAGTCACATCGCTTGATCATCAGAGAGCAACCCTGGGTTTTCTTACCAGCGTAGCCTGAGGTTTTGATCCAAGTCAGGGTTGGCGTCGGGTAACCAGTGGCGTCACAGCGGAGGATTACATTACTGCCCAGTGGAGAGATGACTCTGGTGGCTGCAGGTTGGACTGAGGGCCTCATACAGCGGGACAGCTCAGCCTGGGTCAGCAGCATCCCTGACTGACCCAGAGACCTGCTGCACATCAACAACTGGTCCATGAGAACTACAGGACTCCCCAGGGACATAGACAAGGACATCACCATGGAGATTTGGCAGTCGCACAACCAAGGGTTGTCATGGAGACCTGGGTATCCAGGGCAATTTGACTTGTTAGCAACATTGTCAAGTTTGATGTGTGTTACAAACTGGGTGGAAACACCCCAGTGCTATTGTTACGCAGTGTTGTTTAAAATAGTTGAAATGGAGAAAAGAAGTCACCCATGGAACATTATCTTGAGGGAGCAGTTGGGTCCATCTCTGTTTTGAACTGCTTAAAGTGCATGTTGTACTGTACAGTGTTAAAGCTCTTTCACCCTGAAAGACATTGAATGTCTTGCTGTCTTTGCTGATCTACATCTGACGGCAAAACATACTGTACCCAAAATCCGTCTTTGTGCTGGTCCCAGTTGTCCTGGCAGAGGAAACCAAAGGTCCAGCAGCTCGGCAGGTAAAATGGTCAGCCTGACGAGAAAAGGAAAATAAAGACGAGTGAGAAGAGGAGAAGGGACAAGGAAAGGAAAAGAAACAAGGAGAGAAGGACAGGACAGTTGAACGTACACCAGTAGGCTGTCTGTATGTGGACCCACCTGTTGCTGGAAAGGTCGAGGTAAGTGATGTTGTGAAGGAAGAGTGCAGCGTGGGCTGGAAGGCTGGACAGACGGTTGTTGTGGAGACACAGAGTCTGGAGTCGGGGCATGTCCCTGAGCCCCTCCCAGGGGAAGGATGTGAGGAGGTTCCCATCCAGACGCAGCTCTCTCAGGGCCTTCAGGTTGACAAAGCTGCTGGGGTGGACAGACGTGATGGAGTTGTAGGCCAGGGACAGGAACTGCAGCTGGGACAGGTTGTAAAAAGCTGCCCGGGGCACTCTGGAGATCAAGGTCTTCTCTAGGCGCAGTTTGACTGTGTCCGCTGGGACATTGATTGGAACAACTGCGATTCCAGGGTCACTGCACTGCACCAACCTGATGTTAAACACAAACCTGTTAATGCTTAAGTTAGGGACTGATAAATACACAGACCTGTATTTTCTGTTTATCATTCACAAACAAAGATGGCAAACAAAGCTCCCACACAAATTTGTTTGAAACCAGCATCATTTACATCAGTTGCCAATCTCCCTTTTCCCCTATTTCATCACACATTTCTCCTTTTAAATGGATGTTGGGGTGGGCCACAGAGCTTTAGCTGTTCCTCTGTGGGTTGGACTTTATATATTTTTTTAGGGAGTACAGCGAGAGAGCTGTCTTTGAATGAAAGTGACCAGAAAATGAGAATTATAATATTAAAGCTAGAAACAGTATCAGAAAGTTGATCATTTTCAGTTATTTTTAATTTATTTATAAATTATAATGAAATATTGTAAAGGTCTCTAATTATTCCAAGAGATGATCTTCAGTAAGTAAATGTGAATTTGTTATTGTAATCTTACTGTTTATGGAAAACTTTTCATCCATAATCAACAGTATATGATGTTATGTTATAAACCCGCTCACTGTTCAACACCTGTCATTGTCAGCACTGATACACTTTTTTTTTGTCAGCCTGCACTAAGTTCGGTTTGCAACCAAGATTACTGCAGTCCTGTTCCTGTGCATACAGACAACCATTATCCACAATGTCAACTAATATGCACGAGACAGACAGTATGAGTCCACCTTCTTTTTGCAATACATGAAGCTATTCAGTGATTTACTAACATCATTTGACAGATTTGGTTCTAGCGTTTGTTCCATCAGCATCACCGTGTTGGTTCAAACAGAGCTTCAATAATATGACAACTCTTATCATAAAATGGGCTGTAATGAGTTAACGCTCATGGAAAAACACCTCACTTGAACACAGAAACACACAGAGATGAGAATGAAGTCAGCCTCACTCCACCTGAGCTCTGCTGCTCCACTGTTCCCGTACGTGCAGGCACATGAAGCTGGACAGCTTTGGACTGCCAACAGAGAGGACTGCAGGATGTGAACAAGGACCAGCAGATACATCCTTCAGCAGACGAACCCCGTACCCAGGAAGGCCATTTGTATCTCCATACTCCCAGTGCTCCTCCAGTCCGAGGCTGTGTCCACAGCGCAGAGTGAAACTGAATCCCAGATTAGCTGGGATTACGCTGCTTACAAGCAGCTTGTAATCCCATGCCTCACTGTCAGAATAACAAATCACAACATCAGAGCCAGCCCAGGCATTTTTTGGGCGCTTGAGGACAATGTGACACCTCCACCATAACCCGGAACACGTATAGCCTACATCACAGAGTTGTTTAATATTATTTTGAGTAGTGCTGAAAGTTAACACTAGTGTTAACCCTTAAATCAAAGTAGCAGCACCACAATTTAATTTTTTTTATTTTTTTTTTTGCAATTAAAAGTCATGCATTGCATTTTCTGACAAGTAAAAGTCCTGAAGTATTATTCGGCAAAATGTACCAAGTACAAGTACACAATATGCAGAAAATAGGCCCTTTCAGTGTTACACTATTGTGCAGTACTGTTGAGCAGTTTAATATCTAATAATGCATTGTATTTTACAAGGTGGTTATCTTATTTTCTGTGTAAAATATTAATTGGTAAAGCAAAGATTACCATCTGAATGGGTTGCGTACCTAAACAGTATTGTTGTACTTCCTATCCCAGCCTGTAGGGTGCGCCTGCAGGCATTGCAGCTCTGCGATTGGGTGATGCTGCTGAGCGCTCGCGAATTTATCGGGCACGCGCCATCGGCGGGCGGACATTGGGATTCAGCTATCAGTCACTCCGCTCGCATGTTTTGGTTCCTGAAAGTTGCTGTTAGCGGACAGGTGTAAAAAAAATGTCCGCTGCGACGCCGCGTGTAAACGACCAGTACGTCTTTCATCGACGTGAATTTGAGGAGCGTCCGCCAGCAAACCAAAGAGGAGGCAGGCACAGTGCCCCACCGGTCCATGGTACAAGGCAGACCACTTTACACCACCAGGTAAAGCAAAAAGTAACGTGACATCAACGTGCTAGCTGTAGCCCTTTATTAGATTTCATGCTAACCTTGTTGTCGTAACACACGGGACAGTCCTGGACCAGGACTCTGGAGGGGGGGTTTCGCTGTGTCGGAGCTAAGCTCAGTGAGGTCCTATGATAATAATAACGCTCGTCAGTTTCAGTTTACACACAACCGCAGTTTGAACGGGTTTCAGTTATCCAGTTTAGCTCCTGTGTAAAAAGCCCTAAAAACACCAGCCCGTGAGCCAAACTTCATTCAAAAATCAGACACTTCAATGGTTCTTTCCAAAGGTAAGCGATACAGTCCTTATAGAATATGACTTGTGTTTATGAAGCATTAACAGAATCAGTTATTCAAGTCGGGATATATATATATGAGCCCCATAGATAAGTAGATGCATGGTTAATATCAGTGGTTAGGAGCTTCCTTGTGTTATACATACAGTATGATACAGTAGGCTGCACACACTATGGACCAGCACAACAACTTTAAATCGGACGCTTTTTCAGTGCTAGTTCGGTGCCACAAGAGAGAACATGGTGTGACATGTGACAGGTCTAATCCTGAGTTCAGCAATAATTTGCCAGCTTTAACAAAACAGGAAGGTAGGTAAAGGGCGGTGTATTATCAGATTTAGTTTGTTCACAGGGAAATGAAACGGTTAACTACTGACAGCTCCCAACACCTACAGCAATAGAGCTTTATCATTGGAGGCCAAAGGTCTATCACAACGGGGGGTGAATGTTAGTTATTATTATTATTGTTATTATTATTATTATTATTATTATGTTATATTATTGGATAATTTATTAGGATCATCTACTAGACTTCCCAGGTGTGTCATTGTACAACCATTTTGCAAGTTGTATTAGGATTTAGAATTTACACTGTAATTAAAGGCACTAGTTTTCTATCGCTTCAGATTAACAAGGTGTTGTCCACACAATCACTGACTGACTGTTTTTGTTGTTTAAATCAGTGTCACTGTTTTTAATGTATGTTCGCTGCTATGTCTACGGTGGTACATATGAATCGTCATTTCTCCACTGTCTGTATGCTTTTCTTTGCAAATCTGGGTGCAGCCTGTGGTGCACTGCTTTCCCATGGTAAATCTGTTTTTTTCTGCCTGTAGCAGTTTCTTATTTACTGTTGTTCAGAAGGTTATCAGGTGGAATGTAGTAGAGCCACTGTGGTGTGTGTATAATCATAGACATGACGGGGCGTGCCTCAGATTGCTTTCTGGTTCTGCAAGGAAGTAAATCATTATGCAGCGAATGGGATTACAGGGAGCCGTGAGACCACTGAGTCAGTTACATTACGTGCTGAAGGAGCAGTGATGGAACAAGCCCAGGTAATGACGTCACTTCAACAACAAATCCACAGTGAGGAAGATACAGATTGGTGTCGTGAAAATACAACAGTAGTGGGACACAGTGAGGAAACAGACACGCAGCTTCTGACACTGCATTCTGGCAATTGTCTAGGGAGATACTGCTCTAACATGGAAGTGAGTATTAGTACCACTGTCTGACTGGTACTGCTTACGTCAGTGTCCACATTATAATCACATGCTGGGGACTGTGTAGCCTTTTCTAACAGATCTCTGATAGCAGGTATGAGAGATTGTTATTGTAACCAGAACTCCGGTGTCTGCAGGCTGATGGCAGCCGGACCCGGCCTCGACCGCCCAGTGACCCCAGCGTCGACTGGCCCCACCTGGACGACCCCACCACCAGGGAGCCTCAGCTGGATGACTGTGAGAGGATGGGGACTTTGTTTGGGATGCTCAACAAGTGCCTGCGGGGGATGGGCTTCAGCCAGATGTACTTTGGGGACAAGATAGTGGAGCCAGTGGTGATTGTCTTCTTCTGGATGCTGCTCTGGTTCCTGGGTATTCAGGCCCTGGGCCTGGTGGGAACACTGTGCATCATCATCATCTACATCCAGAAGTAATGAGAGCTGATGACCAGGGCAGCGTGCTTGTTTCCTTTGGTCAATATTTGCACATGCAGGACTCATTTAATTCTAATGGATGTTTGGATTGGAATATGCAGTGGATCTGTGCTTGGGAGAGGGGTGGGGCGGGGGGCGGGGGGTGGGGGGGGGGGGGGGTAGTAATAATGGCTGATGGACACTTAGCAGGTTTCTGAAAAGGGTTTAAAGCTTGTTCAGTCGGGATTCTTCAGTTTCTCCCGCCTCAGTGAATCAGTGGAGCTGCCCTGCTGCCTCAGCTCACATGAATGCAATTGATCAGATGACTTAAGGGAAGACAGAGATGTTGTCGGAAATAGTTTGTTTCTGTTTGAGTCAGAGAGTATGAACTAAAGGCCAAGAGGCTCAGGAAATGGAAGTGCTCACATCTCTGTGCGTATGAAAGGTGAGAAAACTTTGCTGACAGACAGTTCTGTTGAAGTGGCAGAGCAGAGCAGTAATATGACTCCAGTAATTAAGCATAAGAAAGCGTGTGAAACTAAAGCTGATAAACAGTTGATGTCCTGTTCTTGTGAAACCTTTTTGCTGTAAAATGATTACTTTGTGCATCTCTGACAGATACAAGTGGAGGTCATCTTCACAAGGGAATGGACAGAAAGTGTGTAATTAATGATTTGTCACACTCCTGCACAGATAAGAAACTGATGAACTGGGACACAGCTCTCATCAGTTGTGTCTGTGTTCAGCTGATACAGTTCAGTTTGAGTATTCTTGTGCCAATTCTTGTGGAGTGAGACAGCTAAACTTTTACACTGGATGCCAACAGCATGTTATAGTCTTCCAGTTAGTCTCTGCGGTGCGACAGCAACTCCCAACATGGTCTGACACAATGAACCTTTGCACGGTTGCTGCACACAACTACACCAAACCATTGTTCAGCTGAGTAACTGGAATACACCATGTTTATTTATGCACAGAGCTCCATTTTGGTTTTTGTTTTTTTTTTGTCTGTATAACTTTTAAGTCACTCAGATGTCTGAGCCTGTCAGCCTGTTGTCGTTGAGTGGAATTAACACTAAATGCCTCTCTGTAATCATCATATCTGACTGTCAACATACTCATAAATCCTCCAGAGTCTAAGTATCCTCTGAAAACCTCTTCAGGCTCAGGTGTTGTTGGTCTTTAAATGAGAAACATGTCCCTGATCACAGTCACATAAATCCAAAGCTGAATGTTTTACTCTGCAGACAGGACCTAATGTAACGCTGAAGGAGGTGGATAATCATCATACAATGTGTCTGACTGAGGTTGTCCTCGAGCTTTATTAAGTCATGTGACCGCCATCTTTTATGAACCCTAAGCATGTTTGGTGTGTACCCTAAACATAAACAGAAAAAACCCCTAATCTGCTGAAGCTGCCTTAAGAGGGACGCTGTAAAATGCTGGCAGTCCACATTTTACAGAGTAAACATACATTAAAAATATATCTGCAGAATCATGTTTCCTCCAAAGTCTCATTCTGAGGAGAAACAGCTGATAAGGCTTTACCTTTAGCTGCAATGTCAGTCTCAGGTAGTTTTTACCATGAAACATTTCTCTCTTGTGTTGTTACTGTACATTTTGCTGCCATATCTTCAGATGTGCCGGTGTCCAGGTTAACTGGTCACGTGTTGTCATCTCACTGATTTTACTATTTAACGACTGAGTGCAAACGTTTTCTGCACAGCATGTTGACCACTCGCTCGCTCGCTGTCGCCATGCTGCACCTGTCCTTCCTTTAAGAGACTGCAATGTTGTTTTGACAAGATGATGAATCTAAATGTATTGCACTGTGTATGATTAAAGGTGAGTGTTCCTAAAAATGATAGAAAAACATTTTGTATCATTTTATTGGGCAAGAAAAAATGTTTTTATCTATTTCTTGTATTTATTACTGGAAGAGTTTTATAACAAACTGACATTAAACTAACATTTGTGGTATGAAGGCAGGTTCAGTGGGAATATCGGCTCATAATTTGGACAGATTAACAGTAACTGAAATGGCTTGCAATTTGCTTTACCAGAGAAATGATGTAATGAACTCAGAAAGTCTAGCAAAAAGTTCTCTAGCAAATGTTTTCAAGTTAAATCCACTCTATTTTTAGAAGCATCAAGCAACACTTCACACATCAAAAATCATTTTCTAGAACAGGAAATGCAGCCTACATACCATGACTGTATTTATACAAGCGGGTTTACTATGTTTTCACACGTTTGTGTGGAGTAAAACCCCTCAACTACAACATGGACCTGTGGAACAGGCCTGTTCACGTTAGATTTGCATGAGGCAGCGAAATGCCTCCCGTCTGCGGTGACACCTGCACGCTGTTCACCTCAGGAAGTACACAACATCTCAGCATTCAAGACACCACACTACTGGTAGGTGTATGAGCAGACACCACATCATACAGGCAGTTACACTGGACTTTATTACTCCGCAATTTGAGCTTGAATGGATGCATCAAATCCTTCCGAACATAAACACACTAATATTTACAAGCATCTATGTATTTACAATTATATACATATACAGTATGTTAGCAGCTTCGACTCAGAAAAACGCTGAAGGCCGTTTGAAGGATTGCAGCTCGGTTCAGGACACAGAGGACAAAACAACAAGCAAACAAGATCCAGTAGTAGAAAGATGCTTCAGCTTTGTATTTCAGTGTCATAATTCATCAAGATCACTAACACTAACACAGCAGGGACGCTATTTACACCCCCCCCCAACCCAAGCTTGTGCCTCTAATATATTGTCACATGCGTTAGTGGGAAAAGATAAATCCCTGATTTCTCCCGCCCTGAAGGCCTCACCAGAGTCCTGCTTCGTCCGACTTCAGCTGTGGCACCTTAAACTTAAATTGGTTAAAATTTCACCACATTTAAGTGTATTTACAAAAAAAAAAAAAATGTCCACACTTTGAGGTGATGTCAAACGAACATAGGGGAAGCAGGGAATTTACTATAAACTATGACGTAGTGCAGGAAAATGTATCAATAATAAATGAATTCTTCAGCTCTTTCATCCTTTTAATGTACCAAACACTGCTGCAACAGCCCTCAGCACTTGGAGGAGTCCATGTTGCACAGTTGTGACACTCTCGCTGTGGCAGAATGTGTCCACACACACACACAGACAGACATATGATCACCTGCCAAATCACTCAAAACCACCTCCAGAACCACCTGATGACACACAGACTCACAAGGTAGAGACAATATTGTCCACACTGCCATTGGCAACTTGTCACGGATTGATGGATTAAAGGAGAACTGATTAAAAATTCATTGAGTGAAGAGCTAGTTTTCATAGAGGATTTGGAGGATCCAGAAGACCATCTGTCCTGTTTAGGAACTGGAAACGGAAACGCGCTGATACTGAAAAATCTAGAGCAGTTATCGCTCATTGTCCAATTTAAAATGGTGAAAACCTGATGATATTGTCACTAAGTGGCCACTAAAGGCCAGACACTGAACCCCCATTCAAAGCCACTGTAGCCAGACTGTCTCCTGTCTGTCTGCTGATGGCTCAGTAAACAGAATCCTGAAAGATTTTGCCTGTAGTGATGAAGTGAATTATACATTAGTGACATTTCACTTCTGTTTAACGAAACCTGACAAAACCTGCTCAGTGTCCGTTGCCGCCCTCGGACAGGATGCGGCTGGGCTCGGTGAACTTTGCTGTGGCGATGTAGAACAGGGCGGGACCGGGCACCAGGGCCAGCAGGGGCAGATCCTGCTCCAGCTTGTCCAGTCGGGAGATAGAGATGATGCCGTAAGCGTGGAGCAGCCAGTGGCTGAACAACACGACCAGGCGCTTCTTCTTCGCAACCAGGTTTTTAAAGGACTGTGGAAAGAGGTTAGAATGAATAAACCTTTTAAAAATAATTGATACATTCAATTTCATAATTTACTTATTAACTCATAACTAATTCATCACACAGCACTGAAAGGTTCTATATTATTTACTCCACACGGCACACGGAGCAGTGAGAGCTGTTACCTGTATCTCAGAGGCAGACATGTAAACAGCCAGCGTGACCAGAGACAGGACCAGTATGATGTAGGGAAACGCATAGTCTGAAACACACCAACACACACAAACTGTCACTCACACCTGCACACGTGCATTATTATTTCAACTGAAACAATTATAATTAGCCGCGTAATGTGATCACAGCCAACAGGGGGAAAACGAGGCAGCCGGATGTAAACTCTGGAGCATTAACACTCACAGAGCAGTCCTCCGCCCACGGCCTGCAGCACTGTGAGGATGGGGAAGAAGTACAGAGCGGCGTAGATGCTCTTGAAGCGGTCAGATTTGCCCAGACCGCAGGCTATCTTCTTCACCAGCAGAGGGCGCAGCAGCATCATCAGCACCAAGCAGAAGGCATAGTAGATTAGCACGATAGTGTAACTGAGGAAGAGAGGGGGGAAAAAAGTCAGTAACACTATACAGCTAATCACCATGATGGACCCCCCCCTCCCACACACACACACACACACACACACACACACAATGAGTACTTACAGAGGGTAGACGGCCTCCTGGGTGCAGTGGATGGTGTTGATGTAGTCTGGACTGGGGTTGTAGAGCATGGTGTACCAGTCTGACAGCATCTGGACTCCACAGGAACGGATACTGAGCATTCCCACTGGCTCTGTGACCAGCAGAGTGACCACAGCTGACACGCTGCACTCCAGCATGGCTATGATGTGCTGCAGCAGAGCACTGGAACTGAACACACAGCAGCACACCATGAAACAACAGAACCATAAAACCAAACCCTGCTTTAAAAAACACACTATTGGTGTGTGTGTGTGTGTGTGTGTAATCTTATGTGTGACCTCACCTCTTCTTTCCAGAGTACCACTCAATGAAGAACCAGTGCAGCACCAGAGGTAACATGGCCATGAATCCCAGGTAGAGCCAGTCGTAGAGCTCAGGGGACTCAGTGCAGCGTTCACATACCTTCTGGACGTTGGCCCGTTCTCCACGGGGACAAACCTGGCAGGACAGACGGAGACGGCTGAGATTAGAAACAGCCGACGAAAACTGTCCATCAACAACATTTAAATGTTTTCCCTTCTCCCTCACTCCCCTTTTTCCTTCCTCTAACTGAAACCAAACAGTAATCTTATCTATCATTATGATGCATTTCACTGCAAAAACAATGATGAAAGCTCATAAACTTCAGACATTCAACACATTTCAGCTGGTACCATGGACTGAGGTTCCAAACATGCAGGAAAACCCTGCATAAGATCACAGGGACTTACATTTCAGTGTACAGTCTGGGTGTGTTTATGTTTATGTTTATGTTTATGTTCAGCTTCATTTAAAGGAAAGTGATGGAGATAAATAACTACCACTAAACCTTGAACCTGTGTTCATACTGCACTCTCTTTTATAGAACAGAAAAACTAGCAGTCAGACATAAACCTGATTGAGTAATATGGTTAATACTCACACCACACTCTCCCTCCACGGATCCATTGACCAATACCCTGCCACAGTACAGGCCGGGACACGTCGAGCTCATGGCCACAGCTGGAAGGACAGATAAACACCTTATATTATACGGTTTCAAATACAAACACACAAAATGGGTCCAGGTTCCAGAGTAGCTCGGAACTTACATGGGAACAGCTCAACAGTCGTAACCACTTACTAACTGAACGTTAACGTGTCCTCCATTAAATATTTACGTGTCGTAATTCACATGCTGTGACAGAGAGTGGAGATAACGCCTAACAGTGACGGACAGCCTCGCGGTTTAGTGCTTTATTTGTAAATACAGATGATGGATGTGACTTTAGCCCCTGACCAAGACAGCCACCAGTCAGTTTCGAAGAGAACTTCCCCAATTTATTTCCGTACAGCTGCACCCAGTGTTACTTTCAGTGGTTTATGTTTAAACTGTCGGCCGTCGGTTTATTTCAGTACAGAGACGTTTCTTCATCAATCATTTTGGGTTAGTGTAGCGATGGGGTTAGCTAGCTAATTCACGGGTAGCTAATAAAACCACACTATTATGTGCAGCGGCTGTTAAACTATCTGAAGCAGCTAACTATTATAAGATAAAAGTAAAGTTTAACTTACCCATTTTGGATAAATTATGATTAAAAACAAGTCTCTAGGCTAGAGACTCTAGCCTCCGTGCTATACTGTTTTCATTCGCTACGTAAACCGGATGCGGACAAAAATAAGGTAGCACAAACCGGAAATTCGTTTTTTTGGACAGCTTTATTGATCAAATGCGAATGACAACGCACCGTGACATCACGCATTGTTGGCATTTGGCCGTCGCCATCTTGGTTTATTGGAGCCAGACGTTACACTGTTAATTATATCCTGCCTAATTTTTTTCTTCCAATAATTGTATTAGTTCTCATCATTACTAGTATTATTTTATTATTACTATGAGTATCACTATTATTATAACTACACAATTCCCCTGCGAGAAATCACGAGAGTAGTGCGGTGTGCTATTGTCTGTGTGTGTTATTGTGCTATTGTGTGTGTGAGTCTGGGTAAGTCTGTGCATCTGTGTTAGTGTGTGTCCATCTGTGTCTGTGTGCGTCTATGTAGGTGTCTGTGTGTGTCTACGCACAGCACACCTATAGCTTTGCTATAGTTCTAATTAGAAAGATTAGAAGAGACAAGAGTTATTACAGAGAGAGGCACAGTTATGCCTGCTCTTGCACTCATGGTTGCCAAGGTGACGGGCTTACTGGAGCTCACAGCTTCTCTGATAGTGTCATTTTCGGCCGATTCGGGCCTGCCGAACTATTTATTCAAAAACCAAACAAAGCCACAAGGCCTTAAGGAACACAGTGATGTATTTATTTGTTTATTTATTTTTGGTTCTAGTGTAAAAAAAAATGTGGAAAATACGGCAAGTTTAAAAATGGGTATTTTATGCTTTTCTCCAAAAATCCTCTTCTCGATTCACGTTGGAGTCAATGCAGTAGTTGAGAGCGACTCTTGTCGCTAAAAGACACACTTTTCAAAAACAATCAACAAATTCATTATTAATTTATTAATCAGTCCATCAAGCCATCATTTTTTTCTACATCTGTGTCAATGTGTGGACAGACACCAAGACTCTTGGCATATACAAGTACCAGACTCCCCACTCCTCCTTTATAGGACTCCCCTCCCCTCTCCTCTCCTGCCCTCCCATTTCCTCTCCTCTCCCCTCCATCCTTCCTCCTCCAATGAATGGTACTCAATGAAAAGATGTAGATACAAGTCCAAATCATCAATGTGGTATTCAACTTTTTCATAGCTTTCATTGTTTTTGGTCACGGGGCACAGCACACAGAGGAATTGCCTAGTTCCATCTTAAAGTTTCCACATTTAATGTTAACGACCAAAAGAAGAAAATTAAAGAAGATTTCTTAGTACACGTAGTATATATTTAATATTGTTGAGAAGATTGGACAGAGGTTTGCATTTTAGTTTTCAGTAGCACGCTGCCCTCTGGCTGTTCATGTAGGGTCTGCAGCCCAGAGTCCACACTGTGTTGAACAAGGTGTCTGCTACTGTCTCACATGCTGAGGAGAGAAAGAGACAGTGAGCACATGGAGAAACCGGGTTTCTCGTCCACCCTCACAACAAGTCCAAATTATCAATGTGTTACTCAACTTTTTCATAGCTTTCATAGTTTTTGGTCACGGGGCACAGCACACAGAGGAATTGTCTAGTTCCATCTTAAAGTTTCCACATTTAATGTTAAAAGAAGAAAATTAAAGAAGATTTCTTAGTACACGTAGTATATATTTAAAATTGTTAGTGCAGGGTACAACTGAGACACAGTTTAACATAGGTCCTGTGCATGCAATCAGCTGTTATTCTCATCTAGTGATGAGATTCAGGTTATACATCAAATAAAACACTAATAAAATTTTACAGCAAAGCAAATTTCATGCAGAGTGTATTATGTTATAAACGTCTAATAGTGTTAAGGAATTAAAACACCAGGAATATAGTGACCACCATGATTACATTAAAGTCCAGGCATTAAAATGATGAATCTGATTGAATCTCAAATAAAGGAGCATGCCACTGTTATTGAAGTTATTCAGGTCGTTTATTATTACTTTACAGTTGTTATAGGTTGTTTTTAATGTTTTTTTTTCTCCGTTCCATAATCCATAAATTCCTAAATCTTCTCATGTGAGTCTGTTTGACAGCAAACAAGCACATTGTGGAAGGAAATGACTCTAGAGTTTGATGCGCCAGTGTGTGTGGAGCACTGGACACTCTGTTAAGTCTTGAATAAGGAAAAAAAAATCTGCACTAAGATGCACATAGAATACACTCATCCAGTCCTTTATTAGGAACACCTCTACACTTGCTTTTTCATGCAATTATCCAATCAGCCAATGATGTGGCAGCTTCAATTAATGTTCACCTCAAACACCAGAATGAGAAAATGGGATCTCAGTGGCCCTGACTGTGGACTGATGGTTGCTTTGAGTGTTTGAGTGAAACTGCTGATCTCCTGGGATTTTCACTCTCAACAGTTTGTAGAGTTTAACTCTGAATGGAGTCAAAAGCAAAAAAGCAGCAGTTCAGAGGAGCTTTGGCTCAGAATTTGGCGTCAGCAGCTTGAATCCATGGACAGTTTGAGCGGCATCTGCCTGCTTCATCAGCCTTTGGATCTGTATGAGGGGCTGTGTAAATGGAAACAAGGGAAAGCTAGAATAATCTGAACTCTGTAAGCAACTGAAAACCTTATTGTGAAATTTGAGCTCTTAAAGTAATTTTTAAAAAACGTAATTTTGACATAATGAACAATGAAACTCCAACTGCCAAGTCCCACTTGAATTCGTCGACGTCACTGATACTTGACGTCACGATATCATCTGCCTTTGATCCCCTGGCAACGGCTCTGGCTATGGCGTCACTGTCACAGATGATATAAATTAGGAGCCTTCCTTCACTGACTCAACTTTTTCTGAGGAGGTCGGAACTTCAATACAGACGTGACCCGGGCCATCAGACTGTCCTCCTCTCTCTCTCTCTCTCTCTCTCTCTCTCTCTCTCTCTCTGTTTCTCTCTCTGAGTGGATGGTGAGTGAGTGGACGGAGCGTTGCAGCGTGTTAGCGTGAGTGACTGTTGTTTCGTGTTTTTCTGTCTTTTTTCTCTTTCTTTCTTCTTTGTTGTAGCTGATTGTAGATCCGATGCAGAATGCCAGCGTGAAGTCTGCCACCCTCGTGAATGGTGCAGTCGTTATTTTTGTGTATTATTAACCGTATTCATTTATTAACAATATTATTAGTCCCTTAATTCTCAGTATTTTGGCAAGAGAAATTGATGCAGCTTACAGTGTGGAAATGGAGAGAAAAAGTAAACTGTCATCTGTTACCAAAGTAAAATCAGTGAAAGTAGCCATGGTACAAGAGCGTGAAAGTAACAAAGTGGAGGAACTGCTGCAAGGAGGTGACTGTAACCTGTGTGAGTGACATGTATCCTTTCATAGAACGAATTAGGGAAACCTAGTATGATACCTATAGTCCATAGATGTGTAGTTAATGATCTGTCACAGGAGGTGACTGTAACCTGGTTAGAATTTATGCCATAGTGTTAAAGAGTTTAAGTTGAAAGTTAAACAGGTGTTGATTTAAGCTTTGTATCTGACATGAATCAAACTCTTTTATTAACATTTTATTTCTCGTAATGAGGGAAGGTGTAGCGCCCTGCAACCATTGTTTTATGTTTCAGGTTTATTTTTATATCAGTGTGCTCATGTAAGTTTATATTCCTCAAGAAAATATGTTACTTCATGATTTTGTTTATTGATTTCGCGTTATCAGGTTTAATAGTATTATTTTTGCATTAATTCTCGGTATGTTGGCAAGAGAAATTGTTGCAGCTTACAGTGTGGAAATGGAGAGGAAAAGTAAAGTGTCATCTGTTACCAAAGTAAAATCAGTGAAAGTAGCCATGGTACAAGAGCGTGAAAGTAACAAAGTGGAGGAACTGCTGCAAGGAGGTGACTGTAACCTGTGTGAGTGACATGTATCCTTTCATAGAACGAATTAGGGAAACCTAGTATGATACCTATAGTCCATAGATGTGTAGTTAATGATCTGTCACAGGAGGTGACTGTAACCTGGTTAGAATTTATGCCATAGTGTTAAAGAGTTTAAGTTGAAAGTTAAACGGGTGTTGATTTAAGCTTTGTATCTGACATGAATCAAACTCTTTTATTAACATTTTATTTCTCGTAATGAGGGAAGGTGTAGCGCCCTGCAACCATTGTTTTATGTTTATATTCCTCAAGAAAATATGTTACTTCATGATTTTGTTTATTGATTTCGTGTTATCAGGTTTAACAGTATTATTTTTGCATTAATTCTCGGTATGTTGGCAAGAGAAATTGTTGCAGCTTACAGTGTGGAAATGGAGAGGAAAAGTACACTGTCATCTGTTACCAAAGTAAAATCAGTGAAAGTAGCCATGGTACAAGAGCGTGAAAGTAACAAAGTGGAGGAACTGCTGCAAGGAGGTGACTGTAACCTGTGTGAGTGACATGTATCCTTTCATAGAACGAATTAGGGAAACCTAGTATGATACCTATAGTCCATAGATGTGTAGTTAATGATCTGTCACAGGAGGTGACTGTAACCTGGTTAGAATTTATGCCATAGTGTTAAAGAGTTTAAGTTGAAAGTTAAACAGGTGTTGATTTAAGCTTTGTATCTGAGATGAATCAAACTCTTTTATTAACATTTTATTTCTCGTAATGGGGGAAGGTGTAGCGCCCTGCAACCATTGTTTTATGTTTATATTCCTCAAGAAAATATGTTACTTCATGATTTTGTTTATTGTTTTCGCGTTATCAGGTTTAACAGTATTATTTTTGCATTAATTCTCGGTATGTTGGCAAGAGAAATTGTTGCAGCTTACAGTGTGGAAATGGAGAGGAAAAGTAAAGTGTCATCTGTTACCAAAGTAAAATCAGTGAAAGTAGCCATGGTACAAGAGCGTGAAAGTAACAAAGTGGAGGAACTGCTGCAAGGAGGTGACTGTAACCTGTGTGAGTGACATGTATCCTTTCATAGAACGAATTAGGGAAACCTAGTATGATACCTATAGTCCATAGATGTGTAGTTAATGATCTGTCACAGGAGGTGACTGTAACCTGGTTAGAATTTATGCCATAGTGTTAAAGAGTTTAAGTTGAAAGTTAAACAGGTGTTGATTTAAGCTTTGTATCTGACATGAATCAAACTCTTTTATTAACATTTTATTTCTCGTAATGAGGGAAGGTGTAGCGCCCTGCAACCATTGTTTTATGTTTATATTCCTCAAGAAAATATGTTACTTCATGATTTTGTTTATTGTTTTCGCGTTATCAGGTTTAACAGTATTATTTTTGCATTAATTCTCAGTATTTTGGCAAGAGAAATTGTTGCAGCTTACAGTGTGGAAATGGAGAGGAAAAGTAAAGTGTCATCTGTTACCAAAGTAAAATCAGTGAAAGTAGCCATGGTACAAGAGCGTGAAAGTAACAAAGTGGAGGAACTGCTGCAAGGAGGTGACTGTAACCTGTGTGAGTGACATGTATCCTTTCATAGAACGAATTAGGGAAACCTAGTATGATACCTATAGTCCATAGATGTGTAGTTAATGATCTGTCACAGGAGGTGACTGTAACCTGGTTAGAATTTATGCCATAGTGTTAAAGAGTTTAAGTTGAAAGTTAAACGGGTGTTGATTTAAGCTGTGTATCTGACATGAATCAAACTCTTTTATTAACATTTTATTTCTCGTAATGAGGGAAGGTGTAGCGCCCTGCAACCATTGTTTTATGTTTCAGGTTTATTTTTATATCAGTGTGCTCATGTAAGTTTATATTCCTCAAGAATATATGTTACTTCATGATTTTGTTTATTGATTTCGCGTTATCAGGTTTAATAGTATTATTTTTGCATTAATTCTCGGTATGTTGGCAAGAGAAATTGTTGCAGCTTACAGTGTGGAAATGGAGAGGAAAAGTAAAGTGTCATCTGTTACCAAAGTAAAATCAGTGAAAGTAGCCATGGTACAAGAGCGTGAAAGTAACAAAGTGGAGGAACTGCTGCAAGGAGGTGACTGTAACCTGTGTGAGTGACATGTATCCTTTCATAGAACGAATTAGGGAAACCTAGTATGATACCTATAGTCCATAGATGTGTAGTTAATGATCTGTCACAGGAGGTGACTGTAACCTGGTTAGAATTTATGCCATAGTGTTAAAGAGTTTAAGTTGAAAGTTAAACGGGTGTTGATTTAAGCTTTGTATCTGAGATGAATCAAACTCTTTTATTAACATTTTATTTCTCGTAATGAGGGAAGGTGTAGCGCCCTGCAACCATTGTTTTATGTTTCAGGTTTATTTTTATATCAGTGTGCTCATGTAAGTTTATATTCCTCAAGAAAATATGTTACTTCATGATTTTGTTTATTGATTTCGCGTTATCAGGTTTAACAGTATTATTTTTGCATTAATTCTCGGTATGTTGGCAAGAGAAATTGTTGCAGCTTACAGTGTGGAAATGGAGAGGAAAAGTAAAGTGTCATCTGTTACCAAAGTAAAATCAGTGAAAGTAGCCATGGTACAAGAGCGTGAAAGTAACAAAGTGGAGGAACTGCTGCAAGGAGGTGACTGTAACCTGTGTGAGTGACATGTATCCTTTCATAGAACGAATTAGGGAAACCTAGTATGATACCTATAGTCCATAGATGTGTAGTTAATGATCTGTCACAGGAGGTGACTGTAACCTGGTTAGAATTTATGCCATAGTGTTAAAGAGTTTAAGTTGAAAGTTAAACGGGTGTTGATTTAAGCTTTGTATCTGACATGAATCAAACTCTTTTATTAACATTTTATTTCTCGTAATGAGGGAAGGTGTAGCGCCCTGCAACCATTGTTTTATGTTTCAGGTTTATTTTTATATCAGTGTGCTCATGTAAGTTTATATTCCTCAAGAATATATGTTACTTCATGATTTTGTTTATTGATTTCGCGTTATCAGGTTTAATAGTATTATTTTTGCATTAATTCTCAGTATGTTGGCAAGAGAAATTGTTGCAGCTTACAGTGTGGAAATGGCAAGAGCTTTGTCCAGTGTAACCTCTGAGGTGTTGCTACCACAGTGTTATGGGACACAGGATCTCAAGTGTGTATTGTGGATATGGCCTGGAAAAAGACACACTTAGCAGATGCCAAGATTCTCCTGGATGAAGGAATGTTGGACTTGTCAGCAGGAAATGGAACACAGGTACCTTATGAAGGCCGGATAGGAGCGGAGTTAAGCTTCTCTCAGCTTCTCTGCTGTTCTCTCTTTCTCTGCTTCTCTCTATCTCAGCTTCTCTGCTGTTCTCTCTTTCTCTGCTTCTCTCTATCTCAGCTTCTCTGCTGTTCTCTCTTTCTCTGCTTCTCTCTATCTCAGCTTCTCTGCTGTTCTCTCTTTCTCTGCTTCTCTGCTGTTCTCTCTTTCTCTGCTTCTCTGCTGTTTTCTCTTTCTCTGCTTCTCTCTATCTCAGCTTCTCTGCTGTTCTCTCTTTCTCTGCTTCTCTCTATCTCAGCTTCTCTGCTGTTCTCTCTTTCTCTGCTTCTCTGCTGTTCTCTCTTTCTCTGCTTCTCTGCTGTTTTCTCTTTCTCTGCTTCTCTCTATCTCAGCTTCTCTGCTGTTCTCTCTTTCTCTGCTTCTCTCTATCTCAGCTTCTCTGCTGTTCTCTCTTTCTCTGCTTCTCTGCTGTTCTCTCTTTCTCTGCTTCTCTCTATCTCAGCTTCTCTGCTGTTCTCTCTTTCTCTGCTTCTCTGCTGTTCTCTCTTTCTCTGCTTCTCTGCTGTTTTCTCTTTCTCTGCTTCTCTCTATCTCAGCTTCTCTGCTGTTCTCTCTTTCTCTGCTTCTCTCTATCTCAGCTTCTCTGCTGTTCTCTCTTTCTCTGCTTCTCTGCTGTTCTCTCTTTCTCTGCTTCTCTGCTGTGCTCTCTTTCTCTGCTTCTCTCTATCTCAGCTTCTCTGCTGTTCTCTCTTTCTCTGCTTCTCTGCTGTTCTCTCTTTCTCTGCTTCTCTCTATCTCAGCTTCTCTGCTGTTCTCTTTTTCTCAGCTTCTCTGCTGTGCTCTCTTTCTCTGCTTCTCTCTATCTTAGCTTCTCTGCTGTTCTCTCTTTCTCTGCTTCTCTGCTGTTCTCTCTTTCTCTTCGCTCCTCAGCGAGAAAGACTGAGTTTTTTCTCTCTCTTTGAGAGTTTTTTTCTCTGTCTTTCTCTTCCCTCCTCAGTGAGAAAGAGAGAGTTTTTTCCTCTCTCTTTCTCTCAGAGAGTTCTCTCTCTGAGAGAAAGAGAGAGTTTTCTCTCTCTTTCTGCGATTTGATTGTGGCGCCATATAAATAAAATTGAATAGAATTGAATTGAATTGAATTGAAGTGAATTGATTGTATTTAAATAAGTGTTATAATGATATGTGTAAGTGTAAGTAGAAAACATCTCTTTGAGTCCACATGAGCAACTTTCCATTAAGGAAACATTAAATAACTTCATTTTCTTTATGAGGATGTTTTCTCTTGACAACCATTGACTGCTTATCAGCTGAGCTCAAAATAAAATAAAATGTCTCACCAAAGCTTCCGACCTGAAAATAAAGCATTACTGTTTCATTTCCTAACACAAAGATCTAAATGCTGTTTCAAAGCTGCTGCCACATTTCCACGAATACATTGTCCTCCATGGCAGCTTCGCCCCTGACCACTGGTGCTAATAACAGTATAGTTTTTCATTCATTCTAATTTTTCACTTTAGTTTTTTAAACTATCATTATAATGTTATAATAATAATAATTATAATAATGGTATATATATTTTGTATATATATATATATATATATATATATATATATATATATATATATATATATATATATATATTGGGTAATGCAGTGTAGTGATCGCAGGACTAATGAATGCTATTGTCTGTAGTACACCAGGACATGAAACATTACATTCACATATGTGTCAATAACGTTTATTCACACAGTGGACAATCCTTAGTATGACACAGTAACACACCTGAAGTATAATGTACATATGTCTGTGTTGTAAAGTGGCGTTAATGCCACAGGCATTTTTGCCAATACCAACCATACATGTGCTAATAGCAGCACTACAGCCAGGCACAGATGCACTGCTTGAAAGCCATGCAGATTTGGCCTGCATCTCAGTGCGCAGTTGAACTTTTAATAAGAACATCCAAATTTTGCTGCCATGTAAAATAACAGCGTTGAACAAAACCAGAATAAGACCTTCTGAATAAATTACTCAAGCAGTCACACAGCAGCACTATATCTGATCCTGTGAATGGATCTAATGTGCCTGCACCATGTCAGGACACTGGAGTCCTCATTTTCTGCTTTTCTCCAAAAATCTTCATCTCGATTGACATTGGAGTCAATGGAGCAGTTGAGAGCGACTCATGTGGGAAACAGGCAGGCTATTCAAAAACCGTAAATCCTTCCAATAAAGTAAACACATTGTGAGAAAGAAGACAAGTGTGGCTCCAAAGTTGGAGAATTATCATTGTTGTAGAGTAAAATTTGTGGCTGTAGTCGCTCCCACTCTAGGCTGGAACATTCTGCAATACACACCCATCATGGTCATTAAAGGGTCACCGTTCAAAAACTACACAACTTGGGAAAAAAGCTGAATACACCTCGAATACACAGGATGTGTCCACATTTTAAAGTCTGAATGGTGTTTCTAGGTGAAAGCATGACTGCCATTTACTGGAGATCTTTGATACTGGTCATGCCACAGATATATAAAGGACCATTTCTGCAGTTCAACTCCCTGTATTACCCAGTGTCCTTTTTTATTCTTGGACTTTCTCACAAATTGTTGAATACTTTGCCAATAATGCATACACCTTAGCCACCAGGCCCACAGAGCTTCAAACACAACCTGAATCAGTGAATACCAGCCAGATAAAACCTGGCATCAGAGCATCAGTGGTGACAAGTTTTATGTATAACTCAAGTTTTATGCTGCATTTTCTGCAGCCCTTTGGAAATGGACGTGACATAGATGACATCCCTGGAGGAAATGTGGAGGAAGCAGACTAAAGAGAAGAAGTTGCTAGAAGAACTAAAAAAAAAAATTGGAGGACAAAGACAGTAACAGAGACAGAGTCAGCAGCAGAAAAAGCATTGACTTATTTTCTGTTTTCTGTCTGCCTTTGCCATGAATCTGAAATTTCATTTCCATTTTAAAATTTGCAGACAATGTGCAATCAGAAGATGGAGATTCATTTGCGAACAGAACTTGTGAATTTCAGTTATAAGTATGTCCTTGAGCTCCCCTCCCAAGTCTGGCTGCAGGAGTGGGCTTGTTTCCCTGTTCCAGATGAGACACTGCATCTCTGCTGTCACCGATTCATGTGTGTTTTTGCTCTTAGTCTGGCCCCTCCCCTGGGACCAGTGTGCCTCAGGAGACCCTACCAGGAGCTATTGATCCCACCAACAAAGGTCACAGGGAAGCACAAACCCCTCCACCCTGTCAATATGGTGATTCTGGAAGGAGGAAATAGTATATTATTATATATTATATAACAGTATATATTATATAATAGTATATTTTTTTTATGAATGATTGAATGCAATACAGAACTTTCACATTTCAATTTTAAGTATTATTTTAGATAATTAAAAATAGTCTTTTTCACTGGCATTTTTTTAAAACTAAATTTAAAAATTAAAATCTAATGAATTAATTTGACATAATTTGCGAGAACATATGGAAAATTAAAAATGTACTATTGATTGAATAATTATAATTTCATTTTAACATTAGCAGCTACAGAGTTTCCAGAACATGGATGTGATGGTGGTAGAAAATAATATTAGCAGCAGGAGTCCAGCTGTGGAGTCACCAAACTGCTCAACCCGTTCAGACCGAGACCGTTTCAAACCTGATGTGTCCATTTTCAACAGTATGTTTCGCAAACACCTTATAACACCGTTTTACAGGGGACATAGATGCGCAAAGAGAAAAAAAAAAAATCTATCACCAGTTACCATGGCAACTGTATGAAACGTCAGACGAAACGGTGAGCACGTTCACATGGGAAGGCGTGGTCTCTGGGAGGGAGAGAGCGCGAGGGATTGTAGGCATGTAGAGGGAGAGCGAGATGCAGAGAGAGAGAGAGAGAGAGAGAGTGGATGGAGCTCGTGCAGAATCTCGTTCACACCTGGGATTTTTGAAGCGGCTCTCGTGTGGTTACCGAAGCCGTTATTCATGGAGACATAAAGAAGCAGAACCAAGGCTGGTGTTTTTGTTTTTTGTTTTTTAAATCCTGACAGAAATCAACAGGGTGGGAGCCGCTGTCTCTCCGACGATGTTTCTTTTTTCTCTCTCTCTTTCTCTCTTCCAGCAGCGTTGATGACAGCTAAGGAAAAGAAAAAAAAAAGAGGATGGACTGACTTTCTTCTCTCCGTATGAAGGATTTCGGGGCCCAAAAATCCAAACCAAGCCTCATGTCCAGCTGTGACATGAACGACGCGGAGTTGTGAATATGTCGTGGCTTTCCTGGAGATGCAGCCTGTGCTGTGAGCTCTGAGAAACATCCAGAGTTTAAAAAAACAAACAAAAAAAAAACGCTCATTTAGCTCATTTTCTCGGAACAAAGCTGGTGAATGACCGATAGGCACAGCTTTGTTTGTGTGGACAGACCCGGACAGAATTACCCCAGTCTGGGGGTAACAAGAGGAAGAAAGTGGGAGGGGTAAATAAACCCTGCTTTACAACCGAATAACGGGCGTTTATGTTTAGCATGCTTTAACAAAAAATGTTTACACGACTGTGGGCATTTGTTTTTCCAGAATGTAAACAAATAACACATAACTTCCGGGTAGGTTGTTGGAGAAACACAGAGGTGGAGGTTTAAATGTGTGCAACAAAAACTCAGCTTATGTTTGTCATAAAATTGTTGTGTAACATTAGGCTACGTTTAAAACATGTTTTTTTCTAACTAGCTTAGCATAGGCTGGTTTTCCATTTTCAGACTGAATTTTATTTTATTATATTGATATATCATATAGGCTAAATACTGCAGAAGGTCCGTGATTTCCGTGAAATCACTGTTGCCACCAGTGTGTATGTAAATGAAATCACAAATATATTTCCACCAAGAGGGTTCAGAAGAAACAGGTCCACCTTTCAAAGAGCATCTTAAAGTGCTGGTGAACAAGCAGGGTTTGAAATCCTTGATAATAATCTGTTCTGAATTAATGTGACACGGTTGCCAAATGTGCAACACATGCATTTTTAATGCCGAGCTCCTGTGGATCGGTCACGGCCATCAGTCAGTGACCTCTTATTTCTGAGAGCCGGCCTGTGGTGTCAGTAAGAAGTATTATGGCTTACAAAATGCATAGCCAGTAGCTGTTACAACAACAAAGCTTCACTGACATTGCATGTAATTAGTCTTATGTAGACAGTTATGTCAAACTAGCCTAGTCAGTCAGTGAGTGTTGGCCCTTGAACACAGATTTGACGTACCCCTGTCTTTTTATTCTTTCTGTTGATGGATCTAGAGATAATGAAAACAGAAAACTACAAATGGATGAGGAGGAGTCATCTATCAGCAGCAATCCCTGAATCCAGGAAACCAACTCTGGCTGACTCTGATGGGACTGGATGCGTGTGAGATACGGGATGAGTTTTGTTGTGCTGTTTTTGGGCTTCGTCGATGGATTCGCCTGTTAGCACGGCCCTGTGGGGCAGCGGTGGCAGCAACTACACGGCCGACAACTCCGGGCCGAGCTTCACCAACCAGCTGGGCACTGCCTCACCTGTTGCACCGAGGTGATTCAGTTTGACCGTCTTACCTTTCCATCTCATTTCGCAAATGGCTAATTTTCAGATTTGCACGTGATGCAACAACTGATTAAATTGCCTGAGAGGAGCAAGTTATGATTATGAAATCCATTCAGCCTCGCACAAGAAATTGCAACAATGGGGAGCACCTGCTCACTGGCACCTGCACCATCCGTGTGCCCTTTGAAGTAGCCACAGCGAACTATAGCAGACATTAGCATTTTTGAGAACATAGCTAAATTCAGTAGAGATATAATTAGCCAAGAAGACTGATTTCATATCTCAGCTGTAGAGTAGACTGATCAAACATCAACCCCACAGCAACAGCGGTGTGGTTACAAAATTCAGGGCCTGCTGAAAACAGCTCCCTCGTGACTTGAAATAATGAATATCTACAGTCTCTGGCATGTTCCAGAAGTTCTGGGGGGGGTCACAGAATCCATTAGGGTTTCATGGTGATTTAAGATGCAAAGACATCCCTGTGACAATCTAAAGAAATACTAAATTCACTGATACTGAAACCTTGATTTGTGCTATGGAATTTGGTATGGAGAAACTGTCAACTACCAAAAGCTTGCTGTATTTTATTCAGCTAGTAGTAGTACAGTACTTCAGAGAAGCTGAGGTTATGTTTCTTACTGTAACTTTTTTTTGGGAGATGCATGAAGTTGCTTTAATTCTTTTTTTTTTTAAATTTCTTTTTTGGTTCTTTAGGATAGTTTCCATAGTGACCAGCCTTGTGACCTCCACCACAGAGGCCACAGTGGGAACCACAGGAAACCTATCGGCTTTCAGAGACCAAAGAGGGAGTGAGCTCAGTCAAACCCACCAGGCGTCGACCCCATCGGTGCTGAGCGCCGCTGAGAGTAACTCTGTCCTGCAGGGCATCACAGTGGCAGCTCAGGCCCTGGTACTCCTCTCCATCTTCCTCCTCTCCAGCCTCGGTAACTCGGCGGTCGTCATTGTCATCATCAAACACAGACAGCTTCGAACGGTGACCAATGCTTTCATCATGTCGCTGTCGCTGTCTGACTTCCTCACAGCCGTCCTGTGTCTGCCGTTCTCCTTTGTCATGCTCTTCAGTAAGGATGGTATCTGGATGTTCGGGGATCATTTCTGTGTGGCCAACGGCTTTTTCAACACCTGCTTTGGTATCATTTCCACCCTGACTATGACTTTGATCTCCTTTGACAGGTACTACGCCATAGTTAGACAGCCACAGGCGAAAATAGGCCGCCAGAAAGCAACTCAGCTGTTGATAGCTGTCTGGCTAACTGCTGTCGTTTTCTCTTTACCTTGGTATCTGTTAGTCCGGACACCTGCAGAAATCCATAAGCGAGGTTTCTACCACTGTATGTATGTGTTCCACTCTGGGACCTCACGCATGGGGACAGCTTATAGCATCTGCCTTATCGTTGTTTGTTATTTACTGCCCTTCTCCCTCATGTGTTTTTGTCATTACAACATCTGTAAGACAGTGCGGCTTTCAGAGATCCGAGTCAGACCGGTGACCACGTACGCATACTTGCTGCGATTTTACAGTGAAATGCGAACAGCCACCACCGTTCTGATAATGATTGTTTTCATCATTTTTTGTTGGGGGCCATATTGTGTAATGGGGTTGGTAACAGCCATGGGAGACTACACCTTCAACCCTGCAATGGACACGGTAGCCATCTGGCTAGCCTGGGCAAATGGAGCCATCAACCCTCTGATCTACGCCCTGAGGAACCCCAATATATCCATGCTGCTGGGACGGAGCAGAGAGGAGGGCTATCGGACCAGAAACATTGCCGCGTACCTCTCCAGCCAAACCCAGAACCGCGAGATCCGGCTTAACCAAGCAGAGAGGATAAGGGACCGCTACGTGAGTCGCGTAGGGGTGAATAACAACAGCCGGCTGTCGAGTTCAAGTCCCGGAAAAGGAGGAGAGGTAGCAATGTGGGCCTGTAAAAACCCTGCTGTGTTTTTCTGCAGGGACGCCCACCCTGACACTGCAGCACCACCCAACTCTGTCAGCACTCGTAAAATGAAGACAGCTGACACCAGTCTGTGACGCTTTGGAACAATTCTTCACCATCTAATAGTTGTTTTCATCTTACCTGTATTTATTCTTATGGATGTAGAGGCTTCTGTCACCAGACTTTTTTTGGGAACACCTTCTAGTATTTCTGTCTTATCACATCTCAGAATCTCAACAATGTTGATGATCCAGGCCAGATTTTGTTCCAGGAATCAAACGGATCATGAGTTGCTCATACAGTACTACTCGGTTGCAGAACTGTTCACACTTTCTGATATTCCTTCCTTAAATTGAAGGATGCCATGTCCTCTCAAGGATCCACACGACCACCTGAAGAACCCCTGGAACCGCCCCACCACCACCACCGCCTCAGTGATTAAGCAGTGATTAAGATTTCTGTAGAGGACCATGATGAGTTTGTGTTTGCGCGGCACAGATCCTCATGCCAGACATAATTTCATATGTAGATGCAGCATGTGAATATGGAAAACCGAAAAGGATCTAGCATTTCCTTAATCCTAAACCTTCCACGCTTAGAACATATGTGTACTGTACGTGTCATTTTCAGACTGTCCTCACCAGAAAAACGACACCATTGGCGATTTGTTTAAAAGCTTAAAATAACCTAAAGTTTCACCTTCCTTACAAGCAGCCTCTTGCTGTCATGTGAATATGGACCTGCCTGTCCTCTATCAGAAGCAGACTCAGAGGCAGAGCCTCTCATGGTCTGGTCACATCAGAAAGTGGCACAGCAAAGTTCATTCACACATTCTCACAAAAAAGGGGGGGGGATGTCCCTGTGACCAGATCCACTGATCACAGTAATTCTTTGAATTTATTTATTTCATGCTAAAATTTTGCTGGTTTAAATGCTGCTGTGACCAGGCCAGGATGGAGGTTGTCGTCATGGATAGTTTATTGGCTCAAGGGCTCTGTTTTAACAATCTAAGTGCATGGAGCAAGTGCATTTAGGGTGTCCAAATCCATTTTTGCTTGTTTAAGTGCAGACGAAAAAGTCACAGCACCAGGCTCATGGTTCAGAAGGGTTTGCAATTAACCTCTTAATTAATCAAGGGTGTGTTTTTGGTGTAACATGCAATGAACCAATCAGAGTTCCATCACCCATTCCCTTTAAAACCCAGGTGGCGCAAGTGCATTTACAATTTAAACAACATGGGCACTGGACGGGAAAATGTCAACTGCTTCAGTCTGAAATATCACGGGTGTAAAGGTAGGGCCTTAAGTGTCTGAGGCTGTTAGTCAACAGTCAAGACTGATTTCTTAAACCATGTCCACAACCTTCTACCCCTAACCTTAACCTTTTAACTACAAGTAGTTTAAACCAAACATCATCCTAAGATGTTGTCGATCAGAAACTGGGCATATGAACAGTCATGATGTTCGTTTGGGAGGGCACTGACAAACCTGTTTTATCTTTTAGGGATGAGGATTTGCATTTTCATCATGTCTGTTCGTCTGTTGTGGCTTTTTTGTAATTCATGAGGTACGAAATTACTTTTTATTGAAGTTATCATGATTCTACTGTGCAAAAATATCAGTTTGAATGTGTCTCAACAGGTTTCGGGTGACATTCTCTCTTAAGATTGAACATGCTGGGCCAGATGTGTTTTTACAACACTGGATTTGCAAATGTTTACAAATGAAAAGTCACTGCAAGACCACGTTAGAGTCCACAGACAAGTGGCATCAGACCTTTGGGTTAGTTACGGACTAAAAGGGCCAGTGTGTGGGATTTGTGGGGATCTATGAACTTGCTCTGTGCACTGTGTTTCAGAGGTTCTGAATTATTTCGCCAATTCCAATCTTTTTTGTTCACTTCAGTACACAGTGTCACAGTCAGTCATCCGTCACTGATGTGGTTTGTTCGCATCACCTTTGGCTCATTATGAAGCAAATGTGTCAGTAAATACAACAGCAGCTTTGTTAAAGCTTTAATGGCTCAGCAGCCATGGCGTGGAGCTCCGTGATGATGATTCAGTTTTCACATACTGAACACCTGTATTTGGTTTAGCGTCTGTAAAACCACAGTGAACCTCAGCACAGTAATTTAAAGGTGGAAGGAGCTACAGATTCTGAATAAACTTTATTTCAGATGCAGAGTTTGGATTATACTTGACCAGGCAGGAAACGCGATGCAGGTTTAAGATAACTGCTACACCTGAATGACATGTTGGCATTACTAATGTTAAATAAGTCTTTAAAAAAAACTCTGTGAGAGTGGATAATTATTAGAACTTTTATTTTCTTTCACTTCAGCCAAGCAAATGATTGTCATCAACCGAGCCAAGCTCTGAAAATGTCCAGCTTTTTAGGGCCTCAGGTGCTGCAGGGAAGAGGATCCTGGTGCCAAGCAGGAAGGAAAAGATACTGATGTCATCACTTTGACCTAAATGTGCAAATGCATTTCCATATCTTTTTTTTGTCAATAATAAAGAGATTGCTACATTTTTCTATCTTCAAATTCCACTTTCATTTCTTCTTTTTTAATGCATTTTTAATCAACATCTCATCTTTACTGTTGAAAAAAAGAGCTAACACTTTATTTGACGAATCCGTAAACACAATACAACAAACAGTGAACTGCTTTCTGTTTATTTTAGTCAATGCAGCAACATGCAAAATGTCAAATTTGCCTACACGGAAACCAAATATGTATGGTGCAGTCTTTGATGAAAATCCTCAAGACTAAAAACCTGTTTCTGCTTCACTGCTGTTTGTACCAAATGTTTCCACCTGTTTTCAGTTCATGTGTGGAAAACAACATACTGAATACATGGAGAAAAGAAATTCCATCCTGTCAGTGCAGCAGGTTGGGAGTAAAATTCAACTGAAAAACCACCATTCATATATGTTATATATATATATATATATACATATACAGGGTTATAGTACAGGAACATCCTGTTCCTGTACTATAACCCTAAAGGTCATCTGTCTTTTGAAGACTGTTACCATAGAGGGCTATTTAAAGACAAACACAACCAGGACAGGAGATCTGAGAGAGGACAGCCAGTAATAAACACAGCCAGCAGTACAGATGAGGGGAACGTTTGGGGTGATGTGGGTGTTTCGATCCCATCCTGAACAGGAAACCACTTTCAGCAACCCTACAAAGGAAAGGTTAGTGTCAGGTTGTAGGCTATACTGAGACTGTGGCCTCCAGAGGGAGCTAGCAGGTCATTAGACTTTTAAATCTTGTTCAAACTGAACATCAGCAGTTTTATATTAAAGCTTAATGTTAAACCAAAAGTTCAAGCCCTTTGCTCACTGTTCAGCAGCAGCAGCAACTGATGATGATGATGATGATGAATGTTCCACATTTAAGAATTTCTTCTTGCTCTAATTCCAGCCTGTCAGCTCTGGACAGTACTCTGTCTGCACTGCTGCACCTGGTTTGAAACGAACTGTTTAGCGTGACAGGCTCAGAGATAATGGTTTATTCTAGCTGAAGCTGACATTACCCATCAGTGTAGTGTTTAAGGCTGAAGACAAAGGAACACCACCCTTCACTACTCAGGGACAGGCAAGTGTGTGTGTGTGTTGGAATGTCCCCTGACTTCATAACACAGACACACACACAGGAGAGAGAGAGAGAAAGAACAAAGAGGGGGTGAGTGAACGTGTGGATAATCATCTGCAGATATTCATGGCACTGATGATGTAAGAGACGCTTTCTGAGGAACCCGTTTATTTATTTATTTTTTTTACCTGCAGCATCTCTTGGGTCGAACATGATCAAAGACAGCTCAGAGTCAGTGTTTGCACATGTGAATCTGAATGTGTCATCAAGTGAAGACACACTGTCGAGCGTTACTGTGTGTGTACTGACCCTTGTGTGAAACCTATACTTTAAGAGTGTTAGATTTGAAACCAT